>NC_067166.1:39523940-39876472 GCF_903995435.1 Acomys russatus | reverse complement strand
TACAACCAGTAAGATTGAGAAGACCAAATATTGGCTAGTTAGGCTAAAAATTGCTGGGCTCAGCTGCTAGCTGATGTCCTATTTGTGAATAATGCTGTTGCTAACATTTTTTTTTTATCCTAATGTGTAACCAGCCCCAGCAACAATGATGTCATGTGTGTGGCATCCCACATTGGGGTTCCCGAACATTAGAACAGAGAGCTATGCTATAGAAAGATGTCCCTAGAGTACTGAGCACACTCTTTTCCTTGGTGAAGGTTTCTATTAAAAGTCTCTCCATATCTGTATTATCTGAGGTGAAAGGAGGATAGCTTTCTCAGACTTGGAGAACATTCTTTTAGGAGACTTGCCAAATATAATTATACCATCTAAATTGCAAGGTTAGAGGGATCACAGAAAGCGTGTTGATCAACCCTTCCTCTTACAGATGAAATGCAGCGTCCAAGGACACTTACACAGCTTGCTGCTGAACACATAGGTAGAACAAAAGTGGACAAGACCCCCTCTCACATTTCATTTTACTGCCATAGATAGCACATACCCTTAAAAATAATATCTCTCTGGTGAATAAACAACCCAGTTCTAAAAGCAAGTGAAATGATGATAAAAGTGGCATAGAGGTCTAGTTAAAAGGAGAAGTCTAAACAGCATGATAGAGAATAGAGGTGGGTTGGTTTTTTTAATTCTTGAGCCTAAAAAAAATCTTATAAATCTATTAATAGTTTTATAAATCCATCAATATATCGACATGTAAATCACAACTAAATGTTTAAAAAACAAACCAGGATTGGAGAGATAACTCAGTGTTGTGGGAAGACCTGAGTTTGAATCTCCATAACCCATGTAAACTGAGCATGGCGAGGTCTCAGTGTTACCAGAATTCTTATTAAAAGACAAGTAATAGAGACACAGAAACTCATGGACCAGGCTAACCAGGCATATGCAACAGAAAAACAGTGAAAGACACTGTCTCAGACAGATTAAAAAAAAAGTGAGGATGGGTGCCCAAGGCCCTAAATACACACACACACACACACACACACACACACACACACACACACACACAGACACACACAAAGATTTGTCACAAGATAAAGGTAAAAAGAAATGAATTTCAAAATGTGTAAATTTCAAATGAGTGGTTCTCCTTCATCTTAATGTTGTCATTCTTAGTACAGTCCCTCGTGTTATGGTGACTCCCAACCATAGAATTCTTTTATTGCTATTTCATAACTTTAATTTTGCCACTGTTATGATTCATAATATAAATATCTGATGTGAAGGTTATCTGATAGGCTGAGGGGATCATGACCCACAGGTTGAGAACCAGTTTACTATGGAGACTTTTATAGTATATATGGTATTTTAGTTGAAAATATATAAAATGAGTTAAAAATGAAATGCATTATGTGATAGCTACTCTTGGTTGTTAACTTATCTCTGGAGAGGCACACCTGTAAGGAATTTTGATTAGTTTGAAGTGGAAAAATCTACTTCTAATCTGGATCTTTAAATTAGAAAGACAAGCCTTTTATCCAGATCTTGAGGATGGAAGGCACACCTTTACTACAGATCTTCTGAGCTGGGAAAACCCACCACTAACCTGGGCCACACCTTCTGTTCGAAGTCTATTTAAGAACATGGAAAAAGAAAGTGTATACTCTTTGCCTGCTTGCTCTCCCCTCACTAGCAAGTCCACGCTTTTACTAGAACCCATTTTTTTCAAGATTCCAGCACATACTGAAGACTAGCTGAGACATCCAGACTCGTGGACTAAACAACCACTGGATTCTTGAACCTTCATTCCTAGGCAGCTATTGTTGGCCTACCTGGACCACAGCCTGTAAGCCACTTATTAGAAATCCCTTTTATATGTTTGTGTGCACATTATATATAGCTGTTTAACTTTACGCACATAAACGACTGACTTTATGTATTCAGCGTCCAGTGGATATCCTAGGCCCCATGTACAGCAGGTCGGTCCAGGTGCTGCTTGCTTCTGGACAAGAGCTGATGGACCTTGAGATCAGAGGTCCTGTTTCTCGCTCAGGGGCAGCTAGAGCACTTTAAGGTGAGGTTCGTGGCCTGGGCATTAGGCCAGGTTCCCAGCCTCTCTGAGGGAGGTGGAATGAATTTCCACCAAGTGTTACAGTTAGTTCCTCTTAGAATTGTAAGGCGCGCCCGCACCCAGTAATGGCAACAGCGGCAACCGCTCCCGGACGTGCACAGGCATAAGCTCTCCCAACGTGCTCCTCCCGAACAGGGGTATGCAAATGAAGTATTCTGGAGCTGCCCTCTCAGCCACGGGCATGCTAATGGGGCATGCTAATGAGGCATCCAGATACGACCTATGAGATATTGACACGACACATACACAGAGCTATTTAAGTGATGCACTCGCGGGCATTCGGGGTCTTTCGCTTCAGCTTCAAGGGCGCTCCCAATAAAGCGCGATTGAGAAGAATCCTGGTGTCTGCGTCGTTCCTGCCGGTGGGAGGGCGCGACATAGAATGAGACTACAGGTCTCATTAGTCAGTGGAGTCAGTGGAGACTTATGAACCCCACACCACCAATAAGTGTTACAGCCCTTCGTGCTGAGGTCACGGCACAGGAAGCAGACAAATGCCTGACACCAGCCAAAAGGCAATAAAACTGTTGGTATCAGAAGGCAATGGAAACTCAGGCATTCCAAAGGCCTGCGATGATATCCCAGTGTCAGGCTCTCTGGTTAAGCTACTGTGCGGATGCTGGATGGTAAGTCTGGTGAGATTCAGGTCCAGCAGGTGTGTCCCCAGCAGTTAGCACCCAAGTCTTGCCACAATGGAGCAGATAATTCTGCATGCCAGCAAATGGCAGAAAGCCCTGGAAGATCAACGCATCCCTCAGGAGCCCCTCTTTTCCCAGAATGATGAGTCTGAGACAGTCATGGTGGAGTGAGAAAGCAAGCCAAACTTTACTTATGAATCAGGGGTTTATAAGCCCTGGGAAGTGGGGAGGGGTTTTGATGGTGAATGCGTCTGATTTGCTAGGTCTAAGGGTGCCAGGATACTTAATCTACATACAGTGTCTCATTTACAGTCAGTCACATGGGACCCTATCAGAAGAAGGAGAAAACAGTATTTAATATCCTATATGTGAAGGGATGGTGTCCAAATACAGTTAAGGGCCGTTTTCTGGAAGCTAGGATCTCAGCATGGTGTAGGGAACTTCTAGGAATTCCCTGTGCTTGTTAAAGTTCCTTACCAGGAAAGGGTGTGGCTTGTATTTTTGTTTTAGGACTATGTGACACCCCTTATAAAATCTGGGGTTACCAGATCTGGTGGAGTGAGAACCCCACTAAGAAAAGGAGTCTTTTCTTATAGACCGAGCACAAAGTGGTACCAAGAGAAGTCAGACTTCAACCTTATCTGCAGAGTCCCACATCTCTCCCTGTTTCATTTTGCAAAGGTCTCGTCATATCTCTCAGCTTCTAAGCTGGGGACTGTTCGATATTGAACCAGAACCTGACTGGCAGTGACTTCAGCAATATTCTTCATTTAGAGTTTTAAATATTGGATAAGGCCGGGTACAAGGAGAAGCAGACCCACAGGGCCAGAAGGGGAAGTAACCAAGTTACAAAAGGGTTTGAGTATCATAGGGTAGGGGTGTCGGGGACACAGTATGCCTGGAGGTCTCACCGGAGTTGTTTGAACACTTGTACATCTTGTTCTACCAGCCCAGACTCATTATCATAAAGACAACATTCCTCCTCCACCAACATGCAAGTCCCTCCCTGCTCAGCACTCAGTAGGTCCAGGGATCTCCAGTTCTGGAGAGCAACTCCCACCAGGGAGGTAATCTGGTGTTGAAGGGACTTTGAGACTGTCTGTAGTGGGAGCCATTGCCTTGTCAAGGTTGTCCTGGAAGTCACTGGACAGATAATGGGTTGGACAAGGGCTGCTCCAATGGCTCCAGCGGCCACCCCAACAGGACAGCAAAACCCAGTCTGATAATAAGGGGGGATGAAGACTTCTCTCCTTTTCCAGCTTCCTCCTGCCTGAAAGGCAAGTTCCTCGGGCTTGTAGAGATAAACCTGGGGAACAATCATTACAGGGGTGCAGAAGCCCTAAAAAGGGAGAGATTAAGGCAGGAACCAGAGACGGGCAGGGGGTTAACACATATTAGCTTGGTGATTGTGATGTCACGGGGCACAAATAGGATGGGGTTTCAAGGAGGGCCCAACAAGGAAAAGGGGAGGAAGTGGATCAAAGACAGGAATGTCTTGTGATTTTCAAATGGATAGGAATCCATGGGGGTCCTATTAGGAGATGTTAATGGAACAGGTGCCAATAGTGACCAGGAAAAGAAAGCACAGAAAAAACATTGGGAGGAGTTGGGGTGGATGGTAGGGAAGGAGGTCAGTTACCTATTGCATGGGTAGGAAAGGGTAGTTTGAAGCTCCTTCTGGGTTTGACCCTCCTGTCAAAGAATGTTAACATAGGTTAAGACCAATTTGAAGGCAGGGACAAGCTGGTGAGAGACATGAAGGTTGGCTGCGGGGTATTTGTCGTAGCCTTTAGGGGGGATCTTGTCCATGACTCCCATTCGCCAATGTTCATCCTCAGGATTGACAATGGTAAGCTGAAAAATGAGTGTTAAATTTGGTAAACATAGTGTCATGGCAACTGGAGGATTCAATTCTGCCACTCCAACATCTGCAACTTCCATATATGGAGGCTTCCTGGGGCTATCCCCTGGATTTTAGTATGAAAGCAGAAGAAAGGGATGCCAGGCGTAGTGGAGATGGACTTGGGGTATAGAGGAATCTTAACCCTGGCCTGGCATCCTTCCAGTGGGCAGTCCTAAGTTCCTATAACTTCATTGTTCCTGATGTATATCTCCCTAACAAAGCATCTCCAGGGATGGGTATTAGGAGGGTTAGGGAGAGGCAGGACAGTAACAGAGTTAGAAAGAAGGATGACAAACACAGCCATAATCGAGGAGGGTGGGGCCAGCCAGTGGTTTGCAGCCCTGGCAGCAGTTATAGGGAGACAAAGGAGGGTATATAGTTTTAGATTCTTTTAGAATTTCAGTGAGGGCTGTGAAATCTGAGGTAGGGCAGGGTTTAAGGGCCCTGATTCTCAGAGTAGGCTGGCTGGGGGAAAAAAGCTCTTTCAGTTGGGCTTGTTTTAATTGATCCAAAGCATTGGTAGATTATGAGCAGAAAATTAGAAGATATACTCCCTCCATGACCGCTTCTATTTCAGGTGAGAGAAGCAACTTGGGTCCATGAGTTAGGGCTGTGAGCATCACTCATGGCCATGTGAAGTGCTATCTGGAGTACCTCCTCCGAGAACGAGGAGATAACATTTTTGGTGAATGTTCGCCACCTTTTAAGAGGTTATGTATCCTCCCATGTTGAGGGTCTTTCCTACATAATGAATTGTTGCCCATGAGGATAGGTTAAGATTAGAAGTGTTGCTGGTGACAGTCAACATTCTCGAGGCAGTTTTGCCAGGGAGGGGGATGGTTTGCATGCCCCACCAACACAATTCTGCCTGCAGATTTAAGAATCTGGCAGCTGTCCTAACAACTTTTATATAGCCATTGAGTCACCAGGGCTTTTTGGTTTGTTTTGGTTTTTTTTTCTGAGAGGCTAAAAGGTCATTGCCTATACCTAGGTTGGGCTGTCAGGTCCAGAAAGAGGGTAAGGGAACCTTAGGCTAATATCAGGGAGTACCCAATGTGAGGCTTTAGCTGCTCCACAGCTTTATCTACAGTATTTTATGGCATATAAGATAACTTTTTAACACCCCCTGAATCCATGCCAAAGTCGGGGGTCATCCAAGACAAGAGAAGTGAGGAGTCATAACAGCCAACAGGTATCTAGAGATGTGACAAGATGTGTCCTGATTACACCCTGGAAGACAAAAAGAACAGTTAAGTACTAAGAAATACAATACAGACTTCAGCAAATGTATCCATGCTGCTTGACTGGGACAAGAGAACATACCAAATTATTTTTATTATATTTACCTATTTTGGATGTGCGTGTATATAGGAACATTCATGCTATGGCATATCTGTAGAGGTCAGAGGACAATCTGTGGGTTATCACTTCCCACCATGTGAGTCACAGGGATTGAACTCAGGAAATCAAGTGTGGTGGCAAACTTCTTCACCCACTGAGACATCTTGCTGGCCTAACAAATGCACATGTAATGTGCTAATACGAAAAACTGCACACATAATATGTGAGAACTCTACATTTCTTCGCAGGTTTCCTACAAACTTGAAGCTATTCTAAAGTTTTAAAATATATTTACTTAAAACCAAACATAATTGCCATAAAGCTATTTCTATGTATTTAACACGTTTCTTTCATAGGTGTCGCTATGAAATTTTAATAACCAAAAGGATAATACATTAAAACTCTGCCTCAAATATTCTAGCTTCAGTGCAATACACATCTTACAGATAGATATATTTAGAAATGATTGGATTTATGAAAAGTGCTGAATTCTAAAAATACTTGGCCCTAACTGTTTCAGATACACATTGCTAGTGCAATCAATAATAGTCATGACTGCACTTTAATCTTACGGTAACTAACAGACACTTCCAGCTTAGCCTAAAACTCTAACCAAGACTGATACTAGGATTTACTGTTTGTTATAAAAGTATGTATGTTTGTTTGTTATAAAAGTGTGTATAAAAGTATGTTATAAAAGTATGTAAGTTTGTGATAGAGAAAATAAGCTTCTCCTGCCCAGGCTAGTGGAAGCACATGTCCCGGCACCTGCTTGGGAAAGACCCGGAGTCTGAGAGCACAGGAGTGGGAGGTGAGGTGAGCATTATTCTTGGCCCCTCAAATGTCTCTGTTTATGCAGAGGACTGTACCAATCAGAGAAAGTCACATGGACCCTCCAAAGCAGGAGTCTCTAGCCTGAGTCCCAACCTCTAGCCTAAGGGTAAGGAGGCTGGGGTTTTCCCATGTGAGTGCTAGAGTTTGAACCCAGGTCCTCTGGAAGTCAGTGCTCTTAACCCCTAAGCCTGTCCATCCCCCAAGACTGGGGTTATAACACAAATTTATTTGCCTGACCCAATTGTTGACCTTTTTTCTATCCTGATGTTCTGCCAAGGATAAAATGGACTCCATGTCTACAATATCAATCTGGAGGACGATTTGTGAAAACTTTGACACACTACCTTTATCTGTAAATCAAGAAACATCAAAGAACACAGATTAAAGCCTAATGATTTTCCTGCAGTGCTGGCAAGATCAACTAATTACAAAGCACTATGATTCAAAATTCTTTTCAATTGTGAAATTCGTAGGTCCTACACTCTTTCCCTTGAGTTTTAAGTATATCAGGACGTTCTGTGCGCTGGACAGCTTGTCCTTTCTGAAGGGTCCTAGGTCTGAAGGGGCAGATTACTGTGCTCCACCAGTGGGAATGGAAAATTACAGATAGCACAGACTCTTTGCTCTGACATGCAAAAGCTACTTTTCTATATACAAAGCATCACTTAAAAACGAAGATAGTTGATTTCTGGTTTTGTTTTTGTTTTCACACTGCACTTGGCAGTTTCTTTATTGAGCATGTATTACTGGGGAATGCAAATATAAAATTAAAAGCTAGAAAGCTGCAAATTTATGTTACATTGTCTTTTCCTGATATTTCTTGGGGGTACATTTTAGCTCTGTCTTCATCTCCTTGGGTTAACTCCACCTATGTGACTAGCAATATCAGATATCGTACCTTGAAAGCAACGGCTGCCCATCGGTTCACCTTTCCCAGATCCCCACAGACATGCTGTGTTATACTCTGTCCTGAGATGTTCCATCTACTGGTGGTGTCCGAGTACCAGCTGTAAGCTCTGGGAATTCTGGGGAAGTGCCACCAATACTAGCATTGGCAGAGCTCACTCAGGATGCAGGCTTTATTTGGATGAGTCCCCATTCCTCTGAACTCTGCCCTACAGCAGGCCAACATTTCATCTTTTGCTCTTCTCTTTCCTGAGTCAGCAAGCGTTTGGCAGCCAAGGCAAGCCTGCTTTTCCAATTGTGAGTCCAGAAGGAGTGGCAGCGGCTTCCACTCCACTGAAGTTCATATCTTACCTTTATTATTCTGGATGTCACAACAAGTAGTCTTTTCAAAGCTTTACACATGAACAGAGCCCTAGAACAAATGAAGTCCTTCCCTGACTCCTGAGACTGCCAGGGAAATTGCAGGTATTTTCTTTTTCTTTTTTTAAAAATATAATTACATCACTGTCCACTTTCCTTTTCTGCCTCCAACCCTTCCCATGCTCTCTCTAAAACTCATGGCTTCCACTTCATTAATTGTGGATATGTGTGTGTATGTGTAATATATATTCATAAATATATAAATATAACCTTATAAGTCAATATAATGTTATTTATATGTATATAATTTCATGGCTGCCAACTTGGTATTAGGTAACCAATTAGGATGCTCTTCTCTGGGAAAGAATATTTCCTCCACTAAATAGCATAATAATAATATAATATTAACTATATATATTAATATATATTAACTATTATAGTTACCTATACTTTTTTGTACAGAGACCATTAAAGAGAATCATAAGCCATCAAACCACAGAGAACAAGAAACCAGGGATCATGTGGCACCCAACTCCAACTGACATATCTACAACATAACCCCTACACCAGATGATCAGGGATCGTCTTGAATGAGGGGCGGGAAAGACCGTAAGAAGCAGACGATGAACAGGGAGGTTGCAGTGAGATTGTATCATAGCAATATCAGAGAAGCTATACCCATGAAGCCTCATGGACACAGCCTAACAAGATGCCTAACCGAGACCTGAACAAGGACGGCAGCAGACATGCTCCCGTGGGGCGTGGACAGCTTATGCACCTCCAGGGCTTCTCTACCATATCCAGCATGCTAGGTGAGACTGCCAATCATGGCAGAGCGAGAGTGTAATCTGGAGCCATCCGGAGCTGAATAAAGAAGGAAGGAGCTCTTTGGATCTTTATGATCTTTGGATTCTACCTTTAATCAAAGCTTCCCCGCCCCGAACACTGATCAATTAAATATAATGTGTTTATAAGAGAGAGTATTTAATCCACTGCCCTGGACAAAGAATGAAAATATCCTTGGCTTTCTAAAGAAAATCAAATACATATTGACTGCTGTTCATATATGTCCTCATACACTTTACACATGCTGTTCCCTCTAGCTGAAGGTGAGCAATTTTCATAGCATACTTACCACAGCTGGCTGGCCCTTAGTGATTCAACTCATTACATGTTGTTTCTTGAGAGGTTGTTGCTGTTACCATCTCTAAGAAATCTCCCCTGCCCTTTAAGGGCCCCGCTGTAGCATTCTGGCCAGGTCAGCCTAGTAAAGAACAGGGGTCAGTGTGGTTCAGTAAAGGGTAGGTGTGGTTCAGACAGAAGCAAGTTATCAGCTGATCCAGATACTTCCAAGTCACAAAGAAATCATCATCTTGCCCAGGTGACTTTAGTATCTACACGCCAAATCTAAGCTAACCTACCATTTCCCTCCCTCTATGCTCAGGTCCTGATCATGCCTAGGAGCTTCTTGGGAAGGCAGCCTTGCTCTCATTCCGCTGTGAGCTCTGGAGGGAGGGAGGAGTGTGTTGGGAGGCTAAGAAGGAAGCTAGGTCTCACTTGTGAGATAAGACTGTGATGGGGGGTTGTGCCTCTGCACCTGGCTGGCAGCCAAGCATACTTGGCCTGCTCTTTCTGGGACTTAGGAAATACCACTCCTATCATGGCAATATCTTTCCCAACAGCTGCCTTACTGAGCCATGCTCTTTCTTCTTAGCCCAAGAGAATTTTCTGCCTTCCTACTCCACACTGAGGGCACACCGCTTTCTCAGATTCACCTCACTCTTACACACATTTCTCCATGGGGACATGTTTTCAAGCTGCCCCACTCTGTCCCTTCATCAAAGCCAGATCTCCCTCAGTCCACTTTGAAAACATCACACTCTCAGAGCACCAGCTCTTGCCTCTCTGATCCCCAACTGGACCCAGGATGCCTTGTCTACCTACCACAGTATTCCCCAACTCTGAGCAACACAGGACAATGCACTCCAAGAATGGAAGCAAATTCCTCCCTCCACTCTTATTAAATGAGTGGGACACACAGCCCCTCTGCAGTGATGGGGGCCACAGGGCACTACTATGACAACTCTCCTCAAGCAAGCTTTCTTAGGGGGAACCTGAAACTCCAAACGCTGGGCCGCTGGGCCTGGGCGGTCTCTTCATTGCCCAGGGGTGAGATGCTGGGTTAAGACTGGTGGAACAAGTTCTGAGGTATCCTTTTCACAGAGGTAGTGAGTTGGCACCTCAATTTAGAAAGCCAAGGAACTTGACACCTACTGCTTTGTTCTTTGGTGCCTCAGCCGAAACTGAGAAGAGATCCTGTTACTCTTGTTTGTGGTCAGTCACCCCTTTTAAGGTATAAATCCCTAGAGGCAAGGACCATGGCTATTTGATTCACAGATATATCAGCAGAGCCCAGCAGGAAGCTCTGCACTGGATTCCAATGGCTGCTTTACAAAACATTCTTGAATATATAATAAAATATAGACATACCATCATTTAACTAAAGATTTTTAAAAGACGACAGAGACTTTGATATCTATCAGTACAATTTCTAATCTTGCAATAAGGTAACTTCTCATCAAAGAAGCTCCTGGAGAACCGTAGGCTAAATCTTAGAGCTAAACTTCTTATTTAAGCACCCCCTGCCATCCCACCCCCTGCAGCCAGAGGCAGAGACAGCAAATGCTTACACAAGAGTTAACAGATTGGATGCTGGCTGATGATGCTAATAGCAATTCTTTGTCTAGACATGCAATACCCAATCTGCTGACACACACTTTCAGACAGCGTTTTCAGGATGTGAAACTGGCATCCAGAATCCTGACAGTTTGCAACAAATCTGGACCCCTGCAAGGAAAACTCTCCCAATGAGCCCTGACTGTTGGCTGAGTCTCATGAAGCTGCCTCCGCAGGGAAACACGTGAAGAAGTTAGGAAGCACTGCTGCACTTCGGTGGGGTTGACTTCACATCTCACAAAAGAGTGGGAAGAGAAAAAGAAGATAAAAAGCAAGTTCCCACAGATTCGTTCTATGACAAGCTGACCAAGTGTTCCAGCGGGAGGGTGCAGACAAGAGCTTACCTAGGCAGCACTCCCATGCAAAAATCCTACTGTCCACAAATAAAACACTGTAAAGTAGGAAGAAGCAGTTTAGAGTTCAGCCCCCAGCCCTGGGAAGATCGGGAAGCAGGCTTAGGTTAGACAGCCTTGCCTTACAAGTTCGTGCCTGCCCTCTGCAGTTAACCTCATCATACACTTCATTTCCCAGTTCAGTTCTGCAAGTACGCCGCTGAGCCAAAGGCAGAGAGTGGACTCCAGAGCCACAGAAAAATTGCCTCCTGAGCCAGTTGACAACTAAAAATAAGTCTTTAAAAATTAATGAAAAAAAGAGACCACGAATTTGAAAGAGCAGGAGGGTCCATGGGAAGGTTCAGAGGGCGGAAAGGGAAGGGAGAAATGATGTAATGGCATTATAGTACAAAAAGCAGATAATTTTTAAAATAGTAAAAGTGTTAGTTGGCTAGGGAAGCCTTTCTGACCCAAATATATGAGTCTGCATGTTTTGTAATAGAAATTTGGCCCTTAGAGAATACCCACTCTGGTGCCTTGCACTTTGCCAGTAAACATTACAGCTCTTAAGAGAGAGGTGTCACAAACCAGATTGTAGTGAGGGCTGCAGCGTGAGAGTCCATTTCTTCTGCTTTACTGTTTTGCTCTTTGTGTTTTATCATCCAGTCTTTCATGTACGCCCATTTTCTTTCCAGACAGGGCATGGCATTGTGGCTATACTTCAACACGGATCAGACAAGTCTACGGAAATAATCTGGTTACACAATAGTACATGCTTTGCTGTTCTGGTAACTGCACATTAAAAGACTATCTCTGCTTCCAGAAAGCCAACTTTGCCGTGACATGAAGTACTCGAGCATACGCACACAAAAGTGCCCTATCCAATAGCAACTAAATAGTCCTTGAGAAAATCCTATGAATACTCTCAATATAAACTGGGGCAGTGTAACTAGTAAGTACCACAGTAGATAGCTGAATTGGCTAGTTTTTGTCAAGTAGACACAAGCTAGAATTATCTAGGAAGATAAATTTCAATGGAGAGAATATGTCTGTGGGATTGCCTGTAGACGACTCTGTAGGGCATTTTTTTGATTAATGGCTGGTGTAGGTGGGTGCCTGACTAGGTGTTCCTGGTTGTATAAGAAAGCAGGCTGAGCAAGTCCTGTGGAGCAAGCAGGGTAGCAGCATTCCTCCGTGGCCTCTACCTCAGCTTCTCTTCCAGATTCCTGATTTGAGTTCCTGGCCTGAATCCCCCTCATGAAGGACTGAAAGCTGTATGGAAATAAGTCCTCCCCAGATTGTTGTTGGTCGTCATGATTATCACAGCAATAGGTAGCAAATAGAACAACGGAGAGGTTTTTGATATCATGGCACACAGTATTTCATATCACCAGATGGCTGCTATACGTCAGTAATGTTCCTACAGAAAGCATCTCATCTTGTTTCAAATATCATAGCAATATACCCTAAGAAAGAAGATTGAGGGGATGGAGAGATTGCTCAGTGGTTAAGAGCCCTGTTTTCTCTCCCAAAGGTCCTGAGTTCAATTCCTAGCAACCACATGGTGGCTTACAACCACCTATACTGAGATCTGGTGCCCTCTTCAGGCTTACAAACTCACAATGCAGACAGAACACTGTATAAATAATAAATAAATAAATCTTTTTTTAAAAAAAGAAAGAAAGAAGATTGAAATGGTAATTTGGCTCAAAGCTGATGCAACTACATATAAAACATGCTGGGTTTTATCTTCTCATAGTATCTTCTCAGGGGCAGAGCAAAATTAAGACCTGATTTCCCATAATGAAAGGGTCTCTTTTGGCCACTAGTCTTACCTATCATTGTGAAATTTTTTTAATAATTCACTGTTTAAAATAACAAAATTCCAAAATTAGGCATGGTAGTTCATACTTGTAATCACGGTGCTGCCAAACTGAAGCAGAAAGCTCGAGAAGGCCAAATCAGACCACCGAGTAGGACTGTCTGAAAAGACAGCAATCCCAGAGCAACGGCTAAGAGGATAAAGAGCGTGCTGCACAAGCCTGTTGACCTGAGTTTGATCCCTAGAGCTCCCATTAGGGTAGAAGAAAGAATAAACTTCACACAACCACCCTTTGACTCCCACCCACGTGCTGTGGCATGCATATGCCCAACAGTCACACATCATACACATGCAAGCATGTGTACACATGCAATAATAATAATAATAATAGTGGGAACTGCAACAATAATAGTAATAATATTAAAAAGAAACAGACAAAACAGCCCAAAGGTAAGCATCAGCAGACAGAATGAATCTGAGGAGAAAACTGAGCCCAAATCATACTTAGTTTCTCACTGACAATTTCCTGATCGCGTTTTCTAAGACTGAGTTAATGCTCAGGCTTACAAAATGGGACAAAAATGATTTTCACTTCATCTTTTTCAAAAATGCTCACAAACTGGTTTTAAAGTCCTGATCATGCCATGCTGCCAGTTGGCACAGGCTGTCTGTTCTGCGGCAGCAGCATAAGTAATCACGCTAACAGTTACCGAAAACAAAAGTTGTGGTTGGCAAAATTAGTACAGAACTGTGGACAGTGTGTTATCTATTCGGTCTCGAGCAAAGAAAGTAAAATGGCCTGATACTTAAGGCTGGCCAAGTTATTTGTTTGTTTGTTTTCTTTTTCAAGAGAGAATTTCTCTGTGTAGCCTTGGCTGTCCTGGAATCACTTTGTAGACCAGGCTGGCCTTGAACTCAGAGTGATCTGCCTACCTCTGCCTCCCTGAATGCTAGGATTAAATGCATGTGCCACCATACCCAGCTGACCAAGCTATTTTTAATTGCAAAAAAAAACAAAAAACAAAACCCACAGAACATTTTCTTTAAGGGACACTGATATCACTAGATGTTCTGTCTAATGCCACCCAGAAAATTACAAAATACTCGTGGAACACAAAGCATATATCAGGTAAGACTTATAGTAGTGAAACAATTGTACACAGTTCTGAAGGCTCGTGAACCATCTTCCACTTGGACCTGTGCTGGATCACAGAGTGTTTGATAATAATTCGTCTCAGATGCTGGGTAGACATAATACTTACTAACAATCTACACACTCCCTAAATCTCCCAGCATCCTTCGCTCTTTGATTACAAGTATGTCACTAATTCTTCCAATGAACTCTGAAGGAAGCTAGTCTATGCCACCTCCAAGCATCGGTGGTTAAGAGGGTATATGTAGATTATTCATGTCTCTCTCCTCCTTTCTTCTGCTCCTGCAGCACTGAGGCCACGTGTTTCAGATCATCAGATGCCATTGAAAAGAAAGCTGTTGACTCACATTGGTAATAAATAAAGATATTTCTTTGTGATGATTTTTCACTGGCTTATTTGCAGCAGTAAAATTAATCACCCAGGACTATCCTAATTCATTTCCAGTAGTATAAAACTTAAGCAACAAATACTAGGCTTTAAAAAATACTGTAGATGAACAATATTTTCCTTAGTTTTTCTTTTTTCTTTTTTTCCTGTTTTAATTTTCTTGCTGGTTTTAATTGGTATAAAGTTGCATGGTGACTTTTAAAGTGTACTGCCTAAGGCAAGCAGCAGCAGCAGCACCATCATCATCATCATCATCATCATCAACAACAACAACATCACAATCTTCATGATAATTCTGGGATTGATTCAAAATATAATTTCCAAGCTAGCAGTAGTAGCTTATACATGAAATTTGAGGGCTGGAAGGCTAAGACAGGGATTCACCCATGAATCGGCCATCAACTTAGGACAAAAGTAAGAACCTGTCTTTTAAAAACATTAAAAAAGAAAGGAGGGGGAAGGAGGATGAAGAGAAGGAGAGGTGAGGTGAGGGCAGGGGAGGTGAGGTAAGGGCAGGGGAGGGGAGGGAGGGAAGGGGAGTGGAGGGGAGGTCCTCTAGTCTCATCTGACACTTGCTAAGTCAGAAACTCTAAAAACAGATCACAAAATTCTGTACTTTTGAGTACGCACGTTTGAGAACTACTGAGCAATGCTGGCTTTTCCTTGAACCCACCTGAATGTGATTACAGGAAATTTGTTCCTTTGTATACACTATATACATGCAGCAAGCAGAGACTTCATGCTCAAATCCCTAATCTTCTTATGTACCTTCCAGTTTTCTTTTTTCACATGCACATATTTAGTGATGCTTTTTTTATTTTCTTTACATAAATGTATTCTGATTGTCAACAAAATATCTTCCTCTTTTGTTTTGTTTTTGTTTTTGAAATTACAGAGTAGTATTCAGTTATTAAAACAAATATTTCATAAGAGTTGAGGCAGAGACAACCAAAAATGAAAGAAAACAAAGCAAATGAACAAAAAACCCTAGTATCCCCCATATATAACTGATCTATACTATGCACCAAGAGCCTGCGTTAAATATCCCTGATAATTTACAACCTCCATACTGCATCAAGCAAGGTTAGTAGCTTTTGAAAACATAACGGGAAGAGGCTAGCTAGACTGACTGGGTAGTGTGTAACAATACATTGTAAAGTTTAAAAGCAAACTTTACACAGCCTGGCATTCATTCCTCTTTCTCCCCTTTAAAAAGAACAAGTTGGATACATGAGGATTAAGTGCTTTGTACAAAAAAGGGGGGGGGGGGAATCCAAGCAGCATATCTACCTCCTTCTCCTCTTCCTCATTTTCCTTCTTCTCTCACCTTCCTCGACCTTCTTTTCCATGTCGTTTCATCTTCACAACTCCATTTCTTACTGCTTCAGGCCTCTCATCTCTGAAGGTAGCAACATCGTTTCTGGATTTGCCCTCCACTTGGCAGCCTTCTTTTCCTAAGCCTCCCTGTCATCAGCAGCAGCGTTGCCCCGTTTCCCCCACTTTATTTGCAACATCATCAGAAGAAAAGCCAGGATGTTGTCCTTTGATTTGGGGGTGATACTCAGAACAGAGCAAGAAGGCCAAAGAGACTTCTTGGGTACATTGTGATCCTTGGACTTTTCTATTTCCGTGTGTGTGTGTGTGTGTGTGTGTGTGTGTGTGTGTGTGTGTGTGTGTGTGTAGGGGGGGGTTGGATATGCAATCAATTCACTTCTCTTTCATGTTTTATGTTAGTCTTTGCAGTGTCCAGTTTTTTTTGTTGTTGTTGTTTTGTTTTGGTTTTTTTTTTTTTTTTTTTTTTTTTGGTTTTTGGTTTTTGTTTTTAGTATGTATGTGCATCTCTCTCAGCACTTCTTAGAAAACTGCGACGTTGGCTGAAGCCACCAAGTCCTACTTCGTGTGCTCCTCAGCAAGTTTGCACAAACATGTATGTGATGACATTTTGCCTCTTGGCTTCTTAGGATTCCTTGGCCAAAATTTAATTTTTTTTTTCTTAATGAGAAATGGAGTGGCCCAGTGCCCATTCAGCTCTCACATACCCCAAGCTTTCCCCGGGCTTCCTGAATAGAAGCAGAGCCTGAAACTACTTTGACTAGAATATGACACAAAAAAGGGGAAGAAAAGGTGATGCTGTGACTTTTCTAAGCTCAGCTTTTATGAAAACCTACAGTTTCTGTATTCTGCTTTTTGAAATCCAACAACAATGTGCAAGAAAACCTAAGTTGCTGGGAGAAATCAAGGTCCCCCCATGACAGCCTTAGCTGAGCTGCCAGCTGCCAGCCAGTGTTAAATGTCCACTACCAAGTGTGAAATCTTGATTGCCCTGGCCCAGTAGGGATCCAAGGTAGCTGAAACTCCCATGACCTCATGGGAAGCAGAACAACGCAATGACACCCATGCGGCTGACAGAATTTGCAAATATCCATAATAAAATGGCTGTGCTTTAAGCCAAGTTTGAAGGGAAAGGGGAAGATATGAAGTAACAAAGAATTAAAACATTCAACTTTCATTGTTTTTTGAAAAATGTTGTCAAAGTGAAATTTTAATATGCTATATTTACCAAAATTTCTGCCTGGTTTGTGGCTTTTTACAGTGGCATTTTCTTAACATTTTCCTACCCTTTGACCTGGATAAGTCAATAACCATAAGTTGATTCTTCACCTCAACTCTAACAGCTTGTAATTGTTTCACTAGTAACGAGTATATAGGTTTCAAATGGCTGCCTCTGTCTATCTCCTACGGTCATCCTGAGTATAGAGAAAAAAGAAAAAATGTAAGGCAGAAGTCCATAGTCCTCTCCATGAATTTAATAGACTTTAGTTGAGGGAGGAGTCAGACTTTGTACCCTCAATAGAAATGTTCCTTTCCACATCAAACAAGATTAGAAACTGTTATCAGAAAGCGTAAGCTGCAAAGAAATTATCCCAGTTTCAAATTTCCTTTAGAAAAGCCCACACTCGCAAAATACAAGTAAAGACATATTTTAAGTGGCTGTATCTATTAACTAACTGAAAACTAAAGACAACTTAAACAGGCTGACTTTCACAGATCTCCAAAAGAAGTGAACAAAACATTGTGTAAAGCAAAGACGTGAGAGCTAAAGATTCAGAATGTGCGTACATCCCCAGGGGTTACAGCCAGTCATGGGGCGGTCTGCTTAACATTCTGTATCGCAGAAGCAGGTCTCCAAGTGTGAGTGACATGTCTTTGTCTCTTCATCTAAAATCTAACTGAGTGCATGGTGTATAAAAGGTATCTGGTATGTGGTTATAAATGAACAAATGATGGTCATAGTGAAGGAGGAAGAGGCCAATGGGAGAGGAAAGAAAGAAAAGGAAGACTTTCAAATACCTCCAGGAATAGACATTACTAAAACAATTGGCTTACAAACTTTGCTTTGTACTCTCCAAGACAAGTCAGCCTCTGGGAGAGAAGAAACGAGGCTTTTGGTACCTCAAAAGACCTCATTTTTCTAAAGAGAGAAAAGAGGTATGGGGGTTGAGTGGTGGGGAGGGAGGAAGGAGCTGGGAAGAGTTGGGGGAGGGTAAACCTTGATCAGAATATATTGTGTAAAAAAACTATTTTCAATTAAAATATTTTAATTAATTCATTCTTTCGCTTCACATGCTGATCGTAGCCCCCTCCTTCCTCTCCTCCGTGTCTCACATTTCCTCCCTCTTCCCTGTAGTCATGAAGACTGAAGAGGCAACCCTCTGATAAGACAGGACTCCTAGTAGAGGAAGGGGAACACCAAACCAACCACAAAACTTTGGCCCAAATTTGGTCCTGCCTACAAGATATGCAGGGATAAAGACAGAGCAGAGATTGAGGGACTGTCCAACCAGTGGCCAAACTCAGACCCACCCCATGGGAGAGAGCCAACCCCTGACACTATTAACAATAGTCTGTTGTGCTCCCAGACAGGAGCCTAGCATAGCTATCCTATGAGAAGCTCCATCCAGCAGCAGATTAAAACAGATCCTGAGGCTCTCGGTATAAAATATTTTTTAAAGGTGGATGTAGAGCTCTGGAAAAAAAAAATGAACAAAGCCTCATACTCCTTCCTGCACAGCCCTCACATCTTTTAAAGGATAGAATCCATCTAAGAGGGGTCGTCTAGAATAAGAGAGCATCAGGTTTCTATAGAGAACCCTTTTCACTCTTAGAACTTTTAATTTGATCAAAAGTATTGAAAACTCTCAAACTTTAAAACTTTCACCAAAAGGGAAGAGCATATGCTAATCGTCATGTCTGATATTTGTGAGCTTGTTGGCTGAAGAGATTGGTCAACATCAAAAGCACTTATCATTCTCGCAGAAGGACCCGTATCCATTTCCCAGCATCTACATCGGGTAGCGCTAGTCCCAGGCAATCCAGTGTGCTTTGGCCCCTGAGGGCAGCTACACATACACAGTATACAAAAAAATTCACATAAGTATCCATCCACACACGTAAATTAAAAATAAATATTTTAAAGGCAATCGATATGTTTTATTATTTCAATTTCTTTTCATCAGTCTTACATAAATGCATTAGCTAAGCCATATGTCTTCTTCTTGCTCCAGTCTTCAGAGACCACTCTATCAAGTACACATGTTCTAATACATGTCCCCTACCATGTTTGATTACCTAGTTGCCTCTCATAATTTAATAATGTTTTATGAAATACAAGAAAATATAAGTAGAACAATAAATAAGAATTAATAATACTTCAGACTCTTGGTTTGTATTTTTTGTTTTTTGTTTTTCATATACATTTATTTTATTACTCATGCATAAAGCAAACTACATACAGCTGAGAGAACTATGTGACAATCATGAGTTCTATAAATGTTACATTCATAGTGATTTGGCTATTTGTATATGTCAAATTTTAAGTAAATATCTTTCCTGTCTTGTTGGGTCTAAATTTCTGAATGGAATTCAATATCTATCCTATCTCATCTCTATTAACTTAAATCTTTTATCTTCATCTAAAAAGATCTTATCCCCTGACCAAATAAACTTGATTGTAGAACTAAACTATCTGTTCTTCAACACCCCTCAGAGAGTTGAGAAGGAATAAGACTTAAGCTTCTGAGTGAACCAGAAGTGTAGGTTAGCAGCTTCCAAAGTGAATAAAATGACTGAGACAGTTTACTGCCTGAACAGTCGCCCAACACTCTCTATAATGTTGGAGCCTCATCTTCACCATTCTGGCCCAATGTCCCTGCCAGACTTATTCACAAGGCAGGAACTATTGAGGACTTGATTACCCTGTCTTGGCAGAGTTTGGCCATTAACTCAGCCTGTATCTAAGCTGCTCATTTTTAGGCAGAATTCTGTTTGTGGCAGGAACATGGACATTTTGCCCAGTGGCTGGTTTGCCACATTTGAAGTCATCTAGATAAGGAGGTTCTTTGATGTCCATCATCTTCTTTGAGGTCGGCTGGGTGTTGTCAGGAGTTAACTTGTCTTCTCAAAGAAACTTTAGGATAATAAAAAGATCTTTAAATACCATATTCTGTGTGTCCCTGAGGCTTTTGAAGACCTTATTTAACTATTTTACTTCATGTATCCTGTTTTGTATTTTTTAACATCATATTCAAGTAAGGGTCTCCTAAACACATTTTATAATACATAAAATCATAGCCAAAGTTTGTAGATGCAAAGGAATTTTTATTTCTGGTTAGGATAAATCTTCATCTCACAAGTCAAGAGTCTATAAGTAACTTAGCTTCATTAAAGTAACAAAAAGCATCATTGTTAATGGAAAGATCCATCTATTCAATAATTATATTTTGAACAGGCAGATGAGTAACAGCACCTTTCACTTTTGGTTAAAAAAAAAATGATAAAATGGTTTCACCCTACCATTATAGCATTCAGTGTAGGGATAGGTTCATACAAAATGAAAAATGTGATCCTGAGTCATAGCTTCCTTGAGAATCTTGTCTCACTAATGAAAGCAAACCCACCTGGGTCAGAAGAAAACTTCACACAAAAGGGTTTTCCTTTGTGTTGAGCACTATTCCCTCTTAAGTGGAGCTTGACTTAGCATAGCCTGCTGGGTTCACAAGGAAGGAAAGACTACATGTATTGCTGCTTACATAACAAAGAAAATGCCTGTGGCTGAGTCATAAGGAGGTAAAACCTGAGGCACCATTGTTAGCACATCTCTTACAGACATTGTTTATGTACATAATTCATTATTTCTTATGGTACTCATTGAACTATGTTATTATGTTATTTTTCTTTAGAAGAGTTTGTTTCTAAGTGCTAAATTATCACCATTTTGGAGGTAAAGGGGAATTAACCATTATTCCTTACTGAAATTCAGATATTGTGGTTTTGACTTAGACTTTCAAGAATCTGGTAAACTAAGTAACAGCAGAGAGTCACATGGCAGTTTCTTGCCCCTAATCTCCTGAATCATATTGCTTCTTGGAAAGGAGCTTCCTTTTTCATTTCTGACTAGATAAGATTAGGTAATAATACAATAACTGGCAAAAAGCAAGAGCCCATGTGTGCATGCTCCATGAGGGCACATCTAATATGCTTTATTCTGAAAGAAAGAGGTAATGTCACCAAGCTTAACATGGAGCATGTTATTCACACGCTGAGCTCAATGGTACATTTATTTGAGTAAAGTTTTAAGAATTTTCCTGCTGCACCTCTACTATATTTTTTTTCCAAAGGAGATATTGGGGGGCAGAGGGGCAAGAAACTAATAATTACAGTTTCAAAGGAAAAAAAATACATTCAGTGATTAGTAACAACAAGAAGTATCAATCTAACATAATCAACATTTATAAGTATAAAAGTCTGACAAGAACTCCAAATTCTCACACTCTTCCCAGAGAAAACACTATCGCTTTACTTAATCTACAGTTAATGTTGTGGCTATAAAATATGGAGCAAAATGAGCTAGAAATTTTATGTGCAATTTAGTTGGTGTAAACAGTAAAAAAAAATTACAATTCAAGTTCAAAAATAATATAAGACAGCCAGTTGAAGTTTCCACACTGAAAAAAATTAATAAGATTAAATAACTCAAATTCATCTTCACAAACCGTAAGTCTTCTCAGACCAGCACAGGGCAAAGTTAGCAATAATATTTTTTCAGTGAATGTCTAATAAATGTGAAAATAAAAGTAGTCTTTACTAACACCAAACACATATAAGAACATTTGGCAAGATAAGATGGGATGTTGTGTGGGCAGACCAGTTATATCCCACCTACACAGACAGTATAGAGCAGTGCCCCAGCATCCTGCAATTATCCTTTAAAAAAAAAAAAAGAGCTCTGCTGATGTCTACATTGACAAGCACTCATGGAGTATAGAATTGTTTGCTGTTTCTTAACAATTAAACTTTATTATACAAGCCAACTATCTTACACAAGAGGGAAAAAAAGGTTAAAGGGAAACAAGAGTGAACCTTTCAGTATCCGTTCCATGGGACAGGTTCCTAGGTGTCTCTGGCCTGTGCGCTGGTCCAGCCTGTTCATTGATCCTTTTCCCCACCCAAGTGCGCTCGAGCTTGGTCCGAACCTGCTGTCTCTACTTGTCCTTGCTGCCTGTCTGTCTCTCACGTGCAAGAGCCAGGTCTCCTCCTCCTATCAAGGGATTAGAAACACAAGAATCTGGGTGGAGTCCCCCCCCCCCCCACACACACACGTCCTGAATTCCAGGCCCAGGATGGCTCGACCCAGTCTATCTCAAAGTTAATCTCAGGGAGTATCCCTGGTGTGTCTAAGGGCAAAGCCCACCAAGCTTGCTTTCACCTGTGACAAAGCTTACAATCCTTCCCACATAGAATAGATCTAATAACAATAGAATGGATGTAATTGAGGCACCAGATATTTATACGCTGCAATGGGGTTTATTATTGCTAGCCCCTTCACCCTTGTCAAGGAAAGCCAAGAATACAACGTTATAAATTCTTCTGACTTATTTTAACATCAGCAGACTAGACCAAACAAGTCCATGTGTTTAATTTAGTCCATTGGCCACCAGTATAATCATCTTAAAGCACAGAGATTTTTCAGTCACTGTATCTTTGGTGGACCAAATACACATTCATATGAAGAATTATTATTATTTATGATCATCAATGTATTAATTTAATTATTTACAATATTCTTTAAGATGCAACTTTGTATTAACTAAAGGGAATCAATACAACATTTGTAACATCAAATAAAAGCACAGTAATGATAGCTCAAAGCCAAGAGATAATCAAGGGACATTGCAATAGAGGAGTATATGCAAGATAAGCAAGAGGTGAATTTACTGTGATAATGATGGCAGATGAGATGGTTAGACTCAGATGCAAAGGTGTCATATGTCACTGCAGCCACTGTCTACTGGAAACAATGTGCAGTGAGTACATAAACATGGACATACTATTTAACTTTCATGCTAAGTCTTATAAGTAAGAACCTAATGTGATCTACATTAGATGAAGAAACTGAAAGTGAAAAGTCAAGTAAAGCACCCAACGCCATGACTGTGAACAACAGAGTCAGAATCTGGTGTCTTAGCATCTGAGTAACTCCAAGTTTGCTCTTGGAGCCACATTAGATTGCTAAGAAATCTGGATTTCAGCCCACAAATAATGGAAAACAAATGAAGACTCATAGACACACATAGCTTTATTCTTACAACATTCCATGAGTTAAATAATGGAAAGTATGATTACTGTTTTATGGCTAGAAAATCTAAGAAAGGTTATTTATTTACAGCAAGGGAAACAATGGATCCCTAGTGCCCAAACACCTTAATACCAAAACTCATGCTGGTTTTATATGGCTGGCAAAAATTACTTTCTGAATACTTGAAATGTTTTTAGTAATTATATAGCTTCAAATTCAGAAATTTCAGGAGCACATTCTCATTCAAACACTCTTCCCAGCAGAACTTTAGCTATTTATAGCCAATTAGTTTCTACTTTGTGACGTCAGTCTGAGAAATGCGAAATACCTAGTGTGACAAAGAAAGATAGCAGTCATCAGCCACTGTGCATGTTGAACCACAAATCCCACTATAATGCCAACAATTGAAAAATAATATTCTAAGAATTCTCTTCGGTGTGGTAATAACATTCTTTGTGTGAACTTATAATGGCTATAAAAATTTAAGTAATCAACCTTTTAAATTTATAAACACATTTTCTTCATGTCAAATGGAAATATACATACCTTGTCCCAAATGTTTTTTCAACTAAAACACAGTAATATTTACATTGTTCCTGTCAAAACTAATAACTAGAAGAGGACTATATGCTTATAACAGTAGGTTAACATTACTTACCCTAGAATACAACAACAACAAAAAAAAATCCCTCCTGCTCACAAAGAAAAGCAGGTACACTAAAGATTGTGTTTATACATTATCTGGTCATATGTATTCCTCAGATATGTCACAAAATATTCTTTATGCTTTAAATGATGAAAAATAGTAGCTTCCTTCATAAAAAAATAAGCATAGAATACACATGTGCACACCCACACACACATAGTACATGTGTGTGTTAAAGGAGAAAGCTAAGGCTTATCACAGTTAAAATATTTTATGATGTTTACAAACTAGTAAGTACAGATCAGACACTAAATTCTAAAACAGTAAGGACTCTCAGTCATCGGAGAAAGAAATAAAGGGATAATGGAAGTGATACAAAGAATCTTAACTGTATCCAGAAGAATGAAGTTTATTTAAAACAAGTGTAAAATGTATATATGGCAAGAAGTAAAATAACATATAAAATATTAGGTAATGGGCACAAACAGAAAAGTAGGAATAGAAGATAATCTCAAAATGACAAAGCATATCAAATGAACTGTAGCTTTTGCACACAGATATGATAGTAAGATGCTTCCTGACATCAGGAAAAAAAGAAGGGTGCCCTTAGTACACTTATTCATCCTTGTATTAGAAGGTATAGTTAATGCAGTAAGACAAGAAAAGAAAATGAAAGTAGCAAAGTGGAAATAATAAAACTTTTTGTTTGTAGATGGCATGATCATGTGTGTAGAAAAGTCTCAAAAAGACAAAAAATCTTGGAATTAAAAAGCAATTATATATACATATATATGTATGTATATGTGTGTATGTGTATGTATGTGTGTGTGTGTGTGTGTGTGTGTGTGTGTGTGTGTGTGTTGCATGCCACCCTCTTAGTAAAGGAGAGATATTTGTAAGGGTTGAATAAAGGTGAAAATGAGAGGACAGGGTAAATAAGAAAATGGAAGGAGGAGTGATGTGTCCTGGCCCTCGGGACAAATCAAACCAGGGTTCACCTGAAAGAGAGAGTGGGGATTGAAAGTAGGGTACAGAGACACCAGAAATAATGAGTCAAGTCTGAAAATTTCTGATCAAGACTCTCTTTAAGGCAGATGAGTAAGACTATATATAGCAAGGTCAATAGGATCTATTCTGATCCCACTCTCCCTAGGCCTCAGGCAAGAATACAATAGCCTGAATAGCTCCCTGTAAGAACTTCCTATTTCTCTGAGTAGCTCCCTGTAAGAACCTCCTTGATCCTTTGAGTGGTTCCCAGTAGGGACTTCCCTACTTCTTTCAAAGGTAAATAGTCCAAGGTTGGCCTAGAACACAAGACCTCCTCCGGCAAACGTCAGCAGCTCGAAGGTACAGCGTGCAGCCTAAGCATGGGATTTCTAACATGGCAGAATTTAGCACAGCTCCCCATAGAGGGGGAAGAGAAGGAGAGAGGGAGGAAGGAAAAGGGGGGAAGAGAAGGAGGGAAGGGAAGGGAAGGGAAGGGAAGGGAAGGGAAGGGAAGGGAAGGGAAGGGAAGGGAGTAGAGAAAATGCCCTCATAGACAGAGTAACAAATAAAACTCAGAAATGAGCTACCTCCTCTGGAGTTGTTTGCCAAAGACACGCATAGACCCCCAAATATTACGGGCCAATGCTATTGGCTACCCTGCAGAACTTGAAAGTAAGACCCTACTGCTGAAGACAATACATACATGGAAAAGGCAAGCTAGTACTGACCTTGAAACTTCATCCCTACAGGTTATCTTTTATGATACTGAAAGGTGTTGTGCTGGTACTGGAGGTGAAAATTAACCATCAGTTTTACGCAGCTGTGAGCCGTGTGAGCTAGTTAACAACTAGCGTGGAAAGACATGCCCACTGGTGCAATAATTCATAAACACCGTGGAAATATCTAACCACCTTCTGATTGGATTAAAGTCCTGCCCAACAAGATGAAACCCATATTTGACACCATTATCAGGCCTAGAGCTAGAGAGATCATAGGCTATAAGGGAGAATCTACCACTATTATTCTGCTAAGTAGACATAGCATTAAACTGATACTTAGTGACTTGTTGTTATTTCCATCTATTTTCAACCCTTACCAGAGAAACTTCTATGTGCAGAAGACAGTGTTAATACAGAGACCTACAGCTTGTCCTTGTATGGAAAATAAGAGAATGCAGAAACTCAGTTGCACATCGTATGTCTATATCAATCATACTTCCTCCTCCCAAAGTTCATGGATAAGACATGCAGAAGAGGTTACAGAACATGGATAAGAAATGCAGAAGAGGTTACAGACTATCATAAGAACCAGAGGTAGTGGATAATACAAGGAAACAGTGTTATGGACAACACAGAGGACTTACACAGAGAAACTCCCACCAGTTATTACCGTAAACATAAGACCTACGCAAGCTCAAGCGAGACTAAATCTCAGCATGAAGACCAGAGGTGGGCGCACAGCCCATCTCTAGCTGAGATGCTACTGGCAAGAGAGTAAGTGTCGGTTTTCCTTAATGGTATGGAACACACTCCAGTGGATGGCCACATACTCAAGAATATATGAATAGTGAAAATTGAACTCGATGGATTAATTTTTTAAAAATTAAGACAAAGAGAATAGAGAGTATAAACTTGCATGGTTAAGAGAAGTGGAGGCATATCTGAGATGATGTGGAAAGAGAACACTGAAATAACCAAAATATATTGCATCAAATCCTCAAAGAACTGACCAAACAAACATGAGAAAAATTCACACAAAGACGGAATAAAACTCAACTTTTTAGTGACCATCAAAAATTCAAAAATTAATTAATTAATAAAAATAAAATTACTAGTGTGGAGTGGGAAGGGGCTCATGAGCCCCAGGCACCCCTAACCAAGAAGCTATCAATAATTGACAGCTTCTGGGAAGGAAAAAGTGAGAAGTTTTGTTTGGTCGGTTTTTGTTTTTGTTTTTTAAAGGCTGTACTCCCTAATAGATCAGCCATGTTTCAATGGATGGTCCCACACCCATAAGTATGTCGGCATTATAAACTGAACTTGATAGATTATTTTACAAAAAGAAAGAAACACAAAACATGTAGTTAGAGAGGGTGAGGAGTGAATCTGGGAGAAGTTGGGGGAGGAGTAAGGCTAAAAAAATTAAAAATACATTGTATGAAATTATCAAAGAATTAATAAAATCATATTTTAATAAAATTTTAAAATTTAAAATCAATTTATACTAGGACCATATATATTATATATTACATACTATATAATATATACATGTATATATTCCACATGTAGAAAAAAGACAAGTTTGATGGAAGAAATAAGAAAATTCAAATAAATAGAGAAATATAGTTTCATGAATTGAAACATTCATTTTTAAGACATCAATTCTTCTAAGCTTGGCCCACAATTTCACTGCACAACCAAAACTCCATGATTTGAAATGAATCCAGACACAGTGGCAAAAACCAATATTCCCATTACTTGGAAATCTGAGGTAGAGCAATTATGAGTTTAAGACTACTGGAGACCACATAATAAAGCTGTATTTCAGTGTGTGTGTGTGTGTGTGTGTGTGTGTGTGTGTGTGTGTGTGTGTGTGTGTAAAAGCTCTGGAATTGCCACCATAATATTATAGAAGAAAGTAGGAAGACTGTCTTAGTCACTGTTCTATTGCTATGAAGATACACCATGACGGAAGCAACTCATGTAAATAAAAGAGAAAGCATTGAATTGGGGCCTTACTTACAGTTAGAGAGGCTTAGTTCATTTCACCACGGCAGAGAGCATGGTGGCAGGCAGGCATGCGGGGTGCTGGAGAAGTAGCTGAGACCCACATCTTGAATCACAAACAGAGAAGAGGGGTAGAGAAATAGAGGCATGGGCTCTTGAAAGCCACACTCCTAATCCTTTTCAACAGAGCCACTTCCTGGTAACTCAGAATCCCAATATATAAGCCGATGGTGGCCATTCTTATTCAAAGCATCCTACGGACCAACACTACCCAATTTTGACTCTAAATATCAAGCAAGGGTGATTATCATAATGTAGAAGTGGTGAGATAATATAAACAGAAAAGAGAGATCAACCTATGAATATAATCGCCTGGACTTGGCTAAAGCAGAAAGGACAATTAAATCCAAAAGGATGGTCTTATCAATAAATGTTGCTAATAAAAATATGTGTGTTCATGCCCAGAAAATATCTAGATTCAGGTTTTATACTTGCCACAAAAACCTAATCAGAATATATAACAGACTCAAATACCGAATGGAACCCTAAAAATTTCAGAAGAAAACATGGGAAAATAGATATTTGTGCCTTATGGTTTAGTGATTAATTTTTACATAAAAAATGCAACTCATCAAAGGGAAATTTATATTCAAAGCTAAGATTTGAAATTTCTTCTATATAAAAGACAATGTGAAAAAAAAAAAACAAAACCAAACCACACTAGAATTAAAACTTGCAAGATACATATGCAGCAAGAGATTTTTATCCAAAATGTATTAAGGACTCTTAAAAGTGACCAGTAAATGAACAGATCAACTTTAAAAATGACCAAAAAAAAAAAAAAAAAAAAGGAACAGATACCTTAGGAAAGGCTAAAATCATATGAAAATTAACTCTATGAAAAGTTGGTCAACATAATTAATCTCTGGAGAGTTGCAAATAAAACAAGGTGTAGGCGTCTAAAATAATTAAAATCTAAAAATGGAAAACACCAATTTTGTTGGGAAGGGTGCAAAGCAATGCTGCTCCCATTGGTGGATGGTGAGGTCAGTAGCTTTGGAAGAAACTGTAACAGTCTCTACAAAGACAGATGCTTTTAGATCCCGTCCAATAGCTGCACTCCTGGGTCTTTACCTAACTGAACTCTCTATGTCCACATAAAATACCAACATATGAATGTTGACAGAAGCTTTAAGCAGCTTTCTAGCATATAGCTGTTTATGAGCACCAAAAGCTGGAAGCAACTAATAAATTCCAAATGAGTAAATAGACAGGCAAATGTGGTAAAGTCTTATAATGGAAGTTTATTCAGCAATTAAAAGATATAAACAATAAAACCGTGAAATAGCATTGAGTCTTACATAAATTATGCCAAGTAAAAGTAACCAGTCTAAAGACTCTATGCCCTATTATTCCAATTTTTATCCAATTCACATTTCGTAAATGGCAAAGTTAGTGCTACATATTTTTTTAATTGTCCTCAGCAATAGGGTCTTAGAATTTCTGGTGGACAACCAGAAAAATAAGTGTTTATAGAGTGCTCAGCCACAAATGATACATCTATACCACACCCCCTTTCCATGATTCGGTCACTATAGCAGAAGAGGAGTTGGAAAGATTCTAAGATAAAGAAGTTAGTGTCAGACGTGGTGTCACACACCTTTAATCACAGCACTCAGAAGGCAGAGGCAGACAGATTGCTGTGAGTTCGAGGCCAGCCTGGTCTACAAAGCAAGTTAGGACAGCCAAGGCTACACAGAGAAACCCTGTCTCGAAAAAAAAAAAAAAAAAAAAAAAAGACTTTGGTGAAGACTGAAGCAACACAGTGTCTTCTGGAGATGGCAAGAGAGCTACACGTATGAACTGTGGTTGCCTGCATAATATCTGAACAAGACCCACCCACCCAACATTTTAGCATGGAGGAGGAATGGGTTATGAGCCCTCACCCCTAAATGTACAGCTATAGACAATTGGTGGTGTCTGCAAGAAAGGAATTTTGCTTCCTTCAAGAGTGTGAATCTTGATAAGATCACTCTTCAGGGAGTGGTCCCACATGTATGAGTTTGTGGGTGGTACAAATGGGAATCGATGGGTTATTAAATTTAAGAGGTAAAAATAAAAATATCTCAAAAAGAACACAAAGTTTGGGGTAGGGTGTTAAGCGTGGCTCTGGAGTTGAAAGAGAAGGAACTATGGTGAGTATGATTCAAATACGCAGGAATCCCCTTAAAATACTAAATTGAAAGCCATAATATAGATGCAAAAGACCTGTATTATAAAAAGGGAGAGAATACATATATACTTACACACACACACACACACACACACACACCCAAATAAGATACAACATTATGAGACAACAAACGTCATCTACTGCTGGCCATGTGACCAGCTTAAGAGTAGATTGCTTCTCCAGTGAGATTCTCCTGGAGAAAATTAAATTTTCACTTGCAAGTGGTTATAAATTGCAGATAGCCCCTGGGTTAGGGATAGGATGGGTGTCACTTCTCTCAGCTCTAGGCTCCCATCTGATGCAGACCAATGCAGGCCCCATGCATGCTGCCTCAGTCTTCGTGACGTCATGTATTTCTCAGTGTCCTCCATCCCCTATAGCTTTTTTACTCTTTCTGCTTTTGGGTTCATGGGGAATGCCTCCAGGAGTTAGGCACCAGGATAAAGTGATTAGTGTCATGATCTTTTTTTTTTTTTTTAATCAAGCATATTCCAATTTAGGGACACTCCATAAAACCTTTAGGAGTGTTCCTTAACTCTGTTAAGATCACCCAAAACAAGGAAGGTCTCAAAGTGTTAGCAGCACAGAAGAGACTAATGACAAGTGACAATAAACTATAATATAGTCTTTGGATGGTATACTGCAAAGGGAAAATAATAGGAGACACTATCTCTGTCATACACAGGCTATAGCTGATCATAATGCACTGTATTGACTCATTACTTCTACCAAATGTACCACAAATGCCAAGTGTCAATAATAGTATCTGAAAGGGTAATGGACATGAGAAAAAAGTATTAAAGGGATTGTCTATGCTACTATTATAATTGTTCTCTAAATAGAAAATTTTAAAATAACAGCAGTAAGATAAAAATAAAATTGTAAAGCTTATTTTTGTTAGGATCTGAAATGTGCTGAAGGAAAGACCCCAGACTTAAATAGTATGCAAACAGCAAAGGGTGTTTATTCTGCATGCTGGGGTCACCGCTTAGACAAAATGGAGACCCCAAGGTGAGCTCACAGGCTCTTTTTAACAGTATTCAGGAGAATTCAGATGGTTGATGGGGTTAGGTAATCTTTAGCATAATTGGAGCACTCAAACTGAAAAGGTGCAGACAAATTTAGTCAGTGGTCATGAGTTAATCATAAGACAAGAGATTTCCAGACTGGCAGTAAATCATCCTTAAGCAATTAGACCAGGAGTAAACCAACCTTAAGCAATCGCGTCTTCCTTCCGGCAGGTGGCTAGGCTGTCTCTGATTGGCTGCCCATTTTCTGCAGTATTTCCCATAACCACTGAGCTCATTTCTGAGGAATGGGGGCCTAGGTCTCTTCTAAGCTAACAAGAAACTGAAGCCTATTATGGAGTCAGCTAGGCTTATTTAACCAGGCCCCCTCAATTTTTATTATACATGTAAGATGGCTAGCTCAGCCAGACATGGTGGTGCATTCCTGTAATCTCAGCACTCAAGGAGGCAGAGGCAGACATATCTCTGTGAGTTTGAGGCCAGCCTAGTCTACAAAATGAGTCCAGATCAGCCAAGGCTACATGGAGAAACCCTGTCTCAAAAAAAAAAAAAAAACCAAAAATAAATCAACAACAAAGATTGCTAGCTCTAAAATACAAAGTCATACAAGTTGAAAAAGAAATAACACAACTCAAATTAAGAATAAGCAAAGGCTATAAATGGGATATTTATAAGGAAATGAAACCCAAATGATCATAAAATTAAGAAGCCAAACAACCAAAAGAAAATATAGGCCTCATCTGATGACAAAGGGGAAGAGAAATTAAACCATGGTACTCTTTCTTGAGTATCAGTTTGCCTTGTGATTAAAAAGAATAATAAAAATCCAGTGTTTATAAAGATGTAGAATAAGACACATAAATACAATATTTTGCAATGCAGGGGCAACATCTACCAAAATAAAAAGCATATATACTTTGGCCTAACACCTTGTACTTCAGAGTATCTATTCTCCTGTAACTAAGAAAAAAAAAAAAAAAAACCCACACAATGAGAAGAGACTCACATGATGCAACATCATAATGTTGCGAAACCAATGTTGAAAAATTAGAAGCAATCTTTATGTCCATCAGTAGGACAATGCTTAAGTAAATCCAGGTACTTTAAACTATAGGCTATTATACAGCTATTGGAGTATAAGATGTGTTTGCTAACCTGGAGATAGGCATGAAGTTACTCTAAAAAACAAAATAAAATTGCAGAGTAATATACATAATGTGACAATACTTTTAAGTTTCCTGTATTTTTTTTTTTAGAATTGTATACATTTATATGATGTACTCACTTCAGTTATCATAAACTAGGATGCAGCCTTAACTATAACCTCTTGATATTCCTTACATACGTATATACTAAAATAAAATAAGACCCCCCAAAAATGATTTTCATGATTTAATAGGGAGGGCATGCAGGAATAATGAATTCCAGGGCTTCAATAACTGATATGCAATGTTTCTCACCTATCAGAGTATCCACAACACCTTCTAAGTGAGAAGGTGCTCTCCCCAGAAACACACTAACCTACTTCCTATATCAGGAGAGAAAGCAGCAAGTAGTTTATTATCATCAGAGACCTACATGAAAGAAATGACCCAATAAGTCTGTCTGCATGTGGTGACTGTGAGCAAGATAGCCATCTTCTTAGAATGTGAGATGATTTTTCATGGCCTATAATAATTCAGAACACTTTAGAAATTAAACTGATGTTCTTATGAAATAACAAGTCACGGGGCTGGAGAAACGGCTTAGTGGTGAGCACTTGCTGTTCCTCCAAAAATCCCTGAGCTCAGTTCCCAGGACCCACGTCAGGAGGCTCACAACTGACTGTAAGTGCAGGGTCCATACACACCAGGCTGGGACAAGGGTAAGTCATTCTCACTCTCATTCCCACTATAATTGTTCCAGCCTCATTATTAGCCCTGTGTGCAGCCTGATTATAGGGACCTGTCTTTCCATCCTCCCTGATTTGCAAATAAGGTTGCCTGCACCTGGGCTAGTAGGTGGAGCCAAGGTTCATGTGGCAGGGAGAACGGAGGAGGAAGAGAAAGGAGCAGGTCACCATGGTTTAGCATGAACTAGAAGCACTTGGATGGGAGGAGCTTGATCTGAAGATTGGCATGATGGAGAGAAGCAGCCCAAATGGAAGACATGTGCATGTAGTTATGGGGGTAGAGGATAAAAAGTAGACAAGATCGCTTACGGGGCTAATATCTGCCCAGTCCCAATGCGTTAAAGCTTATTTTTAAAAATCTAACAGGTTTCTGTGACTTTTATTTATATATTAGTGGGTTAAGAAATAACTGCCACCCTAGTAATTATATGAATCAATATTAAATATTAATAATCATTTAACACTATTATTAATCATTTAACACATAATAATTAAAGCATTAAAGATACATAACAACAAAAAATGAATTTTAAAAGCTGTAAGGGAAAAAGGACATATAAAGGTAGACCTATTAGAATAACATCTGATTTCTCAATGGAATCTGTAAAAGCCAGAAGGACCTAGATAGATGTTCCACATGGTCTACGAGACCCCGGCTGCCAACCCAGACTAGTAAACCCAGAAAACCTATCAATCACAATAGATGAAGAAAGAAAAGCAATTCAGGCTCAAACTAAATTTAAGCAGGATCCATCCACAAACCCAGGGAACTGTCACTCTGAGGAGTTTAACCATACCCAATAAAACACAAGGAATAAATAACCCCAGACCAACAAATCAAAAGGCTGGAAGAAACCCACATCTTAACAATAAAAAGCACAGAAATTAACAAATACGGTTCGTTGATAATTCTCAATGTAAATGGTCTCGACCCCCCCCCCAAAAATACAGATTCACAGAGACTGCAAAGGACACCTTCTAGACAGACAGGACTTCTAGTGGAGGGAGGGGAACACCGACCCACCCACAAAAACTTTGACCCAAAATTTACCCTGCCTATAAGGTGTGCAGAGATAAAGTTAGAGCAGAGATTGAGGAAATGTCCAACCAATGCCTGGGCCAACCTCAGAGCCACCCCATGAGAGAGAGAGCCAACCCCTGAGGTTATTAACAGTATTCTGCTATGCTTGCAGACAGGAGCCTAGCATAGTTATCTTCTGAGAGGCTCCACCCACCATGGATCGAAGCGGATGTTGAGATTCACAGCCAAACATTAGGTGGGGTGCGGGAAGCCTTGTAAAGAAGCCTGCCTTTGCAGAGAACGGTAGTGAATGGATAGACTCATCGATGCTGAAGATGCTGAGAATAAGTGACAGTTGAGTCTCTTCCTAAACAAGATATTTGTACCACCCTCCCTAAGGCTCAAGGAATATTGCTAAGGAGGGTGTGAGGAGGACATAACAGCTGGAAGATAAGGCAAAAAAAAAAAAAAAAAAAAAAAAACCTATGATGTGTTATCTTTTGCATCCAAAAGCAAAATCACTGAAGTTCCAACCATTGCAATCATGATCTCATAACTGTGGATGTATGCTCCAGCCCTGCACAGTTCTAGCGCTGTCCACAATCAGTCACGGAATGGGGAGGGGCTCATGCGGCTTCACCACTTACTGCTGAACTATTTGCTATTTATAGATTCTAAGAGGTGGGAGTTGTAATTTTTGGTAGTGTGCCCACTGATGAACCCAACAGACTCCATTACAGACATAGCTTCAAAACCATGGTCTCACCAAGGTCCCTGATTCAATTCAGCGGGTCAAAAAACTAGAAGATATGAATGTGAGCAAGAGACGTACAGGGTTAGACTGGGGTAATAGAATGATGGAAGGGTGGTTAGTATGCATTATATAGACATGTGAAATTCCCAGTGAACAAATTTAATTAATAATAGATTTATAAGGGCCAGTGAGATCATCACTTAGTATATAAAGGTGCTTGATAACAAGCCTAAAAATCTGAGTCTGAGCTGGAGAGGGGAGGCAGGTGGGGAAGGAAGGTGAGAAAGGGACAGGGAGGGACAGGGACAGGACAGGGAGAGAGAGAGAATTTTGGGGAAAAGATGATAAGATGACCCTGATCCCAGTATAACTGAGTAAAAGCACCAGTAGCTCTATGTGGAATTCCTCAGGGTTTACAATTCACAATTAAAGTTACATTTCTCACTGTTAGTGACCTTCTGTTGTCCCTGCTCAGCCCAAGGAGTGGCTTTAGCTAAGTTCTCCTTCTCTGTAACTGCTACATAGCACAATGGCATTGTTGTTGTTTTGTTTTGTTTTTAAGACAGGGCTGAATGTAGCCCAGGCTGGCCTTGAACTCATGTATTTGAGGATGGCTTTTGAATGTCAGACCTTCTATCTTCCTATAGGCCTAAATTAAAATGTCTCAATTAGGCAGAGCTGTGGCTAGAACACAGAGCTTTGTGCGTGAGAGTCAAGTACTGTCGCAGCTGAGGCACATTCCCTGCCTTGGTCTTTAGTCTTTTTCCTGAAATTATATTAAACAGGAAAAACTAAGATTACAGGAAAGGTATCTCAAAGATAAGTGTGTAGAGGAACTTGGTTCCAGGCCACAGCATGTTCCTCTGGGCTATAAAAACTAATAATAATTTGCTCCCTCTAACTTTGTCTATACCTCTACTTTACTCTTTCTATAAAAAGAGATTTAAATCTTTTCTGTTGATGCTATATTTCTGAAGATAATAAATGTAGGTATCTTAGCTCTGGCATTTAAAAACCAAACACAAAAATCAGCCCTGTGTGTAATTTAACAAGATGACATATTGATTTAGACATAGAATAACAAGTTTTTTAAAAAGTCTTATATCATACCCTGATTTTTTTTTTTTACCAAAGGCAACAAAGATATAATTGTCATAATTAACATTGCTTAGAAAAAAAACTTCACAGTAGTTGAAATTGTCTAAATGTTTCTGCCTACGAGGACTTGTTCCATTTTCTGAAAGATGTCAAGTTTTCACCTGAGTCACTGTCACCAAAGTCACATCGTTCTTGGTGCAAATAATGGAGAGAAGCATCTGTGATGTTGTTCTGAACGTAATTGCTTCCAAATGGATCTTGAAACGACTCCCAGCTTTTTACACTCCTCTGCCAGTGACGGTCACTTTAGTGTGAGATTCTTCATGTCACTCAACAATGTCTTCCCAATAAAAAGCGATTCACGATCATTCCTCAGAGGAGCACACCATTCTGAAATCAAAGCTTCATCTCCCTAGGGGCAGAGGCCATGGGACCAGGGCATCCTATCTCACAGCTGACTTACAGTGAACACCACATCCCCCTCCTCATGACCACCTCTCCTGTCCACCCCATGCATGGAACAAATCCATTCAGGCTTAGCATTCTCTGAGTGTTTGCCTGTGTTATGAAGGGTTGGGAACTCAACGATGACCAGTCTCACATTCCCTGTATAATCTATTCAATTTGGGAAGGAAATTTTGTAAGGCCATCTTGGAGGAGATTTAAAATGAATGCATATGGTATATCTGTATATCCAGCTATATCTTTCTGTTATGAAAAGTCCTTATCAAATGCCTTCAATAAGTTGGAAGCTATAGGTGCTAAGACTAACAGAGGAGCAAAAGATAAGGTCCTTACCTTCAGAGAGGTCAAAGGTCACTAAGTTATTGCTTTATCATTCTACTGCGGTATGATCAGCATAGTTGATACAACCTGTGTCTCCTATCAGCCCTCCAAATAATTAACCAAAAGGTAACAAACATTTGTATTAGTCTCTTTACATTAGAATAACGTAGTATTTAAGGTGGCTAACTGTATAAAGACTCATTCAGTTAACAGTTTTAGAAGTTCAAAGCCTAAGGTCAGGAGAGGGAGAGCCTCATTTGTCTGGCCTAGGGTAAGGGTAGTGTGTGATGACACAGAATGGTGACAGCGTGAGTAGGGTCAAGAGGCAACATCTTAAACAGGAGCTGAAAGCAAATGACTGAGGCCACGTGTGTTCTTTTTATATCATTTCGCTTGAAATGACAACTATAGAGACCACATAAGAAATGTCCCCACACCCCCATGACCTTAGGACCTCTTACTATGCAATGCAGCTTTCATCAGTGTCACTCGGGGTACCAAGACTTTACTCACAGTGAACTATTGGGGAACATTCAAAACACACTCAATCACAGAAACGCAAACAGTGGTTTTCACTACTTTCACACATTTTCAAGTGAATTTGCAGACTGCCATGATAATCTTGTAGAAACAATATTAATATTTAATATTGATTTGTGTCATTAGTAACCAGCCAAATAACCACACAGATAGACTAGGGTTTATTTAATTAGCCTAGAGCACACTGCTGAGCAGTAGGTACTCCATCCTAAACCTCCAAGCTAGTATAGCTTCCTCCCATTCATAATTCTCATATTACAACTTACTTTTCAATCATCTCCTAGGTCCAACTCATTTCTCCTGGGGTTTCCTGGTCCTCTCCTTACGGCTCCATCTCCTCTTGTTTCTGGTCTTTGCTTTGTGTTACCTACTATCTTATAGGCACTGAAAAGACCCTTTTCAGCCTGTTTTTTCCTGTTACTATCTTTCTAAGCTAGAATTCTGCAAGAGAATTAAGGTTTAATGCCCAAAGGCATCAGTGTATATATTGAATCAGTCTCTCTCTCTCTCTCTCTCTCTCTCTCTCTCTCTCTCTCTCTCTCTCTCTCTCTCTCTCTCTCTCACACACACACACACACACACACACACACACACACACACACATTCCAAAGGCTACTATCTATGCGTCAATCTGAGATGTAGAAACAACCATTCCAGTTGTTTTCAGTTGGGTCCATGGCTCTCATGAAAAATCTCAGGTATAAGTTGGTAAAAGTTAGAGACAGGGTCATTTTCATCATTTATTTTTCTAAAAGAATGTTAAGCTGGAGAAGAAATTGAATTGGTAAAGGCACAACAATTGAAAAAAAATCTCTGGAGAGCTAAGAAAGCAGAGAGGAAAGTCAGAGTCATGGAAGGTAAATGCTCTAAGTAAAACAATTACACAAGGTTAGGCTACAGAAATACTAGTCAAGACTCAAATCAAATACAGTGCAGATGAAGCTGGAATGCCCCAGTTCACAGAAGGTGATGGGCTAAAGAGAGTTGACATTGTTTTAATCCTCTGCACTCCTGAAGGAACTCCAAGAGATTCAAAACAAACCACTGCATGCTCACATGCCTCACGAGGTTCTAATCACACACAAAAACTAGGAGGCCACTCTGAATCTTAAGGCTGAGAAGTTAGTAGGACAGAATTTAATTTGAAATTCCAGAAACTGCTTGAAATACTTTATTTTAGTGGTTTATGTTTCCCAGATGGGGAATTGCCCAATTCAAAGATGTAGAAACTCACTATATCCTTATTCAAAACTAAAAAACATACTACAAAATTCATTTTTAGGAACTCACTACAACTTCTATATAGTTCAGTCACCTGCAATAATCACCAACACATGTCCATCATTGCCAAGACAAGTTTATCACAAATTGACCTAAGCAAGTGATATAAAAAATCATATTTATATTTAATGCACCCTTGTAAATTATAACAACTGCCAGTGTTAACATTGGCTGCACTGCATGCCAAAGCCTTTGAAATGCCTGGAAGAAGCATGCTTTCCAAACTACTAAGGGAAAATTTTAAGAGAGCTGGGAATAAAGTGAGAGGAGAGAGAGAAAGAGAGGGAGGAGGGAAAAGAGGGGAAAGAAGGAAGGAAGGAAGGAAGGAAGGGGTAGGGAGGTGAGCAAGAAGGAAGTGTTTTCCCAAGCTATCTGTATTTCATAAAGAGATGCTAAAACATATTCTAGTGAAAAGAAAACCCAGGCCAGAGAAAAGTGAGCTTCTCTTTTACAACTCATCAGTACAACTGCAAGGTGCAGCTGTAACAAATCAAGAAGATATCATCTCAAAATGTACGCTTTACTTTGAATGCGACCAATAAAGGCTAATTCTGAATATGTTTCTATGTGCCAGCAATGACTGAATTTTACAATTTCACAAACAATCATAATTTACAATAATGTATTTAACAATCTGTCTACTCTCTGTCACATGTTTTAGTAATAAAGATCAAACCCAAGGATCTCATATATCCTAAGCAAGTGTTTTACTAACACCTTCTACAAGTTTTAATTAATAAATTGATGTGAAATTGCCATGAAAATGATTGCAAATTTTGCTTGCTATGTTCTCCTTGATCTGCAATTTGGTGTTTAATAGTAATGCTAAATCAGCCTAACCTGTTTTAAAGGCTCAGGTCACTGGTTGATGTATTTAAATGCCTATGCAAATGAAGTTTTGGATAGCTTACAACTCTAACACCAAAATACGTAACTCATCAGCTTTCAAAACTAGAAAGCAAACCCAATCATCACTTTTTAAAAGTAAGTAAAGGCTAAAACCCAAGTTTTGTACCTATAACTGAGTTCAAATTTTGACTTTCCTTTTATGGATCCTAGCTTCAGCGTTTCCAATTGCTGTGTTTAATTTGGCATGTCTGTAGAAGCCAAGCCACTAGAAAGGCCCCTAGGGAAAAAAAAAAAGGCAGGGGTGGGAGGTGGGGGGAGAGGCCATCATTGGAGGGGGAAACGTCTAAGTTAGAAAGGTTTTAGCGAGTATGAGAGAGGCAGGAGAATCAGTAGGAGGATGAGGTAGAATTAAGGATGCACGAAAAGCCACATGGAAGCCTCTACGTAATAGGCTAATTTTAAGATGTAAGTTTTAAAACAGGTGTTTGAATGGAGGTATCCCACAAGGACTATCAATACTACTCACCAAGGGTACAGATTATTAAACAAACTTAATGTCAGGGTCTTGGGAGATGACTGGCTGACCATCGCAAAGGACGTGCATTTGGTTCCCAGCATCCATGTCAGTGGTTCATAACCACCTATAACTTCAGCTTTAAGGAATCCGGTGCCTCTTGTGACCTCCCCATGCCCCCAGATATGTACATACACACAGAGAAAAGGGGAGTAATAAATAATAATAATAATACCACTAATAATAATAATAAAGTAAAAATAATACTACTAATAATAGTTATGCCCAGATTGTGTTACCCCTAAGATCACCAGGAGTCCAAAGTCGTATGCAAAATCAAAGAGCTTTATTATAGCATGCCAGGGACGACCTCTCTAACAAAATGGTGATAACCCCAGGGGAACGTGCAGGCCTCTTTTAAAGGCCAGAAAGGGGAGTTTCAAGGTGGGTTAGGTAATCTTTACAACTATTGGCACAGTGGCAAGAGTACAAGTGCATCTGGGTTTTGGTTAGGGCTCTGATCCGGAGCTAGGGACTCTCGGAACTGGTTCAAACAGGCCCAGCATAGTAGGTGTTCTTAGGGCTATGTGACAGCTGCCCCCAGTTGGCTGTCTGTTGCTAGTGGTGAGGGTCAAACATTATCTGAGGTGAGTTGATTGAAGCATATTCTTGTGGGTTTTCTGAAACCGGAATTCATGCCCTGGCCATGTTCCCTTAAATATGGGGTTTCTTTTTCAGAAATGGGGGTTACACAGGCCTCACGATAATAACATAACAAACAAAAGCAGTTCTAGGCATGGAATACCTCACACTTGAGTTTTTGTTCAGAGAGGTTCCAAAGGCCCTCAACTACTAACATGTACTTTGGCTGTAATAGCGAAATAAAGTTGGAACAAACCTGGAAGCTTCCTTTCTGCTGTCCAACTTTCACAGTATGAGAAGGTGCTCCACCATAGGGGAGAAACGCCATCAGTGGCCTTACCCAGTGATGGACCATGCATACTACAGTACTAACCTGCAACTGTTGTGGAGGTAACCGACAATTTTCTGATTGGGTTCAAGGGCCAGGCTACAGAAGGGAACCCATCATCTCTGGTACTGGAAACCTAGTCAACAGTCCTTGGTCGCCAGGCCATAGGCCCTAAGGTGGGAACCTACTACTATTGTTTAGCTAAACGGCCATGTTGTCAAACTTCCCTTTAAATCTGTGTTTATACCCATACATTAGTGCAAATGACAACCTTTGAAAAGTTTTTTTGCAGTGAGCAGTGGTCATTGCTGAAAATAAGTGACTTTTGAGTGTTCAGCTTGAATGAGACATCCATATCACCCGCCTCTTAAGGTGCAGGGAACACAGTAGAAGAGGAACAGAACAAATAAGTTAAGAATCAAAGGACAGGAAGGAGTATTTTTATGTAAATTAACCCGTTTATTGCAGGCTAGGCAAGTCTCAACCGATAGCGCTTCTACTGGTCTTTCAGTTGAGTCTTCTGATGGCCGACTTCACTGTGACGTCAGAAGTGGTGTTGCAGGTCCAGGCCCCACCAGCCACTGTTGTCATGCAGGAACTACAGTGCCATTTGCCAACAGCTTGTCTCTTCATCTTGGTCTTGCCATAGAAGGAGCAAGTGTACTTGGCGTGCTGGCTGATCTCAATTTTCTTCACCATTTTCCGGAGGAAGGCACCATAGCGGGTCCCGTATTTCCCGACGATCCTGACCTTCTTGGTGCGTTTAGCCATCTTACCGGAACCGAAGCCAGAGCCCAAAGAGCAGGAAGAAGTATTTTTAAATATTGTCTTAAAGACATGACATGGCTATTGCATCCAAGATCTCATATCAGCTGTGTTTACCTACACACGATCTGTACCGAATCAAATCTATCAACAATCCATCGAGGATAGGGAAGGGAGTGGAGTACGAAGTATCACCCCCACCTGAGCAGCCACTCTATGGGAGAGGAGAACCGTATTCTTCAGTGGAGTTGCCCCATGGTGCTCCAGTACGGATACCCACAACCACCCTGATGTAAGCAATGCTAGTTAAACTCAGCAGGTCATGCAAGGGGGAAGGATGGAAAGATGAAGGTGAAGAGAAGACTTTTGAGAAAAGGAGGTCAGAGAGAGTGGGAGGGCATAAGAAAGGATAATGGAGTCAATATGCTCAAAAACATTACATACTTGTATATAGTCTTCTAGGGATAAATAAAAAGTAAAATGGATTTAAAAATAATAACTTATTAAGATTATGGCCTTAGTCTCTTCATTAGCATTGTTACGTGGACAGAACGGTTAAAAAAGATGATTTACAAGGTGTTTGCTGCTTGTAGTACCTAGACATGAACGAATGATGGCTATCATTATTGCAGGAAAATGAAAGGCTCCAGAATGCCCAATTTCAATACTCATAAATATAAAGGTTTTTTTATAAACTACCGTTATTTCAGTAAATATTTAAATGATAAAAAATCAATTTAAAATGAAAATTAAAATTCAAACATTAAAAAAAAAAAGGATGAGCAAGCTGAAAGATCAAAAAGTCAAAAACAAAAATAAAAAAAATGTGCTTTATCGGTTGCTCCTTAAGATAAAACAGAACAACTGCTGAATCTTGAGACTACGGTAATGTAACAGGCCTTGTGCTGAGTTTGCAAAGAATGCCTGAAGGGACCATTTCCAGCATAAGACAAAAATCTATAATAGTAGCCACTCCATCAAATATGCAAATGCGTCCTGCAGCCTCAGCTTGCGTCTTTCTTGGAGAGAAAAGAAAGCAAGCTCTCTGTGAACGGACAAGGTTAACAAAACACCTTCTCGGAGGCCATCCTGTAAGAATTCTGTGGAACTGAAGTTTCATCACCTCCCTCTGGCTGATAAGATAATAATGTCAAAACTCTGAAAATAAAAAGGATGGGCGAACTGGCTAGATTACCTTTACCATAGATTTGGAAAGACAGAGTTGTTCAGAAAGCACATGGAAATATCTCACCTCTGGTCCTTCCTGGCAAAGGCTATGACTAAAAATAAGGATATAGAGACATATTGTAGGAAAGACATCCAGCTATTACTGAACACTTTAAGCTGAGCATCTTATTTCAAGTTAACAAAGACCTTTTGGGGAATATACTACAGTTTCCTTTGTATAAAGGAGGGAACACATGCCAAACTTCCAAAATCACTTGCCTGCACTCCCACAGGACAGAAAGCGTCTGAGCTGAGATTCAAAAGCTGGCCATTTAAAAGCCTGTATATGAAATGAGGAATCCAGTCACAGATCAGATCAGGGTCTCAACATCTAAGCAACCTTCAAACTCTGAAAAGCCAACTTTTAGATGCTTGTTCTGTCACTGAGAAAATTCACCCATATCATGAAATACCATTTACAGAGTTCTTAATCACTGGGCTAGCACTCCAAAGGTTCACTCTTCAAATGTAAGGGCACATCAGACACCGTTTAAAATGTTAAGTTGAAATCTGTCATCAGCCTCAGAAAATGCATCCCAAGTCCTAAGTTGTAGGCTTGGAAAAATATGTACTGAACGAAAGGCTGATTTTGGTGACATATGGGACACTTGTGGAACACATAAACTGTCTCCTTGAATATATATAACTTTGTGCTCACTAAACAGTGACATTTTGTTCTGTGAATAAGGATAATAATGAACAATTTAATCAAAGAAAATAATGACTATGCAACAACGATAATTAAAGTTGATCTCTTAGTCAAATATAAAAAGACAGGGCAACTAGGCAACAGGGGTCACATATAATGACATTAATATTACTGCTACTTTTCAACATGTTATGAAGCCACAGTCACTATTGCCCTGAGTTTTATAACATGTTTGCTTGTTACCTACTCAGCTCACATTTCCACAGGCAGGATTGATGCTAAAAGCTATCCCCATCATGAAGTGCAGGTATGCACCATCAGCCCCTTACTCAGCAATCAAATTGACCATCAAGGTTTTCTTTGAGCACCACCTGCTCCCCACAGGGCGCAAGCAGAAAGAAGACCATGAACAAGAGTCCCCAAACCAGAAAGGCATAAGCATTTACTTGAAAAATTTGCATCTAATATAAACAATAGAAAATAAATAATAAAATTTCAGTTAACCATATAGTTAAATATATGTTTTAAGATATTTAAGTTGAAATTATTAAAAAGGGAATAAAAAGTTTAAAAATAAGAGGTTTGATTTATCATATCATTTAGAGGAAAATGGGTGACGAGATTTACTTAACTGCTTTAGGAAGAGTCTGGGGATATTAGCAGGCTCTTTACAGTGAAATTGATAGGAGGAAGAACATTAGGTCTGAGAAAACAGGAGAACTTTAGCAATCAGTATTTGAATGGGAAAATAATCCTTTTCCAGATAAAATATTCAAATTTAATCAATGAAAAATATTGATTAATTTATTTGTAGGACCAACTGTAGAAATTGCTTGTAGAAAGAGAAGGCAACAGAATCCAACTTCAGGCCCCACAAGTCTCAGAAGAGAACAATAACCAGCTTTCCAATCATGCTGAGCTTGAATTTGGAGAGCAACAGGCTTAAAATTCATGCCAGTCATTTGAAAGCATCATGTGCCATGTATTGTGCTCTCCGTCATTATGGTCCCCCTCCCCATCACAAGACATTGGGGGGAAAAGTTCTCATAAGAATTGAATGCAGTGTTCATTAGATCCACTGCATGATTAGGAAAACAGAGAAAACCAACCTAAGTGTCAAAACAAAGAATGAGAAGGCAGCTGCTTTACCTAAAGGTGTACAAGCCCCAGACTTCACAGAGATATGTCAAGAACAGTATAAAATACTGAGATTAGAGTCGCTCATAAAATTATTCAAATGCAAGGAACCATTAGTAAAAATCAATATATAGACTTAACTTCTAAATGGCAGAGTAATAAAAACAGAGCATATCAAGGACATTACTTAGAAAAATTAGGGAGGAAGGAGGACCACTGATTTCACTTCTAAAAGTCAAATAACTGAATTACAGTAAAGTGTGTGTGTGTGTGTGTGTGTGTGTGTGTGTCCCATTAGTTCACTAGCTTACAGTAAACATTATAAAATACCTACTGCATGCTGAGAATGGTGTTAGTCTATGGAAACTGAGTAGTCACTGCTATACAGAACTTACTATTGTTCCATTCACACACATGCACACACACACATACACATATACATATATTATCTAATGAGTGGTTAAAATGACTAAGCTTAACAATAACTTTATTCTACCCATATGCACAATATTACTTATCAAAGCAAAAATGGTAGCTAGACATTGTCATCTGAATATCCATTAAAAGCCATATAACAAATTCCAGTTCCATAAATAAGTGTGTCTAAAGCTAGTAACAAAAGCAAACAAACAAAAACTCTTGTTTGGAGTTCTTAGGTAACTATCTTATTTCTTTAAAGATATGTGCACACGAAAGTTAAATCATTTATTGAAGTTATGAAGGAAATCCCTTACATGTCTCTGGATATGTGTATAGACAGAATCATTTCTGGACCTGCATGGTTTTGATTTAAATATCTGGTATCAAACAGGCTGCATCTTATCCTAACAGAGGTTTATTTAATTCACATATTATCAGTGCTACCTTAATAATAATAATACTTATTATTTATGATGATGATGATGATGAAGATAAAGGAGGAGGAGATGAAGAAGATGAAGGCAAAGAAGATGAAGAAGAGGAGGAGGAAGAGAAAGAGGAGGAGAAGGAAGAAGAAAGAGGAGGAAGAGAAAGTTGTAGTGAGGCACATGTGTAATTTTGACACTCAAGAGGGCTGAGGGAATGGAGCTGCTGTGAACTCAAGGCCAGCCTGGTCTATACAGTGAGTTTGAGGCCAGTTTGGGCTATGTGGCAAGAAGGAGAAAGAGGAGAAGGAGTGGAAGCAGGGAGGGGTGGAGAGGACAAGGAAGAACAAGAAGAAGAGGAGAAGTAAAAAGAAGAGCACAGAGTGAGGTAAAAGTTTCAAAATGAACTTGAGCTATGCTCTTGGGGTTTGGGAATCCACAAAGTAAGGAAGACATTCTTGGTTCCAGAATTGAATTATAACAGAAAAATCGAAACATCTTGGTACTTCAAACTTGCTAACTCTTCCTGTTAAAAAGAAGTTCAATGCAGCAGTGTTCGGTCGTTTGTAGCAAACAAAACAAGACAAAACACACACACACACACACACACACAAAACGTACAAAATGAACAAAACAAAAAAAACCCTTCATTCTACCTCTGATAAAAAAAGAAGTTAGGATATGAAGCTTAAGGAACGAAGTTTCTCAAAATACATTTTTAACTAATCTAACAAAATTGGAAGTGACACAAAAGGAGCACATGCAACAGCACCCTATAATCAATAAGTCTGCATTGACTATTGAAATAGCTTACATAGTTAGAAATTATTATTAGTCCTACTTGAAGCTCTGCCAGCCTAAAAGACCCAGTTTTGCCACAGAAAAAGAAAATTAGAATTCTTAGTTGCAGAATAAAAAATAAAAATAAAAAAATAAAAAACACTAGACAAAACAAAGAGAGGGCGAGAAACAAAGAAATATTCTTATTGAAAGAACAGACTAAATTTGGAATAAAATCCTATTTATCTTTCCACTGCAATATCATATCATTTGGTTTAACTTGTGGAGGCCATGGAAATGAGGGAGTGTCCCTGGGAACACAGCATCTGACAGCCTGTCTCTCACTGACAAGGACACACACATTTTCCTATGCTGTGAGTCTTTGTTTCTAAGAAAGCCAATGACAGGACACCATCGACTCACCCTTTAGTTGAACTTGCAAATGAAATTTGCAGACTAGGACAATCCATTGTATTTCTTGGCTTGGATCAAAGTCAGCGCTTCACCTCCAAAGTGCTGACTGGGGAAACTTCCTGAAACTAACCCAGAGCCTTTAAGTAAGTCCTGCCCTGGCTCGATTTGCTCCCCACCTCCACCCTCACCCCACCCCACCCCCATGTGTGCACCAAAATGAACAAAAATTCAAATACCAAGTGGAATTAGTCCCTGGGATTTAATGAGAATGAAGCCATGAAGAGGTTAGATCTTCGGTAACAGTTTTCTTAGGGTTTCACTGCTGTGTAGACGACATGACCAGGGCAACTCTTTTAAAGAAAACATTTAATCTGCTGCCTTACAGTTTCAGACTTTCAGTCCATACCGTCATGGCAGGAAGCATGGCAGCACGCAGGCAGACATGGTGTTGGAGGAGTAGCTGAGAGTTCTACAACCTTGATCTGAAGGCAGCTAAGAGGAAACTGACTTCTGCATTGGGTGGAGCTTAAGCATAAAAGACCTTAAAGCCCACCCCTATAGTTACATATTTCTTCCAACCAAGCCACACCTCCTAATAGTGCCATTCCCTGTGGGTCTATAGGGCCCAAACCTATTCAGACTACCACAGCAGGCATAACCTCTAGGGACAGTATCAAAACTAAAATTAGATATATACCTGTTCTCTTCCACACACTGTAAATATAAAGAAAATATAACTGCTCCTTTAAGAGCCAAACTATATGTTGAGCAAACCAATGTGCCAAACACTATTCTACATGCTAGGTAAATAGTATATATCCTTTTGTGGATAGGGATAAATCCATAAGAAAGGGTAGAACATAATTAGGTGGTTCAATGTTTGTCGTGCATATATAAGACCCTGGGCTCAATTCCCAGTAGCACAGAAAAAGTGATACCAGGAAAGTATATTTTAGATGATGATAAAGTTCCACATAGTGAGTTTTAAAATAAGGCAACAAGTAAGTCGTAAATCTCTGCTATGAGAAGGTCTTGATAGTTTTCAAACAGAAAAAGCAAGGACAGTCTCTCCAAGTAGCTGATACTGAGAAAAGGAAAGACCTGGGTAAAGACACACACCTGTATTCTTAGTCCTCACAGGACTAATGCAGAAGAATGGCAAACTTGAGGCCATCATTAGCTTTATAGCAAGATTCTCTCTCTAATAACAAAGAAGATAGATGGATAGATAGATAGATAGATAGATAGATAGATAGATAGATAGATAGATAGATATAGATAATAAACAAATAAATAAAAGCAAGGATCCATGACTGTTGGTTGTAAGATTAGCTCCATGTGACAAGGTGACCAAGGGTTGCTTGCTGTCTTTGAATAGTAACTGAGGCAGCAGAACAAGCCAGAAGAAATATGTGCTGGGTTCCACAACAGATTCTGAAGGTGAGAACGGCACATACATAACATGCCTTCCTCCAGAAGACTTGAAGGGAATGGAAGCCCATCGCTCAGAGCTTTCTCACCGTCCATGTGCGAATTTTTTTTTAACTCTAAACAGCAAAAGTCCAAATTTCTCATTTTAACTCATTCTTTTCTCTCTCTGTAGGTAGTTTCTTTCCGTGAAGGAGAAAATAGTCAACATAGTGCTGACTCCTCTGTTCAGTAACAGAGCTCAGGCTCTAGTGATCCTCTCTAAGGCACAGGCGGGTAACAGGACCTCCGAAAGGGCCCTTGTTTCTGATCTAGTTTGGTGTTGCCACTTAAAACCAGTCGTGGAAATGGATACTGCCATTTCAATTGTTTTTTTTTTTTTTTAACTGAAAGTCCAGATCTTCACACAAAATCTCTGAATCCTAAAATTTGGTAATGTAAACTTATAATAGAATTGTCCTCAACTTTGTTTCTCTCTCAACTAAACAATGTGATGGAAATTTTAAGGTTTGGCCAGATATCTATACAGACCATCTCGTCCTCTTTTTTATTTTATTTTTTTAATATCCAATAACAAATTGATGACCATTTCTTTCTCTTGTGGCCAGATAAAGTTGATGACTCTCAGAGAATTCCCTTTATACTCCAAATGTAAGCAAAATAATGCTTTTTAGGATTTTTTTCAAGATGATATTTTCCAGTGAAGATACAGGGGTGTCCCAGATTACTGGCGCCACCTAAGAAATGTCCAGAACTACAATGAGACCATTGTGAAGCCAGCTATAATGTTTCTACTACAATGTCTGGGACAACTGATGAAGATTACATGACCTCTCTAAAGAAGACACTTAAGCAATGAAGCAATTGACTCAGCCAAAATGAGAAGGAAAAGCCACCAGTAGAAACAAAGCCCTTGTAATTTCCCAATCCAGCCTTTCCCAGCCTACTTTTCACTTCTTTTAGGGGCTTTTATAGTCAGTGAGGCACTGTGAACATTAAGCCTCATGTGAAACACAATGGACAAATATTATGTATGTGTGAATTTCCAAAAATAACCGAGAAGAAATTCTTATGGAATATGCTCAGAGAATTACTTAGTCAGTGGAGACTTATGTAAATATTTTTGAAGCATTTATAAGTGACCTAATCCAGACAACTGGGTTTCCTTTTTCATTTTCCCTCATAACAGTGGAAACTTTATTCACAAACACTTGTGAAAGAAATATGTTATTCTAGCCCATGGTGAAGGATCTATAGAATCATTTCTTTCTACAACAGAAATCCACTTACTTCAGGTAAACAGGAAAGTGCAGTAATGAGAGGCATCAATACGGCATTCCCCTAGAGAAATGCTTTTCATCTTTCAGAACTTTTACAGATGTTAACCAATTAATTGATAGGCGAAGTCAATCTTTTAAAAATAGATATACGTGAAAATTGAATCGAATTAAATTTTAAAAGCTTCCTCTACAAAGAGATTCAGTGTCTGAGTTTGAATTAGAACTTGGACCTTTTTAAGGGCAGTTCAGAGATTTAACTCATGCAAACATTGAAAAGGTCAGCTGCTCATCAAATACTTTTCCAACTACAGCAAACGTACCCTTATTAATTTCTTTTGCAAAAGTTCCAAGGTGCTGAACACTCATCCATTGCCACCAATAATTAACAATCCAAAACAACCTAAACACAGAGAATATTTTGTTGGCACTATAAAGCTTCAGACTGTCTGAGGACCAGAGCATTTGGGAGTGGTAATGGAAACAAGACAAGCTAGGAAAAAAAGACATCAGGCTAAGAATTGCCCCAAGATGTTTCCTTCCCTGTTCAAACAGGTTTGCAGGGGTAAAAATAAATAAATAAATAAAGGGTGTGGGTGTGTGCGCGCACGCATGCACATGTACCCTCATTAGAGAAAGACTTTGCACTCCTCAGAAATGGGCAAAGTGGCACTTGGGAGGCAGAGGCAGATGGATCACTGTGAGTTCAAGGCCAGCCTGGTCTACACAGTGAGTCCAGGACAGCCAAGGTTACACAGAGAAACTCTGTCTTGCAAAACAAAACAAAACAAAAAACAGCAACAACAACAACAACAACAAAAAAAAAAAAAAAAAAAAAAGAAAGAAAGAAAGAAAGAAAAGAAAGGAAATGGGCAAAGTGAAAGTGAAAGCTAAGCCAAGAAGTATCTCTGGCCTAATAATGAAAAAGACTTTAAAAGCAGGGAGTGGTGGCACACATCTGTGATCACAGCACTCAAGAGGCAAGGACAAGTGATCTCTGTGACTTCAAGGCCAGCCTGGACCACAGATCGAGTCCAGGACAGGCAGGGCTACACAGAGAAACCCTGTCTCAAAAACAAACAAACGCACAAAGCAAAGCATAACAGAGAGAAAGGGAGAGAAAGAAAGAGAGAGAGAGACAGAGAGAGACAGAGACAGAGACAAAGAGAGAAGAGAAGAGAATTTTAAAAGTGGAATCCTAACTAGGCTGTGAACTCACTCTACCGAGTTATGTTGAACCTATCTGCTCAAAGTATAATGAATTTTTAAAAATTATCAGAGCTCTTCATCTCCCTTGAATCACCCCCCTCAATTCTTTCTGCACATCCCACATTTAACAAACAAGCACCCAACAAGCCTAAGTCAAACAGTGGCATCTGTTGTAGAACTTAAGAACTGAGAAGCTTTCCCTGAGCGTCACACCTACACTCTCTCTAACACTAGTCTCTACATGGCTTTGCTTAGCCTGACAGGGGCATGATGAGCTATGTGACACCTAAGTAAAACGGCAGAGCTCTCTATTTCAGATACAAGCTTTATTTGACATGTATGTAAAGAAAAAACAAACTAGAGAGAAGAAAATCATTGTGGTATTGAGTTAGACACACACACACACACACACACACAGACACACACACACAATGGGAAAATCACAGTTAATAAAACACAGTTGTTTTTCTCTCCAAAAGACACAATTAAGATCATGCAAATGCAAGCAACAATGTGATGAATATTTGTAAAGCATATATTGGACCAAGAGCATATAGAATTCAACAGGAAAATACACAAACCATTTGGGGGGGGCGGGTTCAAGACAGGGTTTCTCTGTGTAGCCTTAGCTGTCCTGGACTCACTTTGCAGACCAAGCTGACCTTGAACTTACAGCTATCTGCCTGCCTCTGCCTCCCAAGTGTTGGGATTAAAGGTGTGCACCACCACACCTGGCTACACAAACCATTTTGTAACTCATCAAAATTTCAATAGGCAATTGATGGTCAAATGAAGAGCTCAATTAAAAGATATTTGGCATCACCAATTGACAATATAAAATAAATACTTGCATAAAAATGTCCTTTTACAATACAATAACATAAACACGATTATATACAATGAAAAGATTTAAAGAAAGTTAAAATTGAAATCATAAAACAGTTACTACCAAACATCAAGTAGAATAAAGCTAAACCAATTTACAATATCAAGTGCTGCTGAGGACAGAGGCAAGCAGGACACTCGTGCACTGCTAGAAGAGTGAGATACACTATAGTTGCATTGATAACCAGCCACCTGATTTTTGCCACAATGCCAAAAATACATATCACAGGAAAGCAAAAGTCTTCAACAAATGGTGCTCGCAAGGGTGCATCTCCACATGTAGAAGAATGAAAATAGATTTCCATCGTTCACCCTGAAAAACAATCAACTCCAAATGGATAAAGACCTTAATATAAGACCTGAAACTGTCAGGAAAAAAAAAATACAGAAGCCTCTTCAATACAGAAACACAGGCAAAGAGGACTTTTTAAATAGCAATGTAGCCACTCAGAAAATAAGGCAAACAACCAACAAAGGGGACATCATAAAATTATAGGATCTGAATGACAAAAAGTTAATTGAGTGAACAGACAGACTACAAAAATGGAAGAAAATCTTTACTATCTACACAACTGACAAAGGATTAATATTTAGATTATATTTAAAAAGAGATTAAAAGCCCACAAGAAATCAATTAAATGGGCTAATAAAATAAAGAGACAGAAGTTTTCAAATGATGAAGTATAAATGCCAATGAAGATCGGAAAAATGGTGAATTTCATTAGTCGTCAGAGAAACACAAATTCAAATTACATTGCAACTCAATCTTTCCACAATCAGGACGGTCATTAAGAAAACAAATAACAAATTGTGGCAAGAATACAGGCAAAAGAAAAACCTTCATATGCTGATGTTAAAAAAAAAAAAAATGGTCCAGCCATAATGGAAGTCAGTAGGGATGTTTCTCAAAAATTTGAAAATAGATCTTCCACATGACTAGGCTCTATGTCTCGAAGGTATTTACTCAAATGATTTCAAGGTCACATGGCACATACACACTTGCCCAGCAATAGTTATTGCTTCGCTATTCAAATTAGCTAAATTATGGAACCAACCGAAATGTCCAACAACAGAGGGATGAATGAGGAGAACGATGTCCTGTGTGTACATGCATGCCTACGTGCCTGTGTGTGTGTGTGTGTGTGTGTGTGTGTGTGTGAATATTTTTCAACCTTAATGAAGCCACGTTGTTTACAAGACAATCGATACAAATGGAGGTCATCATGCTAGTAAAATACAACACCCTCAGAAAAACATGCATTGTGTGTTTTTCTCTAACTTATGGTTCCTAGATTTTATACAGATACATAAAATTGTGTAATTATGTCATGAAAGTAGAAGTGTAATTGTTGTGAGGGGCTGGTGGGAGGAGAAGGTGACAAAATGACAAGATGAGAATATTAGGGCAAATATGTTTAACATATATAGTATAAAATATTTTTATTTAATTCACTAATTAACTGGGGGGGGGGGGGAGAATCCATATGGAAACGTCATACAAAGCGCTAAATACAGATTTTCCAAATGGCCCAACAAGCCCTGACCCAAGTGTTGACCAAGAAAATGAAATCATATTTCCACAGAAAGAATTGCCATGAGTATCCACAACAAAGCAAGAAATAACCCAAACGCACATCCACTGCTAAATTCCCAAACTGAGAAAACTCATAATGGGAAACAGTACTTTTCAATGAGATATAAAATATTAATAAGTATTAATAAGTATTAATAAGTAAAAGTAACCATGTAGATAAATCTCAAAAGCATTGTATAAACAAAATAACCTACACCCAGAAGACTGGCATATTCTGTCCACTTGCTGGCATTCTGAAGCAGGTGAATTCATGATGACAGGAAGCAGATTGACAGCTTCCCAGAACCAAGAGAGGGCGGGGAGGTGGAGACGAGGGCAAGGGTGGGGCACAAAGAGGCACAGAGTGCTTTTCACTACATCTTGATTGTGGTGAATTATTGAAGCTCATATGCTATAGGAGTAAATTTTGTATTCTGTACATTGTACCTCAATACAGCTAAAAGTAGAGATCTCTGTGTCAGGGAGTCTATATTTGCTTCCAATCTACAAAATTTGGCTCTTTGAAATATACCTATCTCTGTGATTTCATAATAGAGGTTTTTCAAATGGCCTCTATTAAACACTTACATTTGATTTGTTTTTATATTATTCACAGTTAATAAAACATCTGAAAACTGAACAATGATTTGACTTGCTCCTCTGTCACTTCTAGAATATAGTTTTTGGCAGAGGGAAGGCCTCACATGAAATTGATGTTCTCACTATGTAATGCTATTCAGCTAGCATTTCTTGAGTTGTCTTGAATGTAGGAGCTAGAATGCTAGGTTAAACTTCAGGTCTATCGCTGAATTTTAACCATGAACAAAGCACTTGTTGTGGCTTCGTTTCTAGTGACGTAGCAAAATATCCTGTTTTGCTTGCTCTCAGCTTTCTCATTGCTTATACTGTTCCTTGCCTAGAGAATAATACCACATATACATACCCACAACCAACTGGCCAAACTGATCTAGATAATTCATTAGGGCTCCCTTTCCTGGTGGTTCAAGGTTGTGTCAAGTTGATAAAACCAACCAGCACTATCATCTTAGTCAGGCATTATATTGCTGAAATGAAACACCAATACCAAAAGCAAGTTGGGAAGAAAAGGGTTGTTTCACTCACAGTTCCACATAAAAATTAGTCATCAAAACCAGTTAGGACAGGAACTCTTGCAGGCAGGAACTGATGCAGAGGCCTTATTCCCCTCCCCTAGACTTCTGACAGGAGGGGACAGGTGGCTTTCCCCCCACCATCTGACCACAGCCTATCAGGTCTCATCAGGATAGCCTGCATCCTTTTCCTTTGTGTACCTGAATGGTCTCCTTGCCAAGGGGAAGGGATCAAATCAGGGGCACCAGAGTTCTTGTCAGAGGCAGTCCTCACTCCCCTCACATCCGTGGAGAATGAGCTGTTCACTGGCTAGATCTGAACAGGGGGTCTAGGGTCTCTGTACGCACTGTCCTTGGTTGATGCAACCATTTGTGCGGCCCGCCCCTCCTCCTCCGGGTCCAGATCGGCCAGTCTTGATGGGTCTCCTTGTAGGGTTCCTGAACCCCCTGAAGGCATTTTTCCAATCAAGGTTTCCTCCTGTCAGATGGCTATAGTTGTGTCAGGGTGACATAAATCTAGCCAGCATGACTGCTTAACCTTTACTTTCCCAAGTTGAACAGTAGACATAATAGCAGTGCCTATCTTACTGGGTTCTTCTGAGGACTCAGTGAGGCAACATATTAAAAACACAGAGTGCTTCAGTGTGCAATTGCTTCTCCTTTACTGGTCTGTGTGAGGTGCTAACACTGTAAAGGATAAAGCATCCCTATTTTTGTTGTGTGCTCTGTTGAGCTTACAGTTTAGTAGAGACACTAAGGACAAACTAATTGCAATGTGTCCAAAGGAACACGAAGACAGACGTGTTTGCATACTGTGAGAGCAGAGATGGCAGCCAATGCAGAGGGAGTGAAGAGCCTCGCCAAGGATCCCTACAAATAATTAAGCCTCTGAGGAAATAGTAACTCACTGGGCAGGAAAAGCACACAAACAACCATTGTGATCATATACTAAATGTCTGCGAAATGATGTGTGTTGTGACATGCATTTCCCACAGGCCATTTCTCTTGCAATCGTTCTAATAATTCTATGGGACAAGTACTTCCGTAACCTATTTTATACAGCAGAAACTGTCTAGAATCAGAAATCCCTCGCCGTAGGTCACAGAATTTGAGGTCTACACGCCTTAAACCAACATCTAAACTCAGCCTTTCTAACTCTGAAATCAAGGCAGCAGGGTGTGTGTGTGTGTCAGGGGGTGTGCCAGGGGCTGGGCAAGACAGAGTAGCAAAGGAACTGGTAAGTTTGCAGGCAGAACTAAGAAGTCAGTATGAACAGACAATAGATAAAGTTAGAAAGACCAGCTTTGGCGACTCTGTAACCATGAATCCTATCTCAGAGGAGCCCGTTATTCCCATGCAGGAAGCCAGTATTAGTTACTTTTCTCATTCCTTCAACCAAACACCTAACCAGACACAACTTGAGGGAGGAAGAATTTGTTTTGCCGAACATTTTGAGCTGTAGAGTAGCTAACCAGATTTCTACTCCCTTTTCAGTACCCTCCTGCTCCGGTATCTACCTCCATACTACTTGTCTGCTCTGAAAGCCTCCTTCTATTTTTTTACTATCAAAATTGTAAACCTTTACTGAGAAGCAATGATGAAACTGTTTTCTTTCTTTTCAAATGCTTGTTTTTAAAAGGTAGTATCTTTTTTTTCTTTTAATTCCTTTGACGTCTGTAACTGCTCCCCAAAGTTCTAGGGGAATCTAAGAGGCCAAGTTATTAGTACATGAGATAAACCGATAATAATAAATTGAGTTTTCTTATAGGATACAGCCATGGAGTCATAAACAATTGCTTCAACAGAGTGTTTTTAAAAACATAATGAAACCAGCAAGTCTGCCCTCTCTGCAGCTATCCAGGACTGACTAGGGAGGTGTCTCAGAATGAATCTCCTTATTTAGAACTCAGTGAACATGAGAATGCTGGGCTCATGTGCAGACATGCTCAGAAGCCTGTCCTTGCTGGCACTCTGGCAGGCAAAGGGCTGGGTGTGATTGGCTGCCAAGGCTTTCAGCTCCCTGGCACCAGGAAACAGCAAAAGCCACTCTGTCTGAAAGACAGCTTTTGCACTTCAGGTGAGAAGGACCACTTAGAAATGACTTTCCGCTCCTGATGTGTTTCACTCTGTGCTATTACATACTCAGAGCATCAATCTTCAGTCCTTTGCATTTCTGCAGTGCCTTTCTTAATGGGTGTCCATTAACCTGGGCTCATCCTTGGCTCTGCAGTCTAGACAGTTACTTTATCTCTGTGGTTAAAACCTTTCTGTTGTTTGCATTTAATTTAAATGAATTGAATAGGCATTTTCATGAAGGGGCTCCATTATGTTCTCTCAAATGAACAGAACTGAATGCCCAGGGTTCTGCCAGAGGTAATGGTCCTATTTTGCTTGGTATATTTTAGGTGGTATTCCTGGATACTTAGTGCTTCCAGATTGGATCAGCTAGGACAAGAAGGATTCGACACATTTAGGAAGTAATTGTGACTCAGTCTTTTTCTACTGTGTTGCCCTCCCTCTTGTGTTCCATTCCTTTGGGCTTCCCTACTCACCATAGGTAATCATTCATTTAATAATGTGTTTTGAATACCAATTGTATGGGTAATAATCCACACACTGTTAAGTTTTAAATAGGTAACTTTAAAGAGGTTAACTATAGTCCTTGCTTTCACAAAATTCACCACCTGATGGAGGATACAGAAAAAAACAATAACAAGATAATATGTTCCATTGTTTTTTTTTTATTTTATTAATTTATTCATATTACATCTAAATGATTATCCACTCCCTTGTATCCTCCCATTCCTCCCTCCCTCCCATTTTCCCTTTACTCCCCTCCCCTATGACTGTGACTGAAGGGGATTTCCTCCCCCTGTATATGCTCATAGGGTATCAAGTCTCTTCTTGGTAGCCTGCGATCCTAGAAACCTACAAGAAGAAAATTATCATATGTTCCATTCTCAATTCAACAAGATTACCAAACCAATCAATTCCTGACAGGGTTTGGCATTTAGTACCAGTCAGCATGTTTGGATTAGCAAGGCTTGTTATATTTCTCCATGGACAGGATCACTATGCCTACAATTGGTATAACTGTCAATAGGGAACACAATGATGTATGGATTAAGTAGTAAGCAGTATCCTTCACACACATACACCTTTCCTTATACCATGGTGCTTGTATTCAAGCAAACCTTATTCTACTTAATAAAGGCCCTCAATTTTAAGAGCAGTGATGCTGGCAATTCAAACATGCCAAAGACAGACCACAATGTGTTTTAGGTGAAAAAATAAAAGTACAGTAAGGCTTTCTGAAAGAGATATCATGTCCATCTAACTTATATCACAGCATACAGGTATAATTTTTCTGTTTTAACATTAGTTATTGTTACATTCTTTTGGTGCATGAGTTATAAATTTAGCATTATTGTAGGTATTAATGTACAGGAAAAAATAGGTCTATATGGATATCAGGCATCCATCACAGATCATAGAATGTGACCCCAAAGACTAAGGGGAGATCATTGCACTACTTTCTACAGACAGATGTCTCAGAACACTACCTGACATTTTTTTTCTGAAGAGAATTGTACCCCATGTGTTTCCAATTATATACAAAATTTAAATTTATGAACTATGGTTATCAAAATGTATAAATTTTACAAAATTGAGATGGGGTCTTATGGTGTCGTCTAGGTTCATCTTGAAAGTCAAATGATCCTCTTGAATTGGCTTCCCAAGCAGGCGGGGCCATAAGTATGCTCCTCCATTCTAGCTGTGTGTGCGTGTATGCTTGTCAGTGTGTGTTTATGTGTGTGCATGTGCACACTTGAAACTGAGCCCAAAGTCTTATGCATTCAACAAGTGTGTTCTACCATTGATCTACATTCCCAGCCATACCTACCTCTTGATGAGTGGGGCTGGCTGTCCAGTGGAACAACTATGTGACCAGGGAGTTAGAACTTTTAGCCTGATCTAGGAAAAGAAGGACTGAAGATGGTGTCAAATCCCGACAGCTAACGATTTAATCATTCATAATTACATACCCAAACTCCCATAAAAACCTTGAGCAAAAGAGTTGGCAGAGTTTCCAGATTAGCTGGCTGCATCCACCTGCTAGGAGGGTGACACAGGCCTTACTTAAACCCAGCATCACCTGTTTTAATTTGACTGCTCAATTGTTGTTGTTGTTGTTTTCATTTATTTTTAACTTATATGTTCACTGTACATCCTGATCGTAGCCCCCTCCCTCCTCTCCTCCTGGTCCCTCCCTCCCACCCTCTTCTCCCTAACCTCCCTCACCTAGTCCACAGAAAAAAGGGAGCCCCAACAAACCCACCCCTGGACATCAAGTCACATGAGAACTGATTTTTCAGTTCAATTCAGCTCTTATTTTTATGACTATCCAGTAATAGTCTGTCCCTGAGTTCTTTGAGCACTTAGAGAAATGGTTTTGAAGTCGAAGAGGGGTCACAGACCAAAGTGAACAGAAGGACTGGTCAACTGGAGACCACTGCTCAAGGCTGGGTCTGAAGTACGTGGTCGCAGTCTTGCAGGTGGAACCCTGACCTGCACATTCAGCAACAAGTACTACTAGTGTCAGAATGCCATCACATCACATCACTGCTATCCATACCCACTTTGGGGTCAGAAGAGAATGGGGCAAATTTCCAATTATTACGGCTACTCATAGAGGCAGCTTTTCCATTAGGCCCAAACAAAACTTCTTTCTCTTAAAACTAAAACTGGAAACAGTCAGGCGTCACTCTTCCTTTAGCTCTACCTAAATTCTTACTTCAGTTGAGACCAGACATCTTACCTCAGTGGCCTGCTACTGGGACCAGACATCTTACCTCAGTGGCCTGCTACTGGGACCAGATATCTTACCTCAGTGGCCTGCTACTGGGACCAGACATCTTACCTCAGTGGCCTGCTACTGGGACCAGACATCTTACCTCAGTGGCCTGCTACTGGGACCAGACATCTTACCTCAGTGGCCTGCTACTGGGACCAGACATCTTACCTCAGTGGCCTGCTACTGGGACCAGACAGACATCTTACCTCAGTGGCCTGCTACTGGGACCAGATATCTTACCTCAGTGGCCTGCTACTGGGACCAGACATCTTACCTCAGTGGCCTGCTACTGGGACCAGACATCTTACCTCAGTGGCCTGCTACTGGGACCAGATATCTTACCTCAGTGGCCTGCTACTGTGACCAGATATCTTACCTCAGTGGCCTGCTACTGGGACCAGATATCTTACCTCAGTGGCCTGCTACTGGGACCAGACAGACATCTTACCTCAGTGGCCTGCTACTGGGACCAGATATCTTACCTCAGTGGCCTGCTACTGGGACCAGACAGACATCTTACCTCAGTGGCCTGCTACTGGGACCAGACATCTTACCTCAGTGGCCTGCTACTGGGACCAGGCATCTTACCTCAGTGGCCTGCTACTGGGACCAGATATCTTACCTCAGTGGCCTGCTACTGGGACCAGATATCTTACCTCAGTGGCCTGCTACTGGGACCAGATATCTTACCTCAGTGGCCTGCTACTGGGACCAGATATCTTACCTCAGTGGCCTGCTACTGGGACCAGACATCTTACCTCAGTGGCCTGCTACTGGGACCAGACATCTTACCTCAGTGGCCTGCTACTGGGACCAGACAGACATCTTACCTCAGTGGCCTGCTACTGGGACCAGATATCTTACCTCAGTGGCCTGCTACTGGGACCAGATATCTTACCTCAGTGGCCTGCTACTGGGACCAGACATCTTACCTCAGTGGCCTGCTACTGGGACCAGACAGACATCTTACCTCAGTGGCCTGTTACTGGGACCAGACATCTTACCTCAGTGGCCTGCTACTGGGACCAGATATCTTACCTCAGTGGCCTGCTACTGGGACCAGACAGACATCTTACCTCAGTGGCCTGCTACTGGGACCAGATATCTTACCTCAGTGGCCTGCTACTGGGACCAGACAGACATCTTACCTCAGTGGCCTGCTACTGGAACCAGATATCTTACCTCAGTGGCCTGCTACTGGGACCAGACAGACATCTTACCTCAGTGGCCTGCTACTGGGACCAGACATCTTACCTCAGTGGCCTGCTACTGGGACCAGACATTTTACCTCAGTGGCCTGCTACTGGGACCAGGCATCTTACCTCAGTGGCCTGCTGCTGTGACCAGATATCTTACCTCAGTGGCCTGCTACTGGGACCAGATATCCTACCTCAGTGGCCTGCTACTGGGCCCAGATATCTTACCTCAGTGGCCTGCTACTGGGACCAGACAGACATCTTACCTCAGTGGCCTGCTACTGGGACCAGACATCTTATCTCAGTGGCCTGCTACTGGGACCAGACATTTTACCTCAGTGGCCTGCTACTGGGACCAGATATCTTACCTCAATGGCCTGCTGCTGTGACCAGGCATCTTACCTCAGTGGCCTGCTACTGGGACCAGACATCTTACCTCAGTGGCCTGCTACTGGGACCAGACACCTCCTTAATCATCCCTGACCCAACTTCCCATAGTTGATCTTGCCACCTGTAACCACCCAGAAACACTCTTACCACCTGGAGAACGTTCCACTTTCATAGTTGCCCTCTCTTCCCAGATTCCTTGGGAATCAGCTATATTTACAAGGAGACTGAAGTATATAAAAGGGTGAAGGAAATTACAATGATACATGACCAAACTATCCAGAAAATTCAGTACAAGACATTTCTTCTATAGTCCATTTGTTTAAGAGGGAGCAAGAGAGAAGGAGGGAGAGAGAGAGAGAGAGAGAGAGAGAGAGAGAGAGAGAGAGAGAGAGAGAGAGAGAGAGTTACCTTTATTGGTCGATTTTTAGACTGCATCTTCTGTTCCTCTAAAAGATTTGAGATAGTTCCACATAACTCCACTCAGACAGCTTATCAGTAAGCTTCCCCCTCTCTCTTACCTACCTCTCTCTGCCTCTGTCTCTCTGTATCTCTCTGTTTATCCCTCTGTTTCTTTCTCTCTCTGTCTCTCCCTCTCTGTGTCTCTGTGTTTGCATGTGTGGGATAAACATGTGTGCTGAAGTATGTGCTTGTGTGTACACATGCATGTGGAAGTGAAAGGTTGATATCAAGTGTCCTCCTTGATTTCATTTCACTTTATTTACTGAGGCAGTCTCTTGCAGAAACTGGACTCAGCAATTCAGGTAGTTCAGTTGGCCAACTGTCTTTTTCATAGTGGGATTGTAGGTGGGTCACCACACCTGATCAACTTCTACAGAGGTTCTAGAGATCGAAACTCTGGTCCTTGTGATTCTGTGACAAGTATCTTATCTACTGAGCTATCTCCTAAGTCTTCATCATTTTTCCATTTCAAAGCCAGTGGAAACAGTACTCTTTCCTATACCCTCTGCTGGTTTCCTGTCCAGAATGTTCTCACACACTGGGACCCACCGACCCACCTGACCACATGGAGGTGCAAACATGCCCTTCCGCCTGCCCTTAGCTTCCTTCCTGCCTGTCTCACTGTTGCTGTTCTTTACTCATCTCAGGTAGGGGCGCCACCCTGCTCCTGTACAGAGGTAATAATAGATGGGAGTTTAACATCTCACTGCCCACCCTTTTTAGAGGGTAACTGGACACTGTTAGCCACCATTTTTACATTTTATCATGCACTATTTATCTTAGAACTTATGGCCTCATCACTGTTTTCTAGAATACTCTTGATTACAAGGAAGAATATCATCATTCCTGTAAATAAAATATGTTGACTTTTAAAAATATAAGCTTATTATCCAAGCAAAAGCGAAGGTTATATTTGTTACCCTTTATTTCAAATATTACAAATATTTGTACATTGATGAGCCTGTTATAAAATGTTTTAATATCCTAATCCTTGGCTTGTTTAATCTTTAAATGTTTCCACTTTCAAAATTTTAGGCAAAATGTTGTTTTTTTTTTTTTTTTCATCAAAAAACAACCATTGAGCTAGAGAGTTAGTTCAGTGAGTAAAGATGCTTGTGGACAAGGCTGATGATCAAGACTTAAACTCTAAGATTCAAAAGGCAAAAGCAGGGAACTGACTCCTGGTTATTGTCCTCTGACCTCCACAAACACACCATGGCATGCAACACACACACACACACACACACACACACACACACACACACGCACGCACATGCACACGCACATGCACACACACACGCACACACATACACACACCTAGTAAAATTCATGAAAGTAACTATTTTTAAACTTTGTTTTATTTACACATGTCCTCCCAAGTACCTATACAAATGCAGGCATTAATTAAATACCTTCTCTTTCTCTTCTTGTTGTATCATTATATCTGCCCTTTGCCAGCAGAGCACCCTGGTGTCGATCCTTCCTCTACAGATCAGCAGCTTCCTAAGGAGCCTTGTTTTCATTTTGTAAAATTATCTAACGAAACACAGGAAATGTTTAAGCACGAGCAGACAAGCCACCCAAGTGTATGAGAGCAGCTGCCTCTGGTGTGCATCATACAAGAATGATCCTGAGCAGAGAGGGGAAAGAACAGGCAGAAATCACAAGACTATCTCCCCAATTGCCTCACCTCGTCTTTCATTATTACTATTATTGTTATTAATTAATTAATTTATCCAATTTACATCCTGGTCATAGCCCCCTCCCTCCTCACCTCCCAGTCCCAACCTCCTTCAGTCTCCTCTATGGCCCCTCCCCTATTCCTCAGAGAAGGAGAACCCCACCCACCCATCCAATGATCCCAGCTCATGGAGTCACATCAGGACTGACTGAGCTCATCCTCTTCCCTTGTAGTCTACCAGGGGAAAGTGATCAAAAAGCAGGCAACAAAGTTTATGTCAGAGACAGCTTCTCCTCCTCTTACTACAGAACCCACATGAAGCCTGAGCTGCCCATCAGCTGCATCTGTACAGGGGGCCTAGGTCCAGTCCATGAAAGGTCCTTGGTTGGTGTTTCAGTTGCAGCAAGTCCCTCTCAGCCCTGGTTAGTTGGCTCTGTTTGTCTTCTTGTGGAGCTCCTGTCACTCCAGGTCCTTTGCTCCTTCCTTCCACTTTCCCACAAGACTCCCTACACTTCACCCAGTGTTTGGCTGTGGGTCTCAGCATCTGTTTTGAACTGCTGCTGGGTGGAGCCTCTCAGAGAACACTCTACTAGCCTCATCACCTTCTTAACCTGTGCAAGGCTTGAGCAACCAAATGCAAATGAAAATTCAGACAAGGCTTAAACTATAAGGCAAAAGGTGACCGAGTGACTGAACATCACAGCCTACTGAGTTGAAGTAACAAATAATTCAATCAGGAAAAATACTAAAAATAACAAAGCATCGTAAACAAGTAGGGTTGTGTGACACATTCCAGAGAAAATAGTGTAATGCACTTGATGGGAGTTGGAAAGAAATGAGGCAGATAGGACTGACGTCCAACAAACTCTGTAATCCAACTCCATAGAGCAGTCAGCACATAACGATCCAGTAGGCCTGGTTCTACGGCTTTGAGGAAGTAACAACCACAGCAGAGAAGCCTATGCTTATGGAGTGTGCAGGTGTGTGCCCACGTGCACGCACACACACACATGCACACATACACACGCACACACACATGCACACACACAAACACACACACACATGTTGTTTCAAATTCCTAAAATCTGACAGGATAAAATACTCTGTTTCTTATTTTTCAATTCCTTGAAGGTATGGGAGGTAAAGAAGGTCAGGCAGGAAAACCACAAGAAAGTTGGGCCTTCACCCCAAGCTTATTAAGCTAGAAACCTTCTAGCCAGCTTCCAACCCAGGTAATTTGTCTAGACCTGGCCACACAGAACACCCCACTCCATATGCCCCAAGCTTAGACAGTGGTAATGGGTTCAGGCCACAGTATGGAAGGGGCAAGAACCAGGGCAGATGGTCAGAGTTTTGGAATATTGGAGAAATAATTCATTTTATACTGCAGGTTTCATGAAGAACTAGAATGCTATATTGGTAAACTGAGGTAGAACCTAGCATGTTTGGGAAAGAAAGGAGAGATTTTAGATAGATGCTATGACATATTCAGATATAGTATCGCAACACAGCCTGTGTACAGAAAGTTTTCAGGTACCAGAAAGGGAGACAAAAGTCATCACTGTCCTTCCGGGCCTGAGCAAGACCCTCCCAAAGAGAGTCTAAGCTTGAAGGGGTCATGGGATGGCGGGCAGGACAACAACAAATATTGCTGTGACTCACACAGCTTATGAAGCCCTGGACTCAGAAAGGAAATTACTCATAAAGACCCTGCCCTAACTCAAACTCCATGTACAAATGTGGATATTGATGTCCATAAACATCATGCTCGCTGCAGTTAGTGCAGGAAAGACTAGTATTAAGATTCAGAGCCCTCTACAGCCTTGGCAGAGACTTCATTTTTAGGTAGATGAACAAATGATAAAAGCTCAAAGAACCTTCCCATTTATCCAGGATAAATCATTGCTCTAGAAACATTCACCAAGCTTTTAAAAAAAAATATTTCTGGATCCTGTGTCAAACTTACAGCATCAGAATATCAGGTGGTAGGGCACAAGAAAATGTTGTTGTTGCTATTGCTGTTGTTTCTGTTGTTTTTAAACACCGTGGAGAATTCTGATGATCTCTATGACTTGTCTGCATGAACAGACGCTGAAGGTTGTGATCAGGAGCCCGATGATAGAAATAGTTTCCAAGCTGTATCCATGTGCCAGCTCTAGCAGGTATACTGTCACTCCCCTGTTCAGAGTACCAGACACACTTCATTTCATGGAATCTGGTGCTTTAGGGACCCAACCTGTTATGGGCCTTCAGCCACAGAGTAAAAAGCTATCTGGATTTAACACTTCAGCTATAGATCATAACGGGGTAAGATCTTAAACTGGGGCCTTCAAATGGGAGAATTTGAGAATGATGCAGTCAGCTGTGGATAAGCAGGAAACAGCTTGCTACATGGTTAAATGAACTGGAAACAGTACTGCACAATTACACAGGGAGAGGTTTGGACAGTGACTAAGAGTCTGCTTCCCTTAAGCAATGGCAGGTGTTCAGGGAGAACAGTTAGGACCATGGCTTGGTTGGCTCCCATCTGCTTGAACTTGTTTTTTTGTTTGTTTGTTTGTTTGTTTGGTTGGTTGGTTGGTTGGTTGGTTTTCCTTCTCCATGTGGTAGGCTTGAGGCAGAAGATGGTAGCTTCAAGGTCACCAACTGGTATAATCACAATTTTCTTTTTCTTTTTTTCCTTAAGTCCTTTGGAAGTACTGGGGGCGGCTGTTAAACTGTTCACATGCACTAATTTCATCTGATGACCGATGAGCACCTTGGGATGACCTGAGCAACTAAGGAATCTTTGATCATTCATCCTATGGATCCAAAATTTCCTGTTCTGATCTTTTATTATTTATGGAGGTATCTTAACCAGTAAATGGCAGGATGTAATTTCTACTTCCATTTATGGGAGCTTCTGGGTAGATTTGTTTCAATTATAGCTTGGATGGAGATTAGGTAAGGGGTTAAATTATTGATAGGGGCTTGGGTTTTTCACTGTGACTTGCATATACCATAATACACTTTAATGTAATTCTCCTCATGTGTACATTATCGGTTTAGCTGGCTAGGTGTTGGCCAAAATAAACAGGAAGATGTTACCGACTTGGATTAACTTGTCTAAGGCTTGCTTTTTCTGCTATTTAAACACAACCAGGAATTAGCCATAAAGAGAAACTAGACTCTCTCTGGGGGCTTAAAAATATAATGGTTTTTCTGAGAGTATATTAAGTGGGTCAATGGCAAGAAGATAGGGGCAAATTAGGAAGAATTAAGGCTCCCTCTGACAAAGGAATGTGATGATGTCACACACAAGAGACAGGGAGACAATGTCTCTTTTGGTGCCAAGTGAAACCTCTTAGAATTTAAAAGAAGTATGCTGATAAATTCTCACAAGCAGAGAAGTCAAGCTCGGAGAAGCAGCGTGTTCTGATCACCAGATGCCCTACAGACAGAAGTTAATGGGGGATAAACCCAAATACAGCACCTGCATCCCAGAACCTGCATTTCCTGTAGTGGTGCAGCTATTACTTCCTCAAAACGCTGTCGTTGCTAAAACAGTGGACACAAGCTACAGCCTAAATCTACCCACTTCGCCCTTCTCTTGCCCAACAGCCTTGGTTTCAAGCCAAAAACCAGGAAGAAGTTGCCATCCCAGTCAGCTAAATATAGTAAGGGGAATGGAACACCTATTTTTTTTTTTCCAAGACAAGCAGAACCTTGCAAGAAGTAAAACAAGAAGTTGAACTTGCTAGATAATGCAAATAGTGAAAGAGTGAGTTTTGTAGCATAATTATATCACAAAAGCTATAGGCAAGGAGAGTAACATACAACCTTTGAATTGTTTATTACAATAGACAAGTTCAAGCAATCTATAAAGAACTAATGTCACATAATTTAGAAGTAAAACATGTAAACAAGTTGGCTGCTTCTCTGAGCTTGGCTGCTTCTCCGAGCTTGACTTATGGCCTGAGCTGGGCATAGCAGAATGAGGGAAAGTAAGGCTTGAAAATCAGGTGGCCAGGTTTCAACATTCAATTCGCCTCACTGTGCATCTCTCAGTGCCACCCCTCTCCTCACATCTTTGTCTGTAAATGGAAACGCTGGCACTCTCTTCCTCTAAGGGCTACTGAAAGGATGCAGTGATAACAATCACACTTCAACTGCATAAGTGTTTGCTGACATAAGAAGACTTTCAGCACACACTTTTTGTAGTATATGTGTGCTACAAACACATTGGCCCCTCTTGGGATGAAGGAGATACAAGCAATAGAATGCCAAGAACTCTTTTTTTTTTTTTTTTTTTTTTTTTTTTTTTTAACAGAATAAAAGATGAACAGGCCTCTGTACCTTAGACATTTCACAGTTAGTTCCTTTCCTAGTACACCAGGTTCCCCAACTGGCTGCCATCATCTTATCTGTAAATTAAACCATTCCTAATGTCCCTCTGCCAAAGCCAAGGCCCCTGGGAACTCACAGAGTACAAGGGTGGATCAACCATGAGTACCTGATTAGTCAGAAAGCAAACATTCCAGGTAAGCAGTTTTGTTTTCTCCCAAAGATTAAATTCATTCCCAGCTGCGTAGACAAATGGGCCCCAGGGATCTCTCTATGTATTTAACAAGGAGATAACTAAGTGGCAAAGTCAACAACAATCAGAAGGCAGGTGCAAGGAACCGAGCAACTTTCTTCCAAATGTTGTTTTTCCTTGAGGGAAATAAGACACACCTTTAATACCAGAGCTGTGAAATCTGCACCACCGGGAGAAGACTGCAAACCAGAAGGAGCTTCTCATGAGCAGTCAGCTCAAACTCTTTTCTCTGCAAGAATGGAGTTTAAGACATAAATGCCTTTGGCTTGATCACTCAGGCTAATATCTTTGAATAAGTTCTTTGCTCAAATCTGAACAGCTACTGAAGTAATTAATTCTTTTGAAATGTATTTATTGTTTTCTTCTTTTCCACTTTTAGGTATCTATCATTTTACCATCTCCTGACTAGACTCTCATGGGTCCCATAAGTAGTAATCTTTTAGACCCTCCAAGTCTATACTACCAATAACTATTCAAAGGGCAGGATCAAATATGGTCCTCTGAATTCATACTTCACCTTAAAATGGAAGGCAAACACTGTGTGGTCTTTAAGTCCTATCTTTCCTACCCTGTTTTTAAGGCCCTCCATCATCTCACCACACCCTACCCATTTGGCCTTGTATTCCAGTTAGACTGGCTTCCTCAGCAGGCTCCCATGGATACACAGGACACAGCCCTACAACGCCAGGCTGCCCTTCTTCTTTACATATGTTATTGGCCCTGTGTGGAACCTTCACAATCTCCAAATTCAAATCCAGACTCTCTAGGACTGACAGGAGGCAAGCCCTGCTGCTCAAGAAGCCTTCTTCTCTCTATGCTTCCAGGGAAGAGTTGCCATGTCACATATGCACTGGACTTGCCTCACGTCACAAGATGCTAACTCTCCATGACAAATACAATCTTAGACATGTTTTCCCTTTGAGTAATTTTCCATACCCCTACTGATGTCTGTGAAACTTGCTTGAATAAACCAACCTTTTGTCACCAATATTCAATTCAGAATGCCAGCTTAAAAGTATGTTTTAGGAAAACCTCCACATCTTATATAAGAGAAAAGGCATCAGAGGAGTGAGGTGAAACACTGAGTAGTGATCAGGAAGATCTGGCTTTGAGGTCCCAGGCTACTGCTAATCAAGCTCTGTGATTTCAGACAGGCCACATATGACTGTGTAAAATGAAAGGCCTGAACTCTGATCTCTCCTACTTACATTTTCTTTCATTCTAAAAGTTCCAGTAAGACACCAAAGTTTAATCAGGTCCCCTATGGAGAATAAAGGGGTTTCTCTTCAGGAACTAGGCTTCTGAGCCTTCCACTTATAACCCAATGTTAATTAGCAAAGTTATTACCAAATATTCTCACTTATTAGATAATGCGCCATATTAATCTTCTTGGCGCAATACAGAAAGGACAGTAGATTAGTTCTCACACAGCATATCTTTTGAACTACCTTATAAGTGGACTGTGTTGAATTTGAACACCATAAAGCTATATGAAAATTTTAAGTAAGCTCAACTCAGGAAATCTAAGGATGCATATTGAATGTTACCATGTAGATAGAACTAAGAAGACTTTATGAATAAATTCTGAAAAGACATATATTTCTCCACTTTAAGACCAAATGTATTTCAAGAAATCCTTCCCAAGTGCTAGGAATCTACAAGATATTTGTTCTTTTCCTTTTATTTTCTATTGACCCTAAGGATAAATTTCTTTGAATCGAGGGAAAAGAGAGAAAATGTGCAATAAAGAAACACATATGAACAGTACTTTGTAAAGAATAGAGGCAGGAAAGCATTCTGAAGGAAACCAGTAAATAAGAAAGAAATGATCTCTTTCAAAGACACCAGCCATAGAAGCAAATATACCATAAAGATTGTCTCACTGCACTTCTCCTTTGGGGACTTCCTCCACTCATTTGTTTCCTTTTATTTATTCTTCCAGGGCTGTAGTAGTCTGCTGGCCACTTAAAACCTAACAGAGTATCTAAAACTTACTATCTACAACTAGCCACCAGGCCAGGTATGGTGACACATACACTTTTGAGGCAGAGGCAGGTGGCTCTCTGTGAACTTGATCGACATAGTGAACCTTAGGACAGTCAGGGCTACGTAAAAAGACCCTGTCTCAAAACAAACAAACAAAAACAAAAGAAAAAGGTAGGAGAAGGAGGATGACAATGAAGGTGAAGAGTGGGAGGAGGAAGAGGAGGCCATGACATTTAAAGACAAATGAGATGCAAGTTAGCACAGTCCTCACTGAGTATTGACTATAGATGACCACTGTGCTCATCAAATTAGCCCTAGAAGACCGAAGGGTAGGTATCATTTTCATCATTAGTACCCAAGTGAAAAAATTACAACTTTTGAAAATTCAGTAACTTGCCTTAGATTACTTTCTAGAAAGTTTCAAGACCCATTAAAAAAAAAAAAAAAAAAGCCTGGTTCTACTGAATCTATAGTTCAGTGACAGGATGCTTGCCCAACGTGTGCTAGGCCTTAGTTTCACTCTCTAGTACCAGAAAGAAAGCAGACAAGAAGAACAAACAATAGCAAAACCTGAGTCCGTCTGGCTCTATATCTAGTAACTTCCAGTCCACACTACAAACAGAGACAGACACAAGGCCCCACACTCTCTGTTATCCACAGGCATCTCCATCAAAACGTACCTGCCAGCTAGAGCAGGTGGATGGTCTCTCACCAGAGCCACAGGAAGGCTTCCCGCTGAAGGTTTAGCCACAGCCTCAGATTTCAGCAATTTGTGAAGTTGGAGTGTGTAAAAGTATCCAGCATGTAGTATAGAAGAAGAAAGCCGCAGGGAGACAAAGAAACCACTGCGACAGCTTCCTGTGCTAGCTGATTTCTAAATGCATGCACGCATGCATATCCACATGCAAAAACGTGCATCTATTGCCACAAAGGTCCCCCAAAGTCCTATATTATAAGCATAACCTCTTCTTCCCATAAAAGAAAATAAAAATAAATGAGTAAATGTTTCACACATGTTTGAAAGCTAAAGTAATAATAACAATAGGAAAAGCCCCCCCCCCCCCAGGCTTGACAGGGGTGGTCTGGTGGTTCAGAAGCTGAGCAGCTGCCAGTATTAAGGGGGCCCCTGAGGGAATAAGGGTCACAGCAACAAAGAAGTGTGAAGCTTGGAGGATGCTGAGCTCAGTGGGAACTGGCCCCACCTGCTCCAAGCCAGGCTCTGAGGCCTCCTGGGGACCTATTCTGAATCATGACACTGGCATGGAGGGTTTGTTCTATGCCTTGTTTCATCCTAGTAACTCAAGTAGGCTATGGGGGAAGAAATGCCCTCCCTGAAGTGGGGGGAAGGACAGGGAGTGCGGCGGGGGGGGGGGGGGGGCAGAAGTCATCATTACCTCCTGAAATTGGAAAGAGCATTAGATCTCATTGAGGATTATGTCACAGGCTTTACTATCTAATCCTCACAATAGTTCTTCATTTCTTAGTATTGACTTTTTTTTTACAGGAAGAAAAAAACAATATAAATGAATCTGGGAGACACTGAATACTTTAGCTAAAGATTGCACAGGCAGTCTGCAGGTCTGTCTTTAAAGTGAGAGTTCTTCATGTAAAAGTGTGCTGTTAGAATCCAGATAGGAAGATGAAGAGTTATAGCATCAAGCATTTGTCTAATTTTACCTACTAATTTCACCACTAAGCAACCATATGAAGTTTTATTTTTAGACCAGGCTAGCCTTGAAGTCACATCGATCTGACTGCCTGTGCCTCCCAAGTGCTGGGATTAAATTAAGCTTTATTTTTAAAAAGTAAAACTTATTTGACCTTTCTCAATGTCCTAGTTCCTTCATTAGCAACACATACAAAGACATATGAACTCACATGTGTGCATATCGGCTTCGTTCTTTATAGATACAAATGGCCACATTGGTCTTCTGTTCTGATATGTACTTCATTTAAACCAATAGTTAAAAGAATCTCCTTTATGGATGTTAACTTATTTAAATATCCTTCTATGAAAAATGTTTACTTAAAATTGGGTCTTTTTTCTTTCTTTTTTTTTTTTTTTTTTTTTTTTTTTTTTTTTGCTGTTGCAAACAATGGTATATAAATATTCTTGTACAGTTTCATTGAAAACACATGCCAATGTACTTTGGGGTATAATTATAGAAGTGAAATTCTTTGATTAGGGGCATTGGACTATGTGTACTTCAAGTCTTGACAGTGTTACAGAGGCACCAAAGGACCATTAAAGGAAAACTATCTCCTTGGTGAAGCAAATGAAATCTCTGGCAATGGGTAGAGACCTACAACCCATTTTGGGTTGGTCAATCATCTGGCTAAAGGACCATTCCTCACGAAGGCAGGCTCTTGAGCCGTTAAAGACACAGAAGGAATAATTATTCTTTTAATGAGATAATATACTTTACCTTCCCAGAATTCCTGCCCCTCCTACAGTCTCTTACAATGCAGCAGACAGTGAGATTTACAAATGTATTCGCCTTTCTAATTACTCAGAAAAACATCTCTAAGTTTTGTGTTTCTACTTCTTTTCAAGCATGCTTTCTCTAACGCTTTGGGCTCCACTCTTTCTCTAAAGCTCCCTACCCATGTGGCTCAAACACGGCCTTTTCCCTCTGCTCCATCTTCTAGGTGACTGCTGAGATTTATAGCTGCCAGCCTGCTTCGTTTTTTGTTTGTTTGTTTTTCTTTCAAACTCTAATAAAACTTTCCTATGGCTTAATTTTAAATCCATTCTTAAAATTTATCAATGAAACTAAGAACTCCAAGAGGATGGTAACAATAGCGAAAACAAAAATGCCTGCAGGAAAGAGTATGCTAGTTTACACACCTTAAGATATATACTTTGCACTTTGGTTTCCTTTCCCACTGCTTTCAAAACTGCACTCTATTCTGTTTTTAAAATAAAACACCCATGTCTTCACAGGCTCCTTTGAAAGTTGTGGACTTCCTTCAGCATATACAAGCTTACTTGCATAAAAGGTTATGTACACAGTGTATACAAGAGAAATTTTCCTTATTCAGGCATGAACATTATAGTCCTACCACTGGCATACAGAAAGGTTCTTGGAGTTCTTGAGTCTCCAGAAGATGCAGACTAAAGTATCTGCTTGTCAATGCTGTCAGTGTACCATGCTGTCGGCGTGGTAAGAAGATGGAATAATCCACAGCAAACAAGCAGCTGGCAGTGATTAATGATCTCAAACCCAAAAAGTACTTTCAGAGTCACCACAGGCATTCTTGGTAGCCCCAGCAGAGTACTGTACAACATGGCCAGAGCAGACTGTGAGCCAGCAAGAGGACACCTGACCCAAACACAACTAGCTAGAATCTACCGCCTGGCTCTGGGGAGGAACGATACCACAGGAGAGGGACAAAAAGATAGAAACATCAGACTGAAAAAAGGTAAAGAAGAATTAGGCAGAATGTTCCAGCTGTGCTAAAAGGAACTGAAAAAAATACAATAGAAAACGAAACACTATATATTCTATAAAAAGATCCTTACTAGATTTATACACAAATATTTTCATACATTAATTGTACTTCAGGATCCAAGCAGGGGTTCTGGGCTTCAAAGACTCTTAAATTTGCTTACTTGAATCTGCTTAAAGTCTAAGGACACATTTATAAAACGTTCTGTCTGGCAGTTACCCTTGCAGAAATGTTGATTTTTATTTTGTTTTCTTTTGTCTTGTTTTGAGTTTTGTTTGGTTGGTTTATTTTGGTTTTTCGAGGCAGGGTTTCTCTGTGCAGCATTTGCTGTCGTGGACTCACTTTGTAGACCAGGCTGACCTCAAACTCACAGAGATCTGGCAGCCTCCGTCTCCCCAAGAGCTGGGATTACAGGTATGTGCCACCACACCTGGCTAAAGTGTTGATTTTTAACATCTGGAAAAAGAGCAAGCTGGTAGTCATGGTCTGGAAAGAGCAATAACAAGGGTGGCATCAGAGTTGCCTGGCAGGGATCCAAAGGGCTCAGTAGCGTGCTTACACTAATGATCATCTGTTATTAATGATCAACAAATATTACATGACTAAAACAACACATGAATGTGTGCACAGCTAACGCCACCTGTCAAGGAGTTTAAAATCGTGTGGCTGCCCTGTAAAGCTGAATGTTTTAAGCATTTAGTGAAGGAGCCCTCCAGCAAGCAACAGAACTCCAACTTAGGTATATGGGGTTCCTTCCTTTTTCTAATTAGCAGCTAACAATATATTGTCATAGGGCTATTACTGGAAGCTGTTTGCCTCTACGTAGATGCAACTAGATGTTCAAGGATAGGTTTCAGGCTTGTTATGTTGTTACAAAAAAAAAAATTACAGAGCTGGGCTAGACATGATGGTGCAAATCTTTAATCTCAGAAGCTAAGAAGCAGAGGTGAGGATCTCTGTGTGTTCGAGGCCAGCCTGATCTACATAATAAGTTCCAAGATAGACAGGACTACATAGAGAGATTCTATCTCAAAACAAAACAAACAAAAAGTACAAAGCTGAAGTATAATTTAAGAAAGACTTGTTTTAACCCAGCAGGTCTGAAAACAGCATCTCAGTCAGCTTCACAGATTTTTGGCAGCTATGGAGTACCCACATCTCATCAGCTATATATACAAATTGACCAGACTTGTCATAGTTACCTCTGTGCCTTTGAAATACCTGCAGATCAATCACTGCTCCCTTCCAATACCATCCATTACATATAGACAATCTTCACTTTATTCTCCTTGATTGAGTTCGATTGAGCAATTGATTATTACTTGGATAGATGAGAAGCTAATTTAGAATACACATCTTCCAGGTGCATCCCTGAGGTCATTTGCCTCAGTGTGAGGTCTATGGTTTCTCTTCCTTCCTCCATGCCAGTGACTGAGCTTTTTCTCTGTCATGTATTTGTGTGCAGAAAAAAATCCATAAGCAAGCATAAAACAATCTGTGAAAATAGGAAGATGAAAAATATTAGCAGTCCAATAAAATTCAAATTTTCAGTAAGATGATCAGTTTCCCATGCACTAAGTAGAATTAAAAACAAACAAAACAAAACAAAACAAAAAAAATCTTGCCAGATGTGGTGAAAGAACCCCTTAATCCCAAATCCCAGCCCTTGAGAGGCAGTGGTAGAGGCAGGCGAATCTCTGGGACTTTCAGATATCCTGTCTCCATAGGAAGTTCCTAACCAGCAATGTTACGTAGAGAGATCCAGTCTCAAAGAAAATAACCATATTAACAAATAAGTAAAACACATATACAGGCTTGTTTCTTATTTGCAGTGTACTCTATTATACAATCAAGAAGAATGTGAACAAAACCACAGACAATAATGTAATATAATCCATACATTGAATTTATTAAGATATTATGCTAAAGCAATTATCCCCAGCAATACTTGAGTAATACCTTCTGTTACACAGTTATGTAACAGCTAGTCATATAACTATTGAAAAGTTGGTCAACACTCCACAAGTAAGAAATAAACACCAATAGATTGGGAGTTATAATTTTTGCCTGACAGGTTTTTAACAAAGCAGGAGTAAGAATGCTTATTCAGATGAAATGCAGACCATAACCAAATATCTACACCAGCATCTCAGCACCTAGATTAATCTAGTTCATTTAGTTTACGTAGTAACAACCCTTGGTGTTTTTTTTAACACATTATTTAAAGTAAGTTTAGGAGAACAAGGCTAGCCAGTTCTTCTAAGCCGGCTTGCAGGTTCAGTTATTGTGCCCAAGTCACTCGAGCATGTCACCTTGATATGCATAGGTAGCAGAGTTAAGGTAGGCTGAGGTCTTCTGACTGTTCTTTATGTGTGATAAAGAATGAACCAACAGATCCATTTGAGGAATTCTGTGTAACTTTCAGTAACTCTAATTACATAATTAGTGCAATATTTTAAAGAGATTCTATTTTAGAGATTTTAAAATTCATTCATTCAGGGTCCCCCGCCCCCTTTCCTTTCTTAGTGCGTTATGAAAAATTATCTGATGTAGTTTTTAGATGCATATATGGTGCAATAGGTAAAAAAAAAAATCCAATATAAAGACTTATTTTCAAGCTTAGGAAGTAGGTACGTTTTACATGCATTACAGGAAATATATTCTTAATATAATGACTACTGATAATATGTTGACCAGTTAATAATAATTTCCAAGTGATCGGGCTTTACATCTTCAGGAATAAATTTTCTTATTTGTATTAATTTTGCATAGTTTTAAGTATTATATCCCTTATCCTCCTTCTTCGTAGTTTCTAGAGAAGCTTGAAATCAAAACACACTCTTAACACAAAGACTCAGTATAGATGAACCCCTGCTAAGATCTGAATGTTGTGTATACAACCAGCCCCTGAGTGGTGAGCCGAAACTGCCTGCAGATCCCTGCACAGTCCCACAAAGACTTACGAACCGTCCCGCTATGAGTGGCAGGCACATGGAAAGCCCGGGGAGCACTTGGTGCTGTCCACACCTACTTAAGTCCATGAAACTGCGGTGACTACAAATGGTGCAGGGCTTACAGGTTGTATAATTTAGCAATGTGAAAATTGATTTTTTTTCTCATTTTTTAACTTAAAATTACTATTTACCCTCTGACTTTTCAGCCCAAGGAGACAGCAAAACAATATTTATGCTTCCAGAGGATAAAACCAAATCTGTTGACAGTAGTGTAAAGGTTTATAATCTGAGGTCACTGTTTTGTCTTGATAATAAATGTTTCGAGCTAAGATTATATGCCCCATCCATGACTGCTCTTTCAGAGGTCCTGAGTTCAATTCCCAGCAACCACATGGTAGCTTACAACCATGGTAGCTATAATGTGATCTCATGCCCTCTTCTGGTATGCAGGCATACATGTAAGCAGAACACTGTATATATAATAAATAAGTCTTTAAAAAAAAATAAAAAGAACTCGTTAAAGGCCGCCACCACTGAGCCCCTCCGGCAGAGTCCCTACCCCTTTGTTTTCGGTTTCTCTCTTTCCACAGTATGTGCCCTTGTATAGCATATCTGTTCACAGACCTGCTTTACCTCTCTAGCTGTGAAGTTCTGAAAAGCAGCATAAAGCCAGGTTTCAGGGGCCTTGAGAGAGTTATTTTTGTTTTGTTCTGATTTGCCTTGGGTTTGTTCTTGCTTTTTATTTATCCATACCTGATTAAACACCCAGTAAAGAGTTGATAAAGATAAGTGCCACTCTGATAAAAATTCACGCAACTGAGTTTTCAGCTATTTTCTTTGACTCTACTGCGATGAAAAGACTATATATATAGCAGCTCCTTGGAGCCCTTCATGATATAAATCCTGTAATGCAGATAAACAATCGAAAAAAATCCTAATCTTCCTTCCAAATATTTGTCTTAGTCCTAAAGGAACTCAATTTTCCATATCCCCTAAGCAGCCCCAACATAGCTTGCCCCATGAAGCAATGTGTTTAAAGACCCCTGCAGTGTGAGCCTCCACCTGTTTCTCACTTTACCACTTACACACGTCATCAGAAAAGCATGGCAAGTTTCAGTGCCATTTATGAGATGTTCGAGTCAGCCATCTGCTGTCTGGCCACTCCCAGCTACTTTATTTTACCTCCAGCTCACCAGCAGCCATGGGTGAAATCCATGACAACAATGCACTTCTTACTATGCGCCAGGCCGTGTTTTAAGTTCTTTACAAGAAACATAAATGCACTCTATTCTTCTGAAATTCCATGAATAGGTACAGCTAAGGACGATTGGGCCTCAAGATGTGTGAAATCTGGCCTCACAGCTTATTAATGGTAGAATCAGGACTCCAATACAGGCAGTGTGGCTCTAAGCACTCTGAACTACCCCCTGGCTTTGAAGAGATGGGTTTATTACAAGGCCAATTACAGGGACGAGATAATTATATTTTAATCTTTAGCAGCTGACAGAGTATACTGACATAGAATGAAATTAGTCCCCACATGTTAAAAATCTAAAAACATCAAGTCAATTTAATGTGCCCTTCAGGCCTTCTATTTTCTTAAATGCCACGGAAACAAGCCAAAACAATTCTACTGTGGTTCCCACACTGAGAAGTTTCTAATGCCGTGGGTGGAAGGTGCCTTTCTTCCTTAAGTGACTTAAATAGACATGTCAATGTTCTTGAAAGTTTAAACTGTAAATCTAGTGAGGCTTGTTCTAGCGCCCCTGGGAAAGGAGGGAGGAGATTATGGAGCTTTAATGTGCCCATGCTGGCTGTCTAGCTTTTCTCTTTTAGTCAAGAAAACAGATGCATTACATGCATCTCTGCTGTGACTGGGATGCACTGAGGTCACATGACCAAATCCCCCTGGATGTGATGTCATTCTTTCCACCATCATCTATTGGTTATAAACCACATTGTGTGTTGTTTTATTTTGTTTTGTTTTTGTCCCTTTGGAGTTTTGAGTTTTAATTAAAATTATTGTCATCATAATGGTTTTGCTGCGGTATATGAAAAAATTTTACTTTCCTTTAAAAAATATATAAAGTCACAATTTTCATTTTGAGTATCTCAATTTACCTGTTAAGCCCTATTTACACTAACATTTCCTATCAAGTCCAGCAACTGAAACAGATGGCTCTTGGGTCCACTAACACTGAATACCCGGTGCTTTGGCAGAACAGTTGTGATATAGTTACGTAGACAAAACATTATCTTCAATTTCTGTTTCTAAGATCAGGGTAAATCACAACTGAAGGCTAATAGTGGATAGCAGTAGGAAGTATACTTATAGTAAATTTAACTTCTCTACTGTCTTTTTCTTATTTTCAATGAGCATGCTTCTTTCACAAAAACAAGACAGTAATATAAAGAGACTTCATGCTTCTATAGTGCTTCGAAGACTGTAATCGCATTTTGAAATTATCTAATAAATAATGAAAATACCAAATGATTCTACCTTTAAAAATGGTAATTCAGGTTATATGTGTGTATGGGTGTGTATGCACACAGATGTGTATGGGTACATATAAACATGTATGTGCATATATCTGTGCACATAGATTAAAATGTGTGCATATATAATAGCGGGGGTCATTATCACTGTGATGAACATAATGACCAAAAACAACTTGGGGAAGAAAAGATTTATTTGATTTACATAGCCCGAGTCATAGTCTACTGAGGGAGGGCAGGGCAAGACCTCAGAGGCCATGGAGGAGTACTGTTTACTGGTTGGCTCCTCATAGCTTGGTCCTCCTGCAGTCCCATAGAACACAGGACCACCAGTCCAGGGGTGGCACCATCCTAGTGGGCTGGGCCCTTTGTCATAGATTACTAAATAGGAAAATGTCCTAAAGGCCTACAATAGCCTGATTTTTTTTTTTCAAGACAGGGTTTCTCTGTGTAGTCTTGGCTGTCCTAGACTCGCTTTGTAGTCCAGGCTGGCCTCGAACTCACAGCGATCCGCCTGCCTCTGCCTCCCGAGTGCTATAGCCTGATTTTATAGAAGCATTTTCTCAATCAAGGTTCCATCCTCTCAGATGACTCTAGTTTATATCAAGTTGTTGTAAACTAGCCAGCACGTGTGGTATCACTCTGTTGCTCTCATACATCACAAAGCCCACACAAGCACGATTTTCCCGTCTCTTTCTACTTCCAGTCTCTCCTCCAGCTCAAAAACATCATCTACTCTATGCTATACCATGTGAGGTTTTGTAGGGTTTCAGCAAAGTCCCTCAGGCCTATCCAATTGGATGCCCTCCTCCCAACTTTATGAAACCTGTATTCTCTGGACGTTCAGATTCCATATGCCCCAACTGCCCTGCCATCCTTCTCCTCCCTGAACTTGAGAGGGAGCTGGGTGATTGAGTAAATATTGGAATGAGCTAATGGCGATGAAGCTATGATATATAAATGCAGGTTTATTGGGAGCAGGGCGGGAGGGGGGAGGGAAAAAATGCCCTGGGGGTGGGGAGAAGGGAAGGAAAAGAGAGCAGGGAGGTGGGAAAGGGGGCAAAAGGGGGTCACAAAACCAAAATGTTTGGGTTACACAGTGAAGGGTCTCTGAGAAAGGGGAAGCCTGGCACCTAGGTAGAGAGATTGGGCATGCCAGCCACATCCAGCCATGTCCTACAGTAGGACCTGACAACGGGTCAAGGCATAGGTCGTCACTCCTTAGCCAGAAGCCCGTGGTGTCTGCTTACTTGAGGATGTCCTTTCTTCTAGAGCATGCAGTTTCACAGAGCATAGTTTTGCTCACAAACTGCCTTATCTAGGCACACATACTTCTGGTTCCTTTACATACATACAAGCCAAGAAAGACTGTCTCATTTTTTCTTAGTGCATTAAAAACAAAAACAAAAACACACAACCCGAACATGGGCTAACATATAAAAATTATCAGTGAGGCTTAAAAACTCACTGTGCAGGGGCCAAGTCAGCTGAAAAGGAACAAGTGCCTAACCCAGACCAACAGAGAAGCCCAGTCTCCAGAACAAGGACTCCAGAATAGCACAGAACTCAACTCAGCAAGAAGCCAGAGAGAGAGAGAGAGAGAGGCCATTCTACACAGGAAGACAACATATGCCAAATCACAGTTAGATGAGTCAAGATTTAAATAAACTGCCACAAACTGGCTAGGCAATATAATCTAGGTGCCATTTTGATATACTGAATGAACACAAACATAATTGTTGGAGCAGAAGATGCCCTAGGGGTCAATTAATCTACTCCCTGTGTGCAGCAGATAAGGGCAGTAAAGCCCGAAAGATCTTCTTTAAACTCATATTAGTTTGGAGGAAAATCTCCGTTTCTCACTTCAGCCCACAGGCAGGAGCTCCTACTCTCATCTGGCCCTACTAAATAGACACCTGCAGTTAGCTGAGAAAGAGCATGAACTCTGTCAGCACTTGCAACAAATGTTCTTCACCAAAGCTAGAAAAAAACAAAAACAAACAGCCACTCTCTTAATAGTGGCATTGATGGTTTTAAAAGAGAAGGCCAGGCCTCTAGACAATTATCCTAATAAGAGATCTTATGAAGAATCTATTAGATATGGATGTTAGAACGCTATGCTTAGGTGGGCTCCTTTAATGCTCAGGATATCTCCTTAAGGGGTGTCCTGTTGTTCATAGCCATTTTATAGATGAAGACAACGAATTCTAAGCTGTTAAATAAATGATCCTAGATTAGCTGGCTATTAAGTAGAAGGTAAAGAGTGGGCAGTCAATAGCATGCACTTGCTTTAAATCATTGCAAGCCCATATTTCCTTGCATGCTATTTATTATTTATATATGATAACATATATGTTACCAAATGAATTGTAAAAATGAACAAGCACATATTAGATTTTTTATGTGGTATAATTTGCCTTTTAAAAGATGAGAAACAACAGAGATATTTATTAATAGGGAGCTTCTTTAGTAAATTAGGGCATGATCCAATTATCAACGTATAAAAACGGTGGGGGAAGCTCTTGGGACAAATCCCAAAAAGGAGCATAGTTAAGATGAAAACGAAAATAATAGCAAAGACTTATAGATTATGTTCCTAACTGGCTTTTCTCAGAGGGTTTTATACAGACAGTTAGAGTGATTATGTAAGAGTGTTTTGGGAAGGGCATTATCAGGAAATTAGTGGTTATTGCCTCTGAAGTGAAGAAGATAAAGCAGGGACTAGAGACGTAAGTTGAAAATAAAATTATTTTTACATTATATATGTTTTGAAAAACATTTACATTTATACGTGTGAAAATAAGATTATTAGGACTTAACAACTAATTAGGTTTCCTTGAACCTAAGAGAAAATTTTCAACTTCAAAAATCATATAAATAATATATTTACTTGTATGAAGGAAACAAGTGTTTTAAATACTCAAATTATTACTTTTATTTAACTGAATAGAAGTGATGAGCTTTTTGAAAAACCAACCTCCTTAACTCCTTGCCAAGATATTGATTCATTTCTGACTCATCAGGGAAAATAAATAAAGAGGTCAGTGCTTGACTTGCCTGCTGCCACTTGTACATGGAGCTCCAGCAAGAAACGTGGGTAGGGAGAGAAGGAAGGAGCCTCTTTACCTGACAGGCAGGTCCTAGTGCTGCTAAAAGGTACATCCCTTAATCTTCTCTATTGTTCAAGAGAGAGACTCAAAACTTAGAATGCATGAATTATAAAAAAAAAAAAAAAAATACCATTCCTATATGGTACATGAATGTTTATGTCCTAACACACACCACATGCTTCCATCTACATTCACAAGGTAAATCATGATAATGGTTAATTAATCTGACATTAAATTCTCCAACTGCTTTCATTCTACCTCTTGCATTTTGTTTCATTTTACTCCAAAGCTACTATTTAGATTCAAATTACCCCATTAGGAGGGTGATTTCTGTGGTAAAGCTGGAGTCATCTGAGGAAATGGAGTGTGTTACAGATTGAAAGTCTATATTGCTGCTCCATAAGTTCATATTTCTGTGCTTTACACACACACACACATATGCAAGCATACACACATGCACACACACACATACATATACATACACACATATACACATGGACACACACATGCACACACACATATACAAGTATACACACGTGCACACACATGCACACACACGTACACACACACATGCACAGACATACATACATACACATGCACACACACACACACACCATGCATGGCCTATGTAATTCTATATGGGAATGGGACCTCTGAGGGTCATAAGTATGCTCCCTTCCATGAAGAGTGGGTGACTATGTAAGAAAAGCAGAAAACTTTCTATTCCATCTCCTTTTCCTCTCACCTTGGCTATATGAGGGAACAGTAAGAGGTAGTATGGTTTCCCCACATTATTAATTTAATATTTCAAATTGGCACAAAAACAATATGCATTCAACAGAAACTATAGTTCTATTTTGCTATTTTAATGTTATGTTAGTGGTAGACCCTCTCTGAAGATACAGGTGGCAGCAGTAAGCCACGACTCCCAGGCAGCTATACAGTCCTGAGGTTAATGGTCACACTCTAGCAGCCATAGACAGCTCACAGCCCAACACAGATTACATTATGTAAACATTTTGGGAAGTTTTTGTGAATTTTGTGGGGTGAGGGGGGAGGCTCTCCAAAGTGATATGACAACATTACAGATGACAACATAATGTTGCTATGTCAAAATGCTGGGTATGCCTGGCAGTATATGGGATTGTTAAGGTACAGTGTTTAGAAAAATATATCTATTAAATGAATTTTCAACTCATAATATATATATATATATATATACATACATACACACAGTTTTCAATGGGTTTGGTGGGATATCAAGGCATTAATGTGATAGAATTTTAGAAAAGCTGTACGTTGGTGCTGAGAAAATGGCTCAGCAGGTAAAGGTGTTTCCTGTCATGCCCAACAACCTGGGTTCAATCCCATGCCTCTCCCCAGATACACACACACACACGCACACACACACACACACACACACACACACACTAATACAAAGCTACAAAGCTGTCTATGTATGTGAAGATAATATGATGTTATGTGTGGCACGTGTGCGCATTTCTATAATACAGCTTAGTAAGTCGGAAGCTAAGTGACCAATAGTGGAAAGTAATATGAGTTAAAATAAATGCTGTGAAATAACATTCAATCACTTGAAACAAGTTGTTAATGTAACAAAAACATTATGTGAAGCTAGCATGATATAAAATGCCCATGCTTTGAAGTATTATTAAACAAGAAGTTGTTGTATAAAAATGTGCATACTTAGCTGAAGAAATTCATTTTAATTAACATATACCAATAGTATTGTACTATGGTTACTCTTCACTAAAGTCCATGGGCCTTTGGGACTTAAAGGCTTATGAGTCTAATCTAAATAGAAGAGGAAAAGTAACCCACTCTCCAGAACACAGTAGTTATTGAGATGGATATATATGAATTTGTTTTCTGTCTAAGAAATTCACTGAACACTCTCATGGCAGCACATTTCCATGCCCTGGTGCTGGCTTTTAACTGCAAAGATGGCTGTATCCCTACCCTAAATCCCATAGCTACTAATTTACTGAGGGAAGCAGCCCATCAAGGTAAGAACAGCTCCAACGTTGTTTGTTCAATTGAAATGTTCACTTTGATTATTGTCTTTTATTTATTCACAAAGAGCCTTGAAAGCCCAGGCTCCAAACCCAAGCCCTTAGGGTTATCAAAAAATATATTTGACCACGTCCCCTGAATGGGGAGGCCTGGTGGCACTCAGAGGAAGGATAGCAGGCTACCAAGAAAAGACTTGATACCCTATGAGCATATACAGGGGGAGGAGGTCCCCCTCAGTCACAGTCACAGGGTAGGGGAGTAAGGGGAAAGCAGGAGGGAGGGAGGAATGGGAGGATACAAGGGATGGGATAATAATTGAGATGTACTATGAATAAATTAATAACATATATTTTAAAAAAATATATCTTCATTAAAAAGCTAGATTATAAATCGTATCCCTTCTGCCTTTTGGTATTTGTTTTTGTTGTTTTGAGGAAGGACATGTATGTGTGCTTTTCCTTGATATTTGGGACTTCGTGAGACATTGTTTAGACCAATGTGCTTAAAGTCAGGATATGAAAAAAATGCTGAAAGATAGACTCAGCTTTTAAACAGAAAGTAGATGGTAACTTGACCTTTTCTTTTAAAATTCTATCCTCAGGCTTTTGCCTTCAGGCCCAAAACTGTGAGTTCTAACCCCAAAGAGGAAATATGGGGACAACTGCCTTATACTGAAAAACACCTGACCTAGAATGTAATTGCCCAGGTGGACCTGCAAGCATTTATTGTAGGTTTGCAACAAGAGTGGAGACCAGGTAGTTCCCTCTTCAAAGACAAGAGGACATAGGCACCGACCTGGTGGCACTCAGAGGAAGGATAGCAGGCTACCAAGAAGAGACTTGATACCCTATGATCATATACAGGGGGAGGAGGTCCCCCTCAGTCACAGTCATAGGGGAGGGGAGTAGGGGGAAAATGGGAGGGAGGGAGGAATGGGAGGATACAAGGGATGGGATAACCATTGAGATGTAATATGAATAAAATAAAATGAAATAAAATAAAAAAGAAGCAGACAAGTGCCAAGGCCTCATCGTTCATTTTTGGCACTTATGTCTAAGCAAATGGAGTTAATGTGATAGAATCCTAGAGAGAGAAAAGAGTTCTTTAAAAATCTTATTCACAAGGAAATGAAACAGCGTTTCGCTCACATTACAGGGATCGTTTAGCCCATGGAACAAACACGCAGGCGCATGCGCAGGGCAGGAAGCAGTCTGGCGGCAGGTTCCAGGGCAGTCCCTCCACAAAGCCGTAGTCCTCTGTGTCTTTCCTTCACGTAGCTCCAGGTCTTCCATGTTTGGTCATGGAAACTCAATACTTAAAGCAAACAAACCTATTTCTTCTTTTCTATAATTTTTTTTTCTTTAGTTCACTTAAAAGGAAATTGATTTTATTTTCTTGGCTTGGTCAACTGATTGGCTGTTTGCACACGTAGAACAAAGGCTGAACTGGAAAAGTGGATATGAACTCCTCACTCAAAAAATTAACTATATAGGACAGGAGAGCTGGCTCTGAGGGTACACGGTCTTGACCTGTAAGCAGGAGAGCCTGAGTTCAAATAGCTACTACCCATTTAAAAAAAAAATGGTGGCAGGGATGTGGGGAGTGGCTGAACATGCCTGTAACCCTAACACTGTGGCCTGGGTACGTGTGTTGCGGGGAAGCACAAAAGCAGATCACAAGGTCTTGCTGGCCAGCCAGCCTAGCCAAATGGTCAGTTTATGGTTCATTGAGAGATCCTATTTCAAGGCTGTAAGGCCAAGAGCCAGAGAGAAAGACATCTGGAATCTTGTGCCGTCCACCACTGGCATACCCACACACATATATACAACACACACACACATGAACGTGCTTATGCACACTCACACACATAAGTACACACATGCATGCATGCAAATACATACACAGAAAGGAATGGGAGAGAGACAGAAAGAGCAACTAACTTTATTATTGACAAGCTAACACTTCTCTGAGGTTCTTTCTTCATCTCTAAGAGCAGTGAACCGTGGCATTTACCTCAAAATATTCTGTATCTAATAGGAGAAAAATAACAGATGGTGCCAAGAAATACCAGTGGGAGGATATATATCTTTAAAGTCAGATGACACTATTGTGGAGTTTAAAAAAATGTGACATTTCATTTTTACCTGGCTTGATTTCTCAGATGTGAATCATTTCACGGAATGCACCACTCTTAGAGTTATAGACATATAGATCAAAACAGAGAACTAAAAATAAAAGACAAGCCTATATTAGGAAAAGGTAACTGGGAGCCAGGAAAAAGAAAAAAAAAATCCTACATGATAAATTTCTTACATTCTTTAAGCCCAAAGCAAACAAGTAGAAAGGAAAAAAATCCTGGTGTCCATCTCAGCGAATCAGAGGGTAAGTTTTCATTTCACTGTGTCAGAAGCCTGAAGGAAAAGGCATCATGGGCCAATTTAGTCTCTAACTCTCCACCGGTTTATGTACCATGCTTTTCTAAACAATGATCAAGTTAAGAAACAAGAAAATACAAGAGCATTAGAGTTAAGTATAGTGCAGCACGCCTTTTTTATTAACCAAACTTTTCACTAAGTCTACAAACCAGGATTATGGGCCTGTGTCACCACTCCTGGCTTCATGATTGTTGTTTTTTATGTTTCAAATAATGTTGGTATTATGTAAGCTGAGTCCTTATGGTTAATTTTAAATATGAATGAATTTCACCTTTGAAATTATTGAAAAATATAGAATATTTCACAGAAACACTTCGAGATAACCACCAGGGAAGCATAAAGAATACAAATAGCAGGTGCTATTAGGAATATGTGATACTAGGATTAGAAAGAACTAATCCAAACAAAATGCTCAGTCTTTTAATATCTTCATGCAAAATTCAAGTGACTCTGAGAGACTACTTTCCTGGTGGAAGCTCAGTCAATAGTTTCAGAGCCCACACAGAATAAACAGCAAGAGCCGGAGAGTGGTAGGAGACACGTTTTTAGGCTTTGATTTTTCTTTAAACCTACTTTATTTGGGGTTCTTTAATGCCTCTACATCCCTTCCAACCCACCAATCCTAGGTGGGAAATAAAGAAGATTAATAGGGACAAGGGATGGAGACCTTTTTAGACTAAGTTCCTTAGGGCAATTCCACTCTTCATCATCAGGATTCCAGCTAAACGGCAAACAGCAAACAGCAGTGGCAGAACAAATCACCAACAGCCTTCTCTAATCAATTTCCAGAGCACTTCTCTCAAAGAATGTCTTAAAGACTCTCAGTATCTCTCTCTCTCTCTCTCTCTCTCTCTCTCTCTCTCTCTCTCTCTCTCTCTCTCTCTCTCTCTCTCTCTCTGTCTCTCTCCATCTCTCTCTCTGTCTCTCTGTCTCTCTCTCTGTCTCTCTGTCTCTCTCTCTCTGTCTGTCTCTCTCTCTCTCTCTCTCTCTGTCTCTCTGTCTGTCTCTCTCTCTCTCTCTCTCTCTCTCTCTCTCTCTGTCTGTCTGTCTGTCTCTCTCTCTCCTTCCTGCCTCCCCCTATTCATACCCTCTCAAAGTCTACACAAGGATGTTTTCCAGCTGCCAAAGACCACACTCCCTGCACGAGGCAGTTTCCAGCTGACATAGATTGAGCACCCTCTCTCAGAGTTGTTATCAGCTGTGGATAAACTAAAGGCAGTTTCATTTTCCACACGGGATCAAAACAAAAACATGTTCACATAACATAACCAAAACTTCCAATACAGAAGCTCTTTAAAAAAGGAAAAATATAAAAGACGGTCAAAAGCAAGGGGGGAAAAATGCTAGCTCCTTTGTAGATAAGGCACAGCAGTTGCTCCCTTAACTATTTTGTTCTATATATGGGCAGGTTGCTTATAAAATGGATATACCTATGCTAAATGGGCATGCTGTGCTGTGAGGACCAGTGGATTTGTTTGTTTTGAAATAAGAGGGTTTTGTTTTGTTGACTTTTTTTTTCAGTACTGAGTATTATAACTTGGACTTTCTGCATGCTAAGCAAGCGCTCTACCATTGAGCTATTTTCTCTGTCTCTGAAGTGTTTTATATAGTCTACATTCATGGAATCCTGAACACACCCATTTCATCTAATCTCAGAGGCCAATTAAGGTCAATCATAGTGAATACTTTGGAGGGAGAAGTATTTTATATACAGGATGATTCCTTGCTATTATGTGATGACAAACTTTCGATACAACTTATATGAAACCCTCCTGGACTCTGGTAACAAGATCAGGCTTTTTTACATTAGAAGCAATGTAACTTCTGAGCTCTATTTTAGATAGAAATAAACTTGTTCCTACTTAATTCTTCTGCTTCGTGGCTTGATATGAAAAGTTAATAGGAATTTCTAGGCATTGAACCTCTTGGAACCATATGAAAAAGTGTGTGTATGTGTGTGTGTGTAAGTTGAAAACAACTGACTTAACCAACGAAAAGGCAGATGCACTCCTCCAAGTCACTGTGAGGAACAAGAGCCAGGTTCAAACTTTTCTTCTCCTCAATAGCAACAGACACTCATCATTTTGCCATGTGTCCTAGTGACATCTCCATAACAGCTGTAGTTAGTGCACAACCACTGGAGAGCTCACTGACACATCAGGGATAAATGCTCATTTTCAATGGAATTTTTCCCTTAAACCAACTAAGTAAAACGACTTTAAGGAAATAAATGAGTAGGTTGCTTCATTGATTTACAAACCATGACCTCATTTTTGGCAGAAAAGCTAAAGCACTTCTAAAAATCCTTAACTCACCCGGAAGTTCCACCTGCTAGTATGGTATCAGCTTCCCTGAGACTCCTGTTCTCTACTCTTCATGGCTGCTTACCTCTCACCAGCTTCTTTCCTCATCTCTCAAAATCCTTCACAAAATACCTGTACTTCATTCCACACTCCCCCTGAAGAGAATACAAATGGACTCATTGACCAAAAAGGACTAGCTCATAAAATGCATTTGCCAAGAATGCTCTCTTTTCCTCTCAAGCTTATTCTTATGTCCTTCACTGCACCCCACACACACACTTATTCCAATGTCCTATACTATTTTACAATCAGTATTGTCTCCACTTTAGACACTCAAATACTTTGTTGTAAAACATTGTCCGCTGGGCATGACACCATGTTATCCTTTGCAGCTCTCAGCCTTTAGGTATAGGCTTGGGTGTGCTGCCAATCACTACGAGTTGGTGGGGAAGGCTCACAAAGTCCCACCTTTCCTAAGGATGTACAGAAGACATGTTTCTTCAGTGGGGTAGCTACTCATAAATTATCCATGCTCCTGACCATAGTTAAATTCAGTAACTAATTAAGTTCACCAAGCTAGACTTAAGTAGAATTGCTTAAGTCTGTCATAGGTGCCTTAGATAGCATGAACATACAGATATTTTTCCCCTCAAGGAAAAGTTTGCACAACTTTCAACAGAATTTTTGGCATATATTTTTTGGCATAGATGTATAATACACTTAATATCATTATATATATTTTAATTTAAAACTTTCTGTGCAGAAATATATATATATATATACACATATACATATATAAGCAGAATTATTTTTTAAAGCCCATACACCCATTGGTCTTAGTAATTATAAACTCACTGCCAACTATTTTTCATTTATACCTACTCACTTGTATCCTTCACCAAATACATAGACCAAATCTTAGTCATAACACTGAACTAATGTTTCCAGTGTTTCAGTATATATCCCTAGAAATATATATATATATATATATTGCTTTCGAATTAATAGTTAAGTAAAGGAGGCATAGAAAAAGAATGAAGCATAGTTCTAGTGCATTACGTTTGCCCCAGTACTATAACAGAACACCTAAAAAGAAGCAAATTTAATGAAAGAAGGGTTTATTTTGGCTCACAGATTAAGGGTGTTCCATATTGCCATGACAGCAGGAGCATGTGACAGCTGGTGACAATGTATCAACAGTATTAATCTACATAATCCTTTAAGAGTCTTCCCTGAGGCTTGCCTCTTAGATCAGTGGTTCTCAACTTTCCTAACACTGTGATTCCCAAATATAATTTTCGTTGCTAAGTCATAACTGTAATTTTTCTACTGTTATGAATCATACTGTAAATATCCAATATGTGGGGTATCTGATATTTGACCCCTGTGAAAGGGTCATTTGGCCCCCAAAGGTGTTGGAACGCACAGGTTGAAAACTGCTGTCTGTAGCGCCTCTTTAAACTTTATTTTATTTGGGATTCCTTAATGCCTCTACCTACCTTCCAACCCCCTGACCCTAGGTAGGAGAGAAACAAGGTTAGAAGGGACAGGGAACATAGAGCTCTTTACACTTCCTTCTGGCTGGATAGGGTGGCTTAGGTTCTTCAGGAAGCCAATGTCAGCTGTCAGGACATCCAGCAGTCCAGCAGACCAAAACCCTTCTTTCTCTGTCCATCTCCTCAAAGTGTCCTCCTCCTCTCTCTGGGCTCTGGTATATATATGCTCTCAAAGTCCTCAGAATTAAACTATCTGCATCTGGCAAAGACCACACCCCTCTCTGAGCTGCTTGAGGCAATTATTAGCTGTGGATAAACTAAAAGCAGTTCCATATCCCACACCTGGGATTAAAACAAAAAACCTGTTTACAAAATATTATAACTGAACTTTTAAAGAAACCAAAACTTCCACTACTTCCTAGGTGGTTCTATACCCTGCCCAGTTAAAATCTACATTGATACACACATACCCTTAGAGAAAACAAAGCATTTTCAAAATGAAAAAAGAGACAAGAAGTGAGCACTTGATAACTGTGGCCAGAGAAAAGTGGCGATTCATGGCTGAACAACCTAGTATCTACAGAGACAACAGTCCTGGAACAATGGCTACAGCTGAAACCCTGGGAGAATGGGAGTACCATGGGCAGGTGGGTGTTGCATCAGGAATAGGGACAGGATGGTAGGCACAAAGGAACTAGTCAGAGCCTGAGGTCTGATGCAGGGTGTTAGACAAGTTACTCTGCAACACAACGTACGCCAAAGGGAGCTGAGAAAAGCTGATGGAGGCTGAGGAAGAGGATTTTTGGTGGCTGGATCTGAGCAATGAGACTTGGAAATGTTTTAGAGCTGGAGACTGAGATTAAATGGGGTGCTGGATTGGAGATCAGTTCATTTGAAGAAATGAAGCATGATATGTCCTTAAGAAGGACACAAGGGCCATGCATGGTGACGCATACCTGTGATCCCAGCACTCGGGAGGCAGGGGCTGGTGGATCACTGTGAGTTCGAGGCCAGCCTGGTCCACAAAGTGAGTCCAGGACCGCCAAGGCTACACAGAGAAACACTGTCTCAGAAAACCCAAAAGAATAATAAGAATAAGAATGAGAAGGAGGAGGAGGAGGAGGAGGAGGAGAAGAAGAAGAAGAAGAACACAAGGGGAGTCAGAGAAGGTAGGCTGAGGACTAGACGGAGGGGAGACTAGATACAGAGTTTGCCACTATGGACCCTAATCATGTCTGATCTTGGCCTGAGGCAAAAACAGAACAAGCACTCCTGAATACTACCAAGGACCCTGAGTCTCTTCATAACTCAGCACTCTTGCAGCACTGTACTCGCTCCACGGCTTCCTTTGCGTTTTGGGTTTCCATAGCATTCTAGATTCCTCGGATCTGGATTCTCCGTCTAGTTCCTCAACTGGTTCCTCAAATTCCTTATGTGAATCTTTCTCCTTTTCAAGCTGTCCTGTAAGAGAAAACTATTCCTAAGCTTCCTGGGTAGCCTCATCTATCCCAAATCTACATAGTGGTTCCTAAATCTCTATCTCTAGTCCTATTTCTTATCTTGAACCCAGGACCCAAATTTGGATTGTTGGATTGTACAACTGCCTGCATGCTCTTTCCATATATTTTTAATTCAATGTATTTAAAAAACTGAATTTTTTAGTCCCACAAATGTCTTTATGTGTCCTGTTTCTATTTTCTGTATATCTTGTCCCATAGCATCTCAAATAATCCACTTGCTAAATAAGAAACTTTGGAATCAGCTTTGATTCTAAACTTTCTCCCACCATCTGGAACAGGCATGTCTGTGGCTACCCAGAATCTATTAAATATGTGTTGCATAGCCAAAGCTGTTCTCATATTAGAGTCATTCTTGTCTAAATCGCAGTTAGTGAAGACTCAGAACTTTGGGGGTCATTCTTCTTTAGGGTTGGAAAACTAGCTGTGCAGTTTGGAGAAGGCTGCCCAGCCATCAATGGTCATCTTTGATGTGACTGCATTGTCCTGGTGGTTTAATTCTCCAGGAAGGAATTCTATGGTGCAGTTTGACTATGGTTCCTGGACTGTGGCCTCCAAGACATTCTGATGTTCCTGAGAAGAACAGGCAATGTCCTTCCTTAGTTCCTTTTCTGCTTCAGGTAGCTTCTGGTGTCCCTTTCCTCTTATCTAAGAGCGCTGAGGCCTAAATCATCTCATTTTCACACATCCAGTTACTAACCCGTGTCTTTTAGATATGAGGAACAGTCCAACACAGCTCCATCCTTTCATCCTCATTGTATTGGTCTTAGGTCCATTATCTGCCTTTGCTCCCAGGCTCCCTTGCTTTAGCATCCTGGACAGTTTATGATCTGTTGTTCATACTTCTTTCAGAACTCATCTCCCTACATGCACCTCATAGATAACTACACTGTAACATGGCTTTTTCTCCAAGTGATTTGTTAACATCGCTATTTTGTCCACTAGTCTGGGGGGTTAGGTGGAATGTCTTCCTGGAACAAGCACAGATTTGGACATGAGGCACCTGCAGGTTGGACCTCAACTTGCTGCAAGAGTTTGAACCATTCCCTAAACCTCTTCAATTCTGTTTCTTTTGGATAAAAGTGGACACAGACTTTGTGAAAAGTTAAACAGGAGGGAGGCAGAGAAAGAAGGATTCCCTAGAGCTTGTTAGTCAGCTCCTCTAACCAATCCATGAGTTCTGGGTTCAGTAAGAGACTTGTCTCAAAAGATACGGTAGAGATCAATTGAAAAGGAGACCTTACAGTCTCTGGCCTCCAAATACACAAGTACACAGATTCATACACAATTGCACATATATGTATATACACACAAGACACAAGCTTCCACACACAAGAAAATTAAAGACAGGATTATTATGGAGTTTATCCTCTTAAGTATAATCATGCAAGCTCCTATCTATAGCAGAAAGGCTACAGAATCACTTGGGTGAGCATTAGGCACAGCTTAGCAATGACAACGCTCTTCATTTCAGCCTCTCTACCTGAGAAATGCTCCTCTAGCCCAGGAATTAGCTCAGGAGAGCCCTCGTGATGCTTGCGTATGGTTCTTCGCTGGTTGAACATCACCAGCATAGAATCTGGTAACTTTTCTCACAGAATGACGGGCTAACTTTATGATGAGCATCAACACTAAGCATAGTGCTTGGGACATAACAATCAGCACTGTGGAAGCAGTAACCATTGTCACTCATTAAGGACACCTCACACATCATCTTTGCATTCCAACAGCACCTCAAGCAGCAAGGTAAATGGAGGTTTCAATAAATGACACTATGGAGAACAATTCTGTTTTAACTGACCCTAAGATGTTTTCCTTCCCTCAGCTCTTACACCATTGAGTAATACTGCCATACTTAGCTCTCAATATATGCCTTCAGTTTTATAAAGTTTTTCTTATTATCCCAAGTCCAAAAATTAGCACCTGCACTTGATTCTGAACGCCCTTTGTTTACAGCTGCTATGAAACCTACACCAAGGCTCGGCTCACAAATTGATTTATAGAAAATTACAAATGTGTGAATCTACCTAACTATCTGTAGGTTGATTGTGGACAGGGCTCACACCATTTTCCTTCAGTCTGTGATGACTGATTTTATGTGATAATCTGGCTAGACCATGGTATTCATGTATTTATTCACATTGTCTGTTTTAGATAATATTAGCATTTGTATCAGTAGGCTATGAATGAAGGTTATTCTTCATTATGTTGGCAGCCTCATCCACTTGGTTAAAAACCTTACCAGAAAACAGATTGACATTCCTCAAGGATTCTCCACTTCTTAGGACTTACACTTCAGCACCAACTCCTCTTTGGGTCTCAAGCCTACCTACCATGCTCATTGAGACTTGTCATCCTCCATAATTCCATAAATAAATTTATATATAGATATAATAATAAAAATATTATTTGGGTATGTGTATACGCATGCACATACACATTCTACTGATTCTATGTTAGTGTCTGTATGTATATGGGATTATGCAGGTATGTACACAAGATACATGTACATGCGTATGTATGTTGATTATGTACATACACATTTGTGTGTGTGTGCGCGCGTTGTCTGTGTGTTGAGGTTATTAATCCTGGTTGTCAACTTGATGGAATCCAGAACCACCATGGAAAGACAGTTATGGATGTGTCCATTGAGGGTGTTTCCAAAAAGGTTTAAGTGAGGTAAGAAGACCTAGTCTGATACAAGTGGTGCCACCTTATGGGTTGGGGTTCTGGACTGAATGAAAAGGAGAAAGTGAGATAATCATCAGCATTCTCTGTCTACTTGCTGAGTACGTCACAATGTATCGATAACCTCACATTCCTGTCACTATGCCTTCCCTGCCTTGATGAATCCCTTAAACATGTAGGCTGGAATGAGCCCCTCCTCCCTTAAGTTACTTCTCATCAGATATTTGGGTACAGAAATAAGAAAACTAATACACTTATATACGCATGCATATACAACCTCGTGGGTTTTGGTTTTCTGGAGAGGCCTGATTAACACAGGCCTGCTTAAGTCATCACAGGTCTTCTCGAAGCAGATGCTCAGCAATTCTCCATGAATTGGAGAAGTGAACGTTCAGTTGATGAAAAGTACTGAAGAATGTGAGGTGGTTGAGCACCAAGATCAAGGGTATAGTAAAATTAGAAGAAAGATGGAGGGTAGCTCCAGAAACCCCACACAGTTTCTCTTTTCTTAAGCAAGGGTCAATGCGGACACTGCCCACTCAGGAGCAGAACCACCATGTGAGGTTGAATATTGAAGGACTAGGGTGCAGACAAGGTAACAGTGAGACTCCATACTGTGAGTCAGTGCCCAGGTAGGGCTTAGCTTGATTGAGAGAACAATGAGATCACTATCTAGCTCTGCTTTAAGTTTAGCATTGCAGGCTGGCAGTGACCCTCTGTCCTTCCTACTCTGATCTCCCCTGGGCTCACAGAACCTGATTGCCCTGCCTAGTACTCCCTCTTACCCTCCCTGACACCTTTTTTTTTTTTTTTTTTCCTGGGAAGAGGCTTATTATTATCTCCATTACTAGCTAGGTTAGTGTGTCACATGCTTTGGGTTTCCAGTACAGCCTAGGCAGAGCTGTATTTAAAAGCCATTTTCCTCTCTACTCAGTGCAAATACAGGAACTGCATAAGCAAATTCTTTTCTTTCTTTTTTTTTTTCAAATGGAAAACTATAAAATGTGGACAGTAAATTATATCACTACTTTTCCCCTCCCAGTGAAAAATGGCAGGCTGCTAAGTGGCTTGAGGCTCCTCGGTGTTTCAGATTAAAGGGAGTCGAATCTAAACCTCACATTACTCTAAGAGCATGAAAAAGATATAACTTTAAATAGCCCCATAAATGACAGGGGTAAAGAGGCTGGCTGTCAGTTGCAACTGCTATTTTTATATTTGCAGATAGGCTAAGGTTTTCTAGCGTTTTTAAAGCACAGGTATGCCCATCTTCAAGTGAGATAATCTAGGAAAACCCAGGCTAGCAAAACAGATGAGTAGCAAGTAGTTCTTCACTTAGAATCCAGGGGATGCTTGGTTCAGGACCCACATCCGGCACTACTAGGAGTCCTTGTGAGGGTCACCCTCATAGGTTCCAGGAAGTGTCCACTGCACTAGGCTTCCATATTTCCCCCTATTCTCTCCCTGTCCTCTCTTCCCTCCATCCCTCCCTCCCCAACCTGATTCCCCCGCCCCCCTCCCGCTGCCCCCAGGCCCACCAGCCACAGTCCACACACAAAATCTCTTTCCCCTTCTAAGGGAAATCCATGCATTTCCCCCCAGGGCCCTCCTTCAAATTAGAAAGAAAGAAAGAAAGAAAGAAAGAAAGAAAGAAAGAAAGAAAGAAAGAAAGAAAGAAAGAAGTCCTAATGTCACAAAGAATCCCTCACTTCAAAAGCAGTTAAGATAGTCTCTGAGGTCCTTAATAGCTTAAATCTCTACCACAAATGTGTTTCTAATGATCCATCAAAATAGTGTTTCCTTTACTGAAGAGCCATGGTAATTATTCAGAGACTGCACTGAGCCGTATCCACATTGCATTATTTAAAACTTCTACTTACTGGAAATCTATATTGGGCAAAGGATTTACTACACACACACACAATTGGCCCTTCTCACATTGTGTTGTAAAAGGAAAGTGAAAGTAAATAAAAACTATAACCTTAAGAATGAGTTTGCTCTAAGATTTAAAATAATCTGTTTTTATATGGTATTGAATCTTTCATTTAAAATGAAAGATTAGGGGCTAGAGATGTGACTTCATGGTTAAGAATGCTTCCTAAGAATGAAGTTGGATTCCCAGCACCCAACCAATGAGTCGCAATGGACTGAAACTCCAGTTCCAGGGAGCAAATGTGCGAACTGGCTTTTTAATTTGTTTTGTTTTGTTTTTTACACCATTGAGGGGCATGATGGTGGCTAACCCTGGTAATTCCAGCACTCAGGAGCTGGTGACGGGAAGATCAGAAGTTTCAGCTCAGTCTCCGCTATATGAGACTGTCGTAAAAAATAGTAAGGAAGTATTGATCTAAAAAATAACTCACAGCTATGTTTATTCCATAGACATTTAGGGAAACAGATTTGCTTTCAAAGTTTGCGGAAACAATAATGAAAAAAAAGAAAGCCAGAAAATCACTGGATAGTCAGCGACTTTAAAAGAAACTTCTAGAAGAAAATCATATGTAAACAATATCGGAAGCAGGAGCAAGTATGGACAGAACATTGACCTTCAGCTTTTTTAAATTCTGAAATATAACAAATATAGCCATGACCAACATGCATGTCAGTGGGCAGAAGATAAATAGGTTGGAGCAGAGAGATATTTGGCCTATTTTTATGAAGACATTTATACATATGCATATATGTGTGTATTGTTTGTACATATGCATGTAGTGCATATATTTATGCATATGTGTATGTATACATATGTGTACACACATGCATATATGTGTATGTATATATACATACATGTTTTTTCTTTATCTCAGTTAACATGGAAATAAGATATCTGAAGGCAAGATTCAGAAGCAAAAAAAATCATAGAAAAGAGAATATTGCAGCTTTGTGAGTTAGACTAGTTTATTTCAGGAAACTACAGACTTGTGACTACTTAAATAGTTAAGCAGGTGGCTTTTCCCCCTCTGTATGCCACAGAATGCAAACCACAGATAATAAGTACCATTGTGAAAACCACGAAGAATGACGAGCCTTTCACAAGTACAATGAGATACAGACAGACAGCACTCAGAGAATTCTCCACAATCACTACCTCCACAGTCAGGACAGTGACACATAATATAATTAGTACAATTTCAATTGAATCACTAATTATCAAGAATAAGAAATTAAATCTTTATGAGGAATGCAACAATACCACCCAAGAGCTCCTTGTAATACAGTAATGCCAACTTTATCTGAAAATACTATGACCAAAGTTAGGTTTGTACAAAACCTTCCAAGATAAAAGCTAGAAACTTTGGGATTCTGGGGTTGACAGCTTTATCCAGTTTCTAACATAAGCTCTATTCAACATTCACCATTGTACAAAGCAGCCAGTGGTCAGAAAACCATGCATGTCAGGCTTCTAACCACCACCTGATCAACAGCATCGACGTGAGAACAGATATACTGTCTCCTTGCCATCATTTGCAGTCTCATTTTCACAGGCAACATTACACTCAAGTCTATGCCGTTTCAAAGTCCTTTAATAGCAGGACCAGTCCTTAACAAAGAATCAAACTTTGTAGCTCCCCTGTTCCCATCTACAGATATACCACAGTGACTGCTAGATTAGCTTCCTACTGGTAAGCTTATAGACAAATTCTGTGCCGTTTGGGAAGCCTTTCTCAAGAGTCTCACTCAAGTTGAGGATTGATTCCTTTCTTGTGTTTCAAAGTCTTTCCAAAATCATAGCAAAGGGGGAGGCAAAATGGTGAACCATAAACTCCAACCTTGACATGGAGTCCTTCCGTGAATTACTTGTTCCTGCTTCCAATATTGTTTACATATGATTTTCTTCTAGAAGTTTCTTTGAAAGTCCCTGACTATCCAGTGATTTTCTGGCTTTTTTTTTTTTTCATTATTGTTTCTGCAAACTTTGAAAGCAAATCTGTTTCCCTAAATGTCTACGGAATGAACATAGCTGTGAGTTATTTTTTAGATCAATACTTCCTTACTATTTTTTACGACAGTCTCATATAGCGGAGACTGAGCTGAAACTTCTGATCTGCTTTGTGACTCAGTTTGCCCATGTGTAAATTGGAAATAAAAATCTGCTAGCAATGCTCAACTGATTAGGTAAGGACAGTCTCAACAAAATAAGAGCACCCAGCAGCACTTACAACTGAAGTAGAGGGGAGGGCTCCATGGGATGAATCTGAATAGTGTCTCTGGTCTCAGCTGACCTGCAGAATAAGAAACAGTATCAGGCATATTCCCTGGTGGATGAAGGTTTTAGGAAACTACTTTCCCATCAACGGCCATGGGGAAACACAAATAGAAGTGAACATGCAGAGGAGTTAAACTGTACCAAAGGACTCAGCCAATCCCATGGAGACTTCTGGAGCTGGGCTGATGCCTGTGAGCTATTCCACCCTGAATCAACAAGTGAACTTTTAGAACTCTTTCTGATTAGCCATTTGCTATGGGCTGTCCCTATGGAAGCAACATGAGATTGAGTAATCTAAGGAAAATTCCCAGAAGTGAATCCAGTGAGAACCCTCAGGCACCACCAGACCTGGGCACTGACAGCACAGCCTACCCCGTTTATGTCCATTTGCTTTCTGTAAATCCTGATGGAAGTTTTCCACAATTTTGAACGGCTTTTGTTTTGTTTTATTTTGTTGCCTCAACATGCTTATGGGGGAAAAAAGTCAGAGGAATGAAGAAAAGAGACAAGTAGGGACAGAGGAGGAGGAAGGAAGGGAGAGAGAGAGAGGTTGAAGGATGGATGGATGGATGGATGGATGGATGGATGGATGGATGGATGGACAGTGTGGGTAGGTGAGTAGAACAAACTATGCACAGAGTCTCCAGACCATAACAGATACACATTGTCTCCCTTCTCTGTTACTTATTCTTGACTTTTCCCTGTTGGCTTTAGCCAGTACTTTTATGGGTCTAAGTGACTTAATTGGTTGGGTGTTCCAGGGGTCATTCCTCTCAGGTCATGACTGTTGTATTTTTCCATTTACTCTAAAAATTGAGCAAAACACTCCTAACAAATTCCCTACTGGGTCACCCATGTACCAGATTTGTCCATGCCCTTACTGTATAGAAGAAGACATGCTGTGTTCTCTTCAATTACCCCTGCTAGGATGATAACTTTTTTTTTTTCTTTATTGGTCTCCTGTGCTGAGGAATCTTAAGTGATGGAGTGGCAGATATAGCAAAAAAATTAATAATACAGCTATGTTACTCCTTGAATAAAATGTTTTTCTGCTGGCAAGTAAGATTTCTAAAACCATAAGTCATATAATCCACAAGGATAGAAAGCTCTAATTTTCAAATGAGCAACAAGGAACATTTGGGTTTTTTGTTTTGTGTTGTTTTTTTTTCATGCAGAAATTTATTTTTTTTATTTTTTCCTTATTAATTTATTCAAATTACATCTCAGTTGTTAGCCCATCCCTTGTATCCTCCTATTCTTCCCCCCTCCCGCTTCCCCCCATTCCCCTCCCCTATGTCTGTGACTGAGGGGGACCTCCTCCCCCTGTATATGCTCATAGGGTATCAAGTCTCTTCTTGGTGACCTATTATCCTTCCTCTGAGTGCCACTAGGCGTCCCCATCCAAGGGACATGGTCAAATATGGGGCACCAGAGTTTGTGTGAAAGTCAGATCTCCTTCTCCACTTAATGGTGGACAATGTCCTGTCCATTGGCTAGTCTGGGTAGGGGTTCAAAGTTTACTGCCTATATTTTCCTTGGCTGGTGCCATAGTTTGAGGAGGACCCCAGGGCCCAGACCCACCTGTAGTTTTCCAGGACCCTCTGGATCCTCCTATTTCCTCATTCTCCCAGGCTTCTCACACCTAAAGTCTCAATAGGATGTCCTCCCCTCTGACCCACTTTCCTGATAGGTAAAGTTTTTCATGGGGACGTACCCCTTGGACTAGTGTCTCGATATAAGTGAGTATATACCATTTAACTCTTTTTGCTTCTGGGTGAACTCACTCATTATGATAATTTCTAGTCCAATCCATTTGTCCACAAATTTTGGGAATTCCTTGTTTTTAATAGCTGAGTAGTATTCCATAGTGTAAATGTACCACAGTTTCTTTATCCATTCTTTTACTGAGGGACACGTAGGCTGTTTCCATGTTCTGGCTATTATGAATAAAGCAGCTATGAACATGGTTGAGCAAATTTTCTTGTTGTGTGCTGGAGCATCTTCTGGGTATATTCCAAGGAGTGGAATAGCTGGGTCTTGAGAAAGCCTTATTCCCATTTTTCTGAGAAAGCGCCAGATAGATTTCCAAAGTGGTTGTACTAGTTTGCGTTCCCACCAGCAATGAAGGAGTGTTCCTCTTTCTCCACATCCTCGCCAGCATGTGGTGTCAGTTGAGTTATTGATCTTAGCCATTCTGATGGGTGTAAGATGGAATCTCAGTGTCATTTTGATTTGCATTTCTCTGATGACTAAGGAGGTCGAGCATTTCTTTAAGTGTTTCTCAGCCATTTGATATTCCTCTGTTGAGAATTCTCTGTTTAGTTCTGAGCCCCATTTCTCTATTGGGTTATTTGGTTTGGTGGTGTTTAATTTCTTGAGTTCTTTATATATTTTGGATATTAGACCTTTGTCAGATGTAGGGTTGGTGAAGATCTTTTCCCAGTCTGTAGGCTGTCGCTTTGTTCTCTTGACAGTGTCACCTGCCTTACAGAAGCTTCTCGGCCTCATGAGGTCCCATTTATTAATTGCAACAAGGAACATTTGTAAATTTGGTCCCTTGATCCATGCATTCTACCGCTTGGACACAAAACATTGGATGTATATAATGTGATGCACTTATACCCCATCTTTATATGTTTTCATCTCCAACCTAGCACCTCATTGTCGTTGCAAAATCCATTGTTGCACTAAATGGGCAGCTTCTGAGTGGATGATACCCAATAAGAACAACGGATTTTACGGCTACGTATCTGCTTTCATATTTTTTGCTTGAGAAAGGGTTTTGCTTAAGAATTTTTTAGTTTCATGTAATGTATACCAATCTTTTCCAGTATCTCCCACACTAAAGTATCAAATAGTAGGTCTCTATAGAAGACAAACCCATATGCAGAACATATGCTGATATGAAAAATCTAATATAATCAAACTATCACGCTGCCATTTGGTCTTCTAGAGGGATAACGCAATACAGAGAACTCAGTATTGGTGTCTGTTGCTAGACCATGAACATTGTAGCAACAGCAATAATAAGCCAAATGCTGAGGAGGAAGAGTTCATGCTATTAGGAAAAATGTCTATACTCTATCGCTGCTACCATAGCTGTATCAGCATCGAGGGGGCCAATAACAGAAATCAGCTGATGCCCACTAACCTATTCTGTCTACTTGATTGGACACTCACAGTACCTTCCATAATAAAGAACATTTTATCCCACGCCTACATGATGATCTTTGATTATCCCCAGACTTCCTTATCCAGAACCGTCCACCAATTATCTTTATAGGTACTTGATCAACTAGATAAATCAAGCATTTTTGATGATTTTATAAATATTTTTACTACACATTGTATCTTTACACACACACACACACACACACACTGCACCCATAGCTACACCTGTTTGAATGATTTCCTCACACTTTTTTTTTTTAAAGATTTATATTTTTATTACATATACTATGCTTTGCCTGCACGTACACCCACAGGCCAGAAGAGGGCATCAGATCACATTATAGATGGTTGTGAGCCACCATGTGGTTGCTGGGAATTGAACTCAGGACCCCTGGAGGAGCAGTCAGTGCCTTTAACCTCTGAGCCATCTCTCCAGCCCCTGATTTCCTTACACTTTTGAGAATGTTTACCAAGAGGCTATCATACATCCAAGCCCATACTTGAGCTGTATCTGCATCCAAAGCCAAGTAACCTATGAAAGAAGCTACAGCTTTTTTCTTCTCTATTAATTAGCACAAAGGACCTCATGTCTCTGTAGTCCTATGTATGAGCTAAGAATGAACTACAAGAACAGTAATTGTGGGTGGCATGGACTTAATGTACTACTTTTATTTGTAATTCATTACTTCTGACGTCATCAAACTTTACATTTGAAATATGACTCAATTTAATTCATGATAGGCAATCCTGCCTACAGCATCAGGGGTGTTACATAGTCAGAGCCCAGTAGCACCCAATGTGTTCACTGAATGGTATGTAAGCTTCCAATACAGATGGTATATTCTAGGGATCTGCACTATGACTCTAATTTGTGAGCTCAAGTTTGTGTGTCTCTAAAATCCTCGGGTTGAAACCCTATCATATAGCATGACTATATTTGGAGAAGGAATTTGTAAGACAACGATTAAATTTAAGTGGAACATTAAGGTTGAGTAAGGTCCTGACCCAATAGGATTAGTGTCCATATAAGAAAAGAGAGAAGGAGCCAGGCGTGGTGGTGCACGCCTTTAATCCCAGCACTCAGGAGGCAGAAGCAGGTGGATCACTGTGAGTTCGAAGCCAGCCTGGTCTACAAAGAGAATCCAGGACACCCAGGGCTATATAGAGAAACTCTGTCTCAGAAAAAAGAAAGAAAGAAAGAAAAGAGAGGAGGAATCGGGAGGTGGTGGCACACGTCTTTAATCCCAGCACTTGGGAAGTAGAGGTAGGCAGATTGCTGTAAGTTTGAGGCCAGCCTGGTCTACAAAGTTAGTCCAGGTCTTCCAAGGCTACATAGAGAAACCTTGTCTTGAAAAAAACAAAAAACAAAAACAAAGAAAGAGAAAGAAAGAAAGAGAAAAAGAGAGAGAGAGAGAGAGCGAGAGAGAGGAGGAGAGGAGCGAGGGGGAGAGAGAGAGGAAGAAAGAAGAAGAAGAAGAAAGAAAGAGAGAGAGAGAAAGAAAGAAAGAAAAGAAAGAAAGAAAGAAAGAAAGAAAGAAAGAAAAGAGAGGAGAACCCTTGTAAGAAAAGCTTGGGTTCTGTTTCATTCACTGAATCATAGAAGGACACAGTGAGATCTTGCATGACTTCTAGCTTCTAAAACAATGAAAAAATGAATGTCTACTGTCTAACCCACCAGGTCTGTGTACTGTTCTGACAGTCACAGAACTCAAACACCAGGAGGTTCCCACAAATTCTGTGTGGCTTTTTTGCACTATTTTCATACCCAGGATCTGCTCAGTTCTCATAGTCTCAGCAGAAAGGCCACTTATACAACTGAGAAACAGAGCCAAGAACTAGTTTTGGAATAGGCTCTACTTAAAGACTGCAGTTTGTATATAATGCATCAAGTGGGTTAGACCATAGTTGGAAATGTGCTGCTAGAAATTTAAAAGGCCTAGCACGCAGTTCCTCCTTGTGACTTAAAATTCAAGAATGTAGTCTTTATTTTGTAAACATGACTTTGCATGCCTGAAGTTAATAGCAATTAAAAAAAATGTTATGGTAGCTGGGCGTGGTGGTGGCACATGCCTTTCATCCCAGCACTCAAGGAGACAAAGGCAGGCAGATCCTGTGGGTTAAAGCCAGCTTGGTCTACAAAATAGATTCAGGATAGCCACAGCGACAGGGAGAAACTCTGTCATAATAGCCAGAATTTGGAAACAGCCTAAGTGTCCATCAGTAGAAGAATGGATAAAGAAACTGTGGTACATATACACTATGGAATACTATTCAGCTATTAAAAACAAGGAATTCCCGAAATTTGTGGATAAATGGATTGAGCTAGAAATTATCATAATGAGTGAGTTAACCCAGAAGCAGAAATACTCAAATGGTATATACTCACTGATATCTGCACACTGGCCCAAGGAGCATGTCCCACGAAAGCCTTCACTTACCAGGAAACTGGGACAGAGGGGAAGACATCCTATTGGGACTCTAGATAGAGAAGCATGGGAGAATAGCAAAGTAGAAGGATCCAGAGGGTCCTAGAAACCTACAAGTAGAACATTATGATAGGCAGATTTGGGCCCAGGGGTCCCACTCAAACTAAGGCACCAAGCCAAGGACAATACAGGTGGTAAACTTTAAACCCCTACCCAGATCTAGCCAATGGTCAGAACATTCTCCACAGTTGAGTGGAGAGTGGGATATGACTTTCTCACATACTCTGGTGCCTCACATTTGACCATGTCCCTGGGAGGGGGAGACCTGGGGGCACTCAGAGGAAGGACAGCAGGTTACCAAGAAGAGACTTGATACCCTATGAGCATATGCAGGGGGAGGTAATCCCCCTCAGGAACAGTCATAGGGGAGGGGAATAATGGGGAAAATGGGAGGGAGAGAAGAATGGGAGGATACAAGGGATGGGATAACCATTGAGATGTAACAAGAATAAATTAATAAAAAATAAAAAATAATAAAATTAAATTTTAAAAAAAGAAATTCATTTTTTACTATTGTTGACAGTCACCTGAACTCTCATTGAGTTTACTTCCCATGATGGTACATAGATCTTACTGACTCTTCCAATAGACTGCTTTTCTCCTTCTTCATGTTAAAAATGATAAAGAACACAGACACTACATGAATGCTCACATACTATGTACCTGAGGTTGCATAACACTATCCCAGCAAAAATACCACAGTGGGCTGGGGAGATTGCTCAGTGAGTCCTGAGTTCAGATCCCTGGAACCCATGTAAAAAAGTCAGGTAAGCATGACAGCCTGCTATAACCCCAGCACATAGAAAGTGGAGACAGAAACCCCAGAGTAAGCTGGATAGCCAATCTAGCTAAAATAGTGAGTTCCAGGCTCACTGAGATCCTGCCTCATATATATGGTACAAGGTGACAAAGAAAGACCACCCACACTTTAACTTCAAGCCTCTATGTGCATAAATGCACATTGCACCTTTAAACATATGGTCAAATTGCATGCACACACACACACACACACCACACACATATATACTGTACATGTGTAAAACACAAAAATACCAAAGAAAATCCACATATGGCACAATTGCTGAATTTGTGTCATGCTTGGTAGGATTTCCAGGTAGTCCATTCTAATCCTTGAGCCGGAAAATAATGTTCTCTTTTTTAAAAAGAAGCAAGAGATCCCAGAGGTTTAACCCAGCAGCAATAATACTCTCCAGCCTTTCCCCATTGGCTGGGATCTGGCCTCAGTCTTTCATGGTTGGCAAGTTTTAAAAGAATTGGCACAAAGGAGATGTAGATAAGGGGGAAGGGGTCAGTAGCTTGAGGCCATCCAGTTCTGGGAAGGCAGCTGGGCCTTTGGATAAACAAAAGTTTTACCAGATGATAGAAATGAAAAGATACACATAAAAGTTTTACAAGTTAGGGTGGGGGCGTGAAAATATTTGAATTCTTTTGCAGGAAAGTTTAACAAAGTGGGGTAAATTTATGAAATATTGCCCCTGGCGAGCTAGCCGCATTTAACCGAAAAAGGGAGAAAAGTAGAGTTCTTAGATCCTTCAGGACCCGCATGATTTTTGAGTAGGGTACACTAGATTGTAAATGGGGTGGAGATGTGGACTTCCTATATCCTTTAAGGTTCAGGTGACACTAAACTGTACCATTTTCTCCAGGATTTGGTATCGCTTAGATATACTCTCATTTTCAGATCTTCACTGTGGTAATGCTTAGCCCATAAGCTAAAGAATCATGTGGTGGTTGTGCCAACTCACTTTATGCCCATCCCAATTATACATTTAGGAAGCCAAAAACAGATCACGTTATGGATCCATGCACTCATTGCGAGCTGGTCTTGACCGAGAAAGCCATTTATGATGCCCCAACCCCCATCTTCCCTAGGTGTCAAGCTCAACTTGGGCTCCTGTACCCTGGACTCTTAAAATGCTTGAGTGTTCCAACTGTTCAAGTGGACAGTTGCTTGGATAAACGACCTTTAGTCCTTTGCAGAAAAATTTTAAGAAATGTCACCGCATACATTTGCCATAGTATGGGGTGCTTCTTTCTGACAGCTCAACCTTTTCTTTCCATATTATAAGTTCTACTGGGTTCTGTAGCTCCAGATTTTAGTTCTTTTTTTTTTTTTTTTTTTTTTGGTTTTTCGAGACAAGGTTTCTTTGTGATAGTTTTGGCTGTCCTAGACTCACTTTTTAGACCAAGCTGGCCTCGAACTCACAGTGATCCGCCTGCCTCTGCCTCCCGAGTGGTGGGATTAAAGGCATGCGCCACCACGCCCAGCCAGATTTTAGTTCTTATCTTTCCTTAGCAAGATCACACTTGTCTAACCAAGGTGCACCAAGGTGCGTGACTTGACCTTAGCTTTTGGACTGATAACAAGCAGATGGAAGCAGATCCTAGGGGGCGGAGAGAAAGTCATCAAGTGCAGTTTTGCAAGACAAAGGTTTCTACTTTGCCTCCAGGTAAAGGGTGGAATACTCTTCTCCAACAGGAAGAAAAGGCTGCTTTTTCACAAGCCCGAAAGCTGGGGGATGAGAGGGTTTCATCTAGATGCTTCCAGCTCACATTCTGGACTTCTGTTTTTTCCCCAGCCTAGTCGTCGTCTTCTTCTTCTTCTTCTTCTTCTTCTTCTTCTTCTTCTTCTTCTTCTTCTTCTTCTTCTTCTTCTTCTTCTTTTAAGCTTGCCAGCGAACTCACCAGGACTTAAAATGTAACATTGTTTTGGTCCTGTGGTGCTCCTAAAACTCAGTCTTGCATGCGGTTTTCAGCACATTTCGCCTTCAAGCTGTAGGAGAAAACGGATTCTGTAATGACTGCTGAGGAGGCCTGCCAAGTTTGAACACCAAAGACTTTTGGGCTTTCTCTTATTTCAATCATGAACAAGGTCAAGAATGTCTATATTTGCGCCACAGTGAAACCCGAATAGAACATCTAGCATGTAGGTTCAAAATTTTAATTGCATAAATATAGATTTGAGGAACCTTATATGACAATATTTCATGCAGAAAAATATCCAGGAAAGTTAGTTGTTTCCAAGGTTCATGCTTGTCAAGCACATAAGGCAAATACCAAGACAGAACACATATTCTTAGTTTCTATGAGTACAAATACAGTTTCACCAGCATGACCATGGTTCTCCATAGATCCCATAATGAACAACCGTATCTGGAGAGAGAATTCATTCTGAGCCTCACATTCTAAAAGACACAAATGTAAGATAAGGCTGAGTACAGAAAATAGCAATCCAGACTCTGGAAATAATACCTATGGAGAAAACCTGATAGGTAAAAGGTAGTGATTCCAAAAAGGATAGGGCTTCATGGGAAAGAAAGAAGTAGACTAAATAAATACATTGGATGTGGACAAAATGTCTAGAGTTTGTGGGTAGAAATTACAGGGAACATATTTCAACTGAAGACAGTGAAAACCTTGTAAGCAGAGGTGTCACCAGTAGAGCCAATAATAATGTGTGCTTGAAAGCATAAAAGCCAAGCTGGGCATGGTGGCACACACCTTTAACCCCAGCACTCAGGTCCAGGACAGCCAAGACTACACAGAGGAACCCTCTCTTTAAAAAAACAAAACAAAACAGAACAAAAAAAAAAAAAAAAAAAAAAAAGAAAACAAAACAAAACAAACTAACAAACAAATAAACAAAGAAAGAAAGCTTAAAAGCCAATGCAGGCACCTCCTCAGGAGTGGGTGAAGGCGATGCCTCACTAAGTGTCCCTACACAAATACTTTAGAATCTCATTTTTCTAAAGCGAGGAGCTAAGAACTAAGGCTATCCCAGGCTAAGAAAGGAGTAAATCTCCGAATAGAAGCTGCCTCTACCCCTACTTTGAACACCTATAGTGCACACAAAACTCTACTCAGATAGGACAGGGATCCTGCTGTGCTGGTTCCACCTTGGCCCAACACAGCAGCTCAGAGATCCAGCATCTGAATGAAGAAGCACCCTGTGCCTCATTGGCAACCAGGACACAGTTCTGCACTTTTAGTCTTATACCTAGATATGCGAATGCATGCTCCTCTTCAAGAACCTCCAATAAAGTGACTCATCTGTGTGAATTTAGGAAAATTGTCACCTTTTTAGAGCCAGTTTCCACATCTGGAAATAAACACAGCAGCTGGGGCTAAATAGTCCTTCTGTTCCTTTTAGCCCAAACACTCACATAACCCAGAAGAAAGAGACATTGTTTTTATTTAAAATGTCCTAAAGGTACTACCTACTCAATGAAAGCAACTGCGTTTTAGGGAAGATCTGTTTATTGTCAAATTTTATGGCTTAGGAAAAACAATCGGAAGAAAACAAAAGTTAAGTCCCAGGAAGAAAAATACCTAAGGTAATTTAGAGATGTTTGGTGGTGGTGGGTCTGTTCGCTTGCCTTAGTTTGCTTTTAGCTTTCCTATGAGGTCAAGTGCTCAATAGTAAGTATATGTACAGTATAGGTGTGTGTGGGGGGGTGCTGATTTCTGCAACTGCACTTAAAAGAACAACCACTTACAAATTGTGTTTACTAAAAACAGAAAATTAAAATTTTGGTTTTTGATTTTTTTTTTTTTCATTAAGGAACACCATTCAAATGGGGAAGGAATTTAAACGCATTTTTAGGGCACAGATATTATGTTATATATGCATTTAAGATAACTCCTGTGATGTTTCAAAGTTTTATCATCTATATTACAATAAAAAATTCTCTATAGTACATATTATAACACATGGTGTTCTTAAAATATAATCAAAATAGTACTAACAAATTTTTGTTGATGTTCTGAAAAAGGAAAAATATATTAGGGTATTTGTGTGCTATCCAGAAACAGCATTATGGTTATAGGTTAGCATTTTGAGGCACTAATTACAACATTTACTTTGGTAATGTTTTAGTTTCCTATTGCTGGAATAAAATACTCTGAAAAAAATAATTTAACAGAGAAAGAATTTATTCTGGCTCACAGTTCAAGGGCACACTCTATCATGGATGGGAAGTCAAGGCTGCAGAAGCTCCAAGCAGCTGGTCACATAGCATCACCACTCAGGAGCAGAGAGTGATGGGCACGCGCAGCCAGTTTTCCTTTCTCTATTTATATAGTACAGGATCTTAGCCAGGCAATGAGGCTGCCTACAACAGTTCCCACCTCAATTAACAAAATCAAGATAATCTTACACAGGCATGCCCAGGGGCCTCAATTTATGTTAACCATTAAACGAACTTCTGTCCTTAATATCTGCCTGAAGTCTAACACACCCTGAAATCTTTATATTCATCATCTTTTGGGGTTCTATACTTTTCTAGATCACTGCTAAAACAATGTCTTCTCTGAAGGAATAGCACCATTCAATGACACCATTTTTAAAAATAATTCAATATATCAACTAGTTGTCTAAAATGCTAGCCATAAATTGGTTTGAAATGGCTAATACCACCTTATTCTATATGAATAAAAGTATAAAACTAAAGAAGTGGTAAAAAGATATCCATCTTATCCGGAGGCTGGATGGCAGTAAAGAAGTTGAAATAAAGCTGGGCGTGCTGGCGCACATGACTTTAATCCCAGCACTCGAGGCAGAGGCAGGTGGATCACTGTGAGTTCAAGGCCAGCCTGGTCTACAAAGCAAGTCCAGGACAGCCAAGGCTATACAGAGAAACCTTGTCTCAAAAACCAAAAAGAAGAAGAAGAAGAAGGAGAAAGAGGAGGAGAAGGAGGAGGGGAAGAAGGAGGAGGAGGAAGAGGAGGAGGAGGAGGAGAAGGAGAAGAAGAAGAAGAAGAAGAAGAAGAGAAGAAGAAGAAGAAGAAGAAGAAGAAGAAGAAGAAGAAGAAGAAGAAGAAGAAAGTCTAAGGAAAAGAGGTGGGCCAGTTATTGTTGGACATTCCCTCAATCTCTGCTCTATCTTTATCCCTGCACATCTTGTAGGCAGGGTAAATTTGAGTTGACGTTTTTTATGGGTGGGTTGTTGTTTCCCTCCCTCTACTAGGAGTCCTGTCTAGTTAGAAGGCGTCCTCTTCAGTCTCCATGACACCTGCTATTAGGAATCTCAGGTAGTCACCCCCATATGCTCCCAGAAGCCTACCCTGTTGTAGGTCTTCAGCTTGTCACAAAGATGCACCCACCGGCTGTTTCTCTTCTTGTTTCAGACCCCTGTCCTCCCATCCTGCCCTTGCCTCCACATCCCACCCTACCCCTGTCTGATCTCCACCCTCATTTCTCTCCTCGTTCCCTCTTCTACGTTGTTCTTTCTCTTCAGCCACTTCCATTGTTTATGCTATTTCACCTTCTGAGTAAGATTTAAGCATCCTCCCTTGGATCTTCCTTGTTGCTTTTCTTCTTTGGGTCTGTGAATTGTAGTATGTTTATCCTGAACTATATGGCTGAAATCTACTTATAAGTGAGTAAATACCATGTGTGTCTTTCTGGGTCTGGGTTACCTCATTCAGAATGATCTTTTTTCTAGTTGTTTCCATTTGCCTGTGAGAGCCACCCCTGACACTATTACCGATACTCTGCTATGCTGGCAGACGGTAGAGGCTCCACTCAGCAGTAGATTGAAACAGATGCTGAGACTCACAGCCAAACATTGGGCAAAGCATATGGGGTCTTGTGGGAAAGTGGAAGGAAGGATAGAAGGACCCGGAGGGGACAGAAACTCCACAAGAAGACCAACAGAACCAACTAACCATGGCCCATGTGGCTGGCTGAGACTGAACCACCAACCAAGGACCACGAATCCACTGGACCTACGCCTCCTACACAGATGTAGCTGATAGGCAGCTCAGGCTTCATGTGGGTCCTCAAGTCAAATGAGTGGGGACTGTCTCTGACATGGATGCTGTTGCCTGCTTTTGGATCACTTCCCCTTGTGGGTTGCCTCACCAGGGGGAAGAGAGTGCACTCAGTCATTATGTGACTTGATGTGCGGAGGTGGGTTGGTAGCAGGGCTCCCATTTTTCTGAGGAGTAGGATAAGAGGGGTGGGGAAAGATGGAAGGAGGAGGCTATAATCAAGATATAAAGTGACTAAATCAATTAATTAATTTTTTAAAAGATGACCAGTGAGAGAGAGCCTAGCAAAAGAGTTCCAAGATGAAAAAAAGGAGGTATAGTACAAATATTGCGCTATTGAGTTAAAAGCATGCTGTTTAGTAGTCTCAGTGTTGGGATGTATACCAAAATTTGAATGAAGACTTAGCAAATGTTTGTGGAGTTCTTTGTTGCTTGATAAATACTTTCCTGTTTATTACAGAATTTGATTCACCTTCATCCTTAGATAGTATTCTGTTTTTAATGTGACATCTCCCAGCAAGTTCAGATATGCAGACTTGGCTCTGACCTGTCAGCACTTGGGAAGTGATTAGACCTTGAGGGTTCTTGCTTAGTCAATGGATTAATTCCCTGATGGATGCATAATGTGGAGGGGTGAAAAATGAGATACAGGGTCAAGTTGGAGATGCAAGTCAATGAGGTCATGCTATTGAAAGGTGTATCTTGTCCCTGGCCTTTCTTGTTTCTTTTTCAGTTGTTTGACATAATGAACAACCTTGCTCCATTAGACCTTTCTGCATGGAGCTAGTGACCACAAACTGAAACTCCTCAAACTGAAACAAAATAAGCCATTCCTCCTTTAGAACTGTTAGTCTCAAGCAATTGTTCCAGCTCACAAAGGCAGATGGTTTCTATTATTCTCATTGTAATGATGGAAGCCGAGACTGAGGTAAAATCATTTACATGATTCATACCAGGCCTTCCACATTCCATTTCTTGCACTATTCAGACACTACAGTGCAGGCCAGACACAATTTTTTGGTTTATTTTAGTAAGAGCAGAGATGTTAGAAAGTGGATCATTAGAATTAAATGGTGCTGAATGACACCACTTTTTATACATGCTAAAGCATTTTTCATGCATACTAGTTCATTTATTCATTGTTAAAGTTAGGGATACCAGACATTATTACATCCATTTTGTAGGTAAGGAAGTTATGACTGAGCCAAAATTCCCTAGGACATCACTGATACAGAATTAAAAGTAAAGTCTACTACACTGAGCACCTTTCTCAGCACATAATTTATCACAATGTTGATCTCAGGATGAGGCCATAATGAATGAGACTTAGACAAAAACTAAAGGAGGGAAAATATACACAGAAAAGGGAAAGGTTACATACATGATCTCAGCTTCATTAAACGAGGTTGCAAGAGCACGGCACATTTTTTTAAAAAACGCTGACAATAGTGAATGCTTTGTAGAGAGCAAAGCAAGGTCCATAGTAGAATTCCCACAGGGCTCTTCTCTGTGGGCACTCCATAGCATGCTGCCATACAACCTTGATTTATATTAAAGAGCAAAATATATGAAGATTATACCACCACAGCTGGACCTGCTTTGGAGACTGAGGCACAAAGATCACACATTTGAGACAAGCTTGGATTTGAGAGTTGAATTCAAACATAGCCTGGAAAATTTAGTGAGACACTATCTCAAAATATAACTAGTATAAAAAAAAAAAACTGAAACTGTGGCTTAGACCACTTGTCTTTACCGGTACATGGCCCTGGTTCAGGGGACAAAACTTACCTTAATAGACAAACTGACATCTTTAATCTTGTAGACCCTCCAAAATCACTCTAGTTTTTTAAAGCTGCACTAGAGATGGTGTAGCATCCCAAGATCATAGGTGGAAGAAATGCCCTTCCCAACAGAGCTCATCTATGTATGTGGTATATCTCACTTCTGCAAAACAGTGAATAAAAGGTCACTGTACTCAGACAAACTGAACCATTTGAATAAGAGTCTTTGATCATTGGCAATATGTTTTTTATTAAGCTGTCTTCCTGCTCTAGTTCATAACTATGTAAAAAGGTCTTTAAGGATATTTACTCTGCTATATTCTTCTACAAGAAAACCACTTACACAATATTGCCATGAGCTTAATGATTTTTAAAGTTGTAAAGATACCAGAAAGATTCCCTTAGCAATGTCTGACTTGGCTTTAGAAAAGATCGTCCTGAGTGAGGTAACCCAGACCAGTAAGACAAATATGCTATATACTCACTTATAAGTGGATATTAGCCATAAGGTACAGGATAACCATGCTACAATCCAGAGACCCAAAGAAGCTAAGTAACAAGGAAGACCAAAGGGAAACTCTTGAATTTCACTGAGGAGAAACAGAATAGACATCAAAGATGGATGGGTGGAGGGACCTGGGAGAGGAGGGGTGGGGAGGGGACTAAGGGGGATCAAATTGGTGGAGGACTGAGGGAGAGAGTACTGAGAGAGAAAAATAGAATTGGGGGTGGTGGGGCATCTCTGGGACAAGCTAGAAACTTAGGACAATAGAAACTCCCAGGAATCTATGAGGGTGATCCTAGCTGAGACTCCTCGCAATGGGGTATATGGAACCTGAAACAGCCATCTCCTGCAAAAGAGAAAATAGCTGCAATGGAGCGACTGGGACACAACCCAGCCACAAAAACTTCGACCCACAATTTGTCCTGCTTACAATATGTGCAGTGGTGAAGATGGAGCAAAGATTGAGAGAATAGCCAACCATCAACTGGCCAAGTTTGAGACCCATGTCATGAAAGAGAGTCTACCCCTGACACTATTAATGATACAATTCTATACTTAGAGATAGGCACCTAGTATAACTATCATCTGAGAGGCTTCACCTAGCAATTGATGGAAACAAATGCAGAGACCCATAGCCAAACATTGGTCAGAGCTTGGAGAATCATGTGAAAGAGAAGAAGAAAGGACTGAAGGAGCCAGAGATGTCAAGGACACTATAAGAAAACCTACAGAATCAACTAACCAGGGCCCATAGGGGCTCACAGAGACTGAACCACCAAATAGAGAACATACTTGGGAAGGACCTAGGCCCTCTACACATATGTACTAGTTGTGTAGTTTTGTCTTTATGTGGGACTCCTTACAGCAGAAACAGGGGCCAGCTCTGCCTTTAGATCCTTTCCCCTAACTGGGCTACCTTGTCTAGCCATAATAGACGTGCCTAGTCCTACTCCAACTTGATATGCCAAGGTGAGCTGAAATTCATGAAAGGCCTCCCTTTTTCTAAGGAGAAATGGAGGATGGGAGGATGGAAGGGGAAGAGGAGGGGAGAGGGAGGGGACTGTGATGAGAAGAGGGAGGGGAAGCTGAGGTTAGAATGCTAATTAATTAATTAATTAATTAATTAATTAATAAAAAATAATATGGTTTTGAGGGAGGATAACATAGCGGCCTGAAGGGAACAACACAGGAGCACCAGGCTCCCACCTCACAGCAGACAGACAACTCCTGGTTTGGAAGGCACAAACTTTGAGGACCCTGCAGTCCTCCAAATTCTGGAGCAAGCACAGCAAGCACCCCACCACCACAACAGAGAACCTGCATAAAAAAAACAGATGAGTGAATGAGCTACTAATCCAAAACACAGACTTGGGGACTTCTCACATTGAACAATTGGGGAGGTTCAGAAGAAGCCTCCCCATTGTGGCTGGACATCCTCTGGGTTTGGGAGTCAAGAACCTTGAGCACCTTGCATTCCTCCAAATACTGGAGCAAATGCAGTCCCTGGGGAACTGAGGTTCAGTGGCACAGCAAAACCAGTGATTGAACAGGCTGCCGATCCACAGTCTTGAAGATTTCTCAGACTGAATAATTGAGGAGGATAAAAAGAAGCACCCACCCCCATGCACATCACAGGTGGATGTCTCCCAGGATTGGGAATCACAAGTTCTTGGCACACTGTACTCTTCTGAGTACTGAAGCAAGTGTATGCTCTCTGGAGAACAAAGGGTCAACACAGTGGAAGCAATATGGCATCCTGGCCTCCAAGCCACTGTTCTACTCTGCAGCTGATTCCTCTGAGGAGACCAAGTAGTCAGAGGAACCCTGCTGAATCCTGGATCCTAGGAGGCAGAGCTCATAGGAAGCTAGCTCAAGGAAGACAGTGTCTGCTAAGCCAATAAATGAAGCAGCTACCTCCCAAAGGGACTCATTCCTGCAACTGCCTGCTTAGAAAATGTGAGCCCCCCTCAGCAGATGCCTAAAGAAAAGGATAAGAGGACAAACAACCAAAGACCAGGACAGCATGGCTCCTACAGAAAGCCCAGAGAACAAATGCAGTTGAATCTCAGGAAAATGACCTTAAAGCTACACTCATAAAATTATTTGAGAATTGTAAAGAGGAAATGAATAGATCCTTCCAAGAATTACAAGAGAATACAAACAAATGAATAGAAGCTATTGAGGAGAAACAGGAAACCACAATCAAACAGGCAAAGAAAATGAATAAAACTGTTCAGACATGAAAATGGAATTAGAATCAATTAAGAAAACACAAAAGGTAATCGTGTGTGGCTGTGCCTGTTTTGGTTTTGCTATTGTGAGATTATCTATACTACTGTGTTTTCTTGTATGTAGTTGACCTCATTGTGTTGGGGATTTCCTTCTAATATCTTCTGTAGAGCTGAGATGGTGCACAAACTAACAAAATGGATGCAGAAACAAGATCCAACATTCTGCTGCTTTCAAGAAACACACCTCAGCAACAAAGATAGTCATTACCTGAAAGTAAAGAGCTATAAACAGATTTTTCCAAGCAAATGGACCCAAGAAGCAAGCTGGATTAGCCATTCAAATATCTAATAAAATAGACTTTCAGTTAAAATCAATCAAGAAAGATGGGGAAGAACACTTTGTTCTCATCAAAGGAAAAAGCTGACAAGAGGACATCACAATCCTGAATATCTATGCCCCAAATACAAGGGCACCCACATTAGTAAAAGAAACACTGTTAAAGCTTAAATTACACATAGATCCCCAAACACTAGTAGTGAGAGACCTCAACCTCACTCTCACCAATGGAGAGATCTTTGAGGCAGAAACTAAATAGAGAAATAATGAAGCTAACAGAGGTTATGAATCAAGTGGACCTAACAGACATCCACAGAAGTTTTCACTCAAACACACACTCTGTACCACATGGAACCTTCTCCAAAATTGACCATATAGTTGGTCACAAAACAAGTTTTAACAAGTAGAATAGTTAAATAAGGTCTTCAAAAGCCTCAGAGACACACAGAATAAGGCATTTAAAGTTGTTCTCACAATCCTAAATTTATTCTACAGTAAGACAAGTCAACTCCTGACTACACTCAGCTGACCTCAAAAAAGATGATGAGCATCAAAGGGCCTCCTTATGGACATGGCTTCAAAGGTGGCAAAATAACCACTGGGCAAATGTCCTCATTCTTGCCACAAACAGAATCTGCCTAAAAAATGGGCAACTTAGATGCAGGCAGAGTCAACGACTGCACTCTGCCAAGTCAGAGTAAGCAAGTCCTCAATAGTTCCTGCCCTTCGAACAAGTCTGGCAGAGATATTAGGCCAGAAAGCTGAAGATGAGGCTCCAACATTAAAAAGTGTATTGGGTGACTGGTCAGGCAGTAAACTGTCTTAAGTCAATTTGTACATTTTGGAAGCTGCTAACCCACCTTGCTGGTTCACTCAGGAATTTAAGTTTTATTCCTTCTCAAGTCTCTGAGAGGCATTGAAGACAAGATAGTATAGTTTTACAACCAAGTTTAGTTGGTTAGGGGACAAGATCCTTTTAGATCAAGATAAAGAAGTTAAACTATTAGAGTTGAGATAGGATAGATATTGAATCTCATTCAGAAATTTAGACCCAACAAGACAGGAAAAACACTTACTTCAAATGAGATGAATGCAGATGGCCAAGTCACTATGAATGTAACATATATAGGACTCATTATTCTCATGATTGTCACATGGTTCTCCCTGCTGAATGTAGTTTGTTTTATATATGTGTAATAAAATAAATGTATTTTTAAATTTTAAAATAATCCTCTGCATCTTATCAGACCACCATGGTCTAAAGCTAAACTTCAACAATGATAGAATTAACAAAAAATCTACAAACACATGCGAACTGAACAATGTACTATTGAATGACAACTATGTCAGAGATGAAAGAAAGAAAGAAATTAAAGTCTTCCTAGAATTAAATGAAAATGAAGGTACAATATATTCAAACCTTTGGGACACAATGAAAGCAGTGCTAAAAGGAAGAAGTTCATAGCACTAAGTGCCTTCATAAAGAAATTGGAGACATCATGTACAAGCAACTTAATGGGAACACCTGAAACCCCTAAGGAAAAAAAGAAAGAGACATACCCAAGAGGGGTAAACTGCTAGAAGAATTCAAACTCAGGGCTAAAATCAATAAATTAGAAACAAAGAAAACAATTCAAAGAATCAATGAAACCAAGAGCTGGTTCTTTGAGAAAATCAACAAGATAGACAAACTCTTAGCCAATCTATCTAAAAGGCAAAGGGAAAGTATCCAAATCAACAAAATCAGAAATGAAAAGGGAGACATAACAACAGATACCGAGGAAATCCAAAGAATCATTAGGTCTTACTTCAAAAGCCTATATGCCACAAAATTTGAAAATCTAAGTGATATGGACAATTTTCTTGATTGATCGTACCAAAGTTGAATCAAGATCAGGCAAACAAATTAAAAAGTGCTATATCCCCTATGGAAATAGAAGCACTCATCAAAAGTCTCCCAACCAAAAAAGTCCAGGGCCAGATGGATTCAGCACAAATTTCTACCAGACCTTCAAAGAAGAACTAATACCAATACACCTCAAAATATTCCACAAAATGGAAACATAAGGATCACAACAAAACTCATTCTATAAAGCCACAGTAACCTTAATACGTAAGCCACACAAAGATCCAACAAAGAAAGAGAAATTTCAGAGCAATTTCCCTTATGAACATTGATGCAAAAAATACCCAATAAAATACTGCCAACCCAAATCCATGAACACATCAAAAATCTCATCTACCATGCCAAAAAAAGCATTTGACAAAATCTGTCACTCTTTCATGCTGAAAGGCTCAGAGAGATCGGGGATACAAGGCACATACTCAACCATAGTAAAGGCAATATAAGTAAACCTATAGCCAACATCAGAATAAATAGAGAGAAACATATATCAATTCCACTGAAATCAAGGACACAACAAGGCTGTCCACTCTCTCTGAGTCTCTTCAATATAGTACTTGAAGTCCTATCTAGAGCACTAACACAACTAAAGGAGATCAAGAGGATGCAAATAGGAAACAAAGAAGGTAGAGTTTCACTTTCCAAAGATGATATGATAGTATACATCAATGACCCCAAAATTTTACTAAGGAACTCCTACAGCTGTTGCCAGAGGTCTAGGGAAGGAGAATAGGCAGAACAAGGAGGGAAGGTGTGAAAAGGAAGATAATATGGAGGGGAATAACAATTGGGAGATACAATGAATAAATTATAATAAATAAAAAACATTTTAAAAATCTAGGTAGAGGAGAGGTTGATGCAGAGACTGGTGCACCAACCAAGGACCATGCCTAGCAAGGACATAGACTCTCTGCTCATATGTCTTTTTTATGCTCATACAAAGAGCAGAGAACCAGCCTTAATTGTTCTGTGCACCCCACACATCTTATATTTTATAATTTTAGGACTATATAAGGTTTGTGAGAAATTATATGTTTTCAGAACAAAAGAACTAGATATTTAAGCTGGATCAGACGTGACCACATTCATTCCTCTCAGCATGCTGGATGCTAACATCCTGCATCCTGCATCCTTCATGTTCCAGCACCAAGTGATTCAGTTGCTGTTTGCCATCAGAACAGGACAGCTCCCAAGACAGCCTCAAAGAAAGCTTCCAATCCCAATTGGTCCAGCATTTCAGACTGTCATACACAGGACTTCGATTAAGCCTGTAATTTCTCAACATTTAGAAACTGGACTACAAATGCCATTCCTAATTTGTTTCACCATTTTCCCCAATTTTATTTGGGCCCCTACAAAGGTATTATTCATCCCAAAAGATACCTTAAGAGAACAATGCCCATTTCCCTTAAGGTTGGGTGGGTGTTTGGTTCTTTTTTGGGCTATAGATGCTTATTATCATTGGGAATTGGTTATAAGTTACTATTGGTCTTACTCAGAGAGAAAATAAGGTTGGACTCAGGGATGTTTCTCTTTTCCTTTATCTTTCTTTCTTAGGTTTGGATATAGGGGTTGAAAAAAAGGGGGGAGGAATATAGAAATATATAGGGATGATAGGACAAAAAGTAGATTATTGAGTCTACTCAACTTAAGGCCTTAATTCTTGCTCAACAAGGTTATTTTTAACTCGCTAGTATAGAATTTTGTATATTGATGCAAAATAAGTTTAATTTTTATACATTGGTATAGAATTCATATTTAAGATTATTCTTTATACACACTAGATATTATTGCTACCCTAATATGATGTGCTGTACCCATACACCTTAAGTAGAATACAAAGTTTACCACAGTAAGTTATACAAGTTAATTGTTAGTTGATCAAATCATGGTGTTGTCAATTACTAGTCTATTTTTATCACAAGAATATACATCCTAGATGTAACAGATAGATATGATTCTATAGTTAGATAAGGTAAAAATAGATAGATAAGGTCTTCATGAATCTCAGTGTTCTATAGAATATGGCATTTAAAAATGCTTTTATTGTTTTAAGGATTCTTTAACAATAAGACAGGTTAACTCCTGGAAACACCCAGCCTACCTCAAAGAAGATGATGAGCATCAAAGAACCTCCTTATGGAGATGGCTTCAAAACTGGCAAACTAGCCACTGGGCAAAATGTTCTCATTTTGGCTACAGACAGAATCCTGCCTAAAAATAGGCAAGCTTGGATGCAGTCAGAGTTGATGGCTAAATTCTGCTAAGACAGGGTAAGCAAGTCCTCAATAGTTCCTGCCTCACAAGTATGTCTGTCAGATAAACTGAGCCAGAAAACTGAAGATGATGGTCCAACGTTATAGAGAGTTTTGGGTGTCTGTTCAGGCAGTAAACTCTCTGTCAGTTTTTCATTTTGGAAGCTGCTAACCTGCACTTCCTGTTTACTCAGGTAATTAATTTTATGCCTTCTCAAGTCTCAGATGGGATTGAAGACCAGGTAGTTTAGTTTTACAATTAAGCTTACTTGTTTAGGGGTTAAGATGTTTTTAGGTCTAGATAGATGTTTTAAGTTGATAAAGATGAGATATGATAGATATTGATTTACATTCAGAATTTTAGACTCAGGACAATAGAAAATATGTTTTCTATAAGGTTGCCAAATACAAATAGCCAAAACATAATATTAGTATAATTCCTGATTGTTCCGTGGTTCTGTTTCTTATATGTAGTTTATTTTGTGTATGTGTAATAATATAAATGTACATGTAAAAAACAAAAACTATTAAAAATAATAATACTGTGGTTTCTTCACATTTCACTCTGATATTATTCCCAAGTTGTGATAGGATTCCATCACTATTACCAAGCTTCAAAATAACCTTAGGGGTGAAAAATCACAAATCTCTTAGAAGATAAAGTAGCCAACGAATGTCACAAAAAGAATTATAGTGATGAAAGTCTACAGATGTCTAGGTACCTTTGGATGCCCAGTGCGTCCTACCCTTCTCTGAATATGAGAATTCTCTGGGAGCTTTCAAAATCCCTAATGTCCAGATTGCACACCAGACTGACCACATCCCCATCTCTGCAAAATAATGGTGATATTAGCAACAGCTTTTCAGGCTCCCAGGTGATTCTGATTTGCAGCCAACATTGAGAACCACTAGAACAGATCCACTGAAAAACCAAGCCACTAAAAAGAGTGTTGCTTTTTTTTTTTTTTTAGGTTAATAAAATAAATATGGAGAAAAATTATAAATGTGCTTTGAGAGTAAAAATGATGGGGAAATCACTATCTACCTTCACGCCTAGAGCAGTCTTCACTACTGTCTCCGAGTCCTACAGAAGACTGCCAGAAAATGTAACTCAAGGAGAGAAGAAAGAACATTTGAGGTACCACCCCACTGCTGGGCACACAGAAGAGCTGAGTTAATATCTCTCCCCTTCCTCCCCGCCTTCGTGTTTTAAGTAAGGACAAAAAATAAAACAATCACAGGGCATATTTATTGCCAAAGAATTTTTAGGCACATACCAACCACTCTTTCCTCGGTAACTGAACAGAAATATGAACACAAATTTTCTCCAATTCAGTAATGAATCCTATTGAAAACTTGGTTAAATAAAGAAGAAACAAGGGACTAGTGCTTGGCAGTTGGCTAAGCCAAGAGACCGATGACAATCAGCAGCCTTGGCCAGGCTGTGAAGGAACAAGGCTCAGCATTAGCACAAGCTATTTTGAAGAGCAATTTGGCAGTAGCTATCAAGAACTTAAGTGCACTTAACTTTAATTCAAGTAATCTTTTTCTGGGTGCCTATCTCAGAGAAAGACACACATAATTACTTCAGGAGATACTGTTCTGTGGGTTTTATTTTGGTATGTTTTGGATGGTACTAAGCAATTTCTGAAATTCTTTGGTTGCTTGTATTGCATCTTCAACCCAAGAAGACTCTAGCTAGCCAGGTTTAGAAGAGCTGGGCTTGCCCACAGGGACTTGTGATGGTCACATCTCACCATAATGTCATATTGCTTACAGATTTATTGTTTGGTTTCTATCGTACTATCTCCAATTACCCGTGTATGCTTCGATTTACTTATTGTTATATGCTTACTCCCATGAACACACCATGCTCTTCACTCTTGCCATCCTGGGAATAACAACCATGACCTTTCTGTTTATTATGTTTCTGCCTAGTTTGAGTACTATAAAATGACGTTGCAATGAAAATAGTTTCCACGGATTTTTTTTTCATTTATTTTGTAGTAATGAATACATGTTGTTGGTATACCATCCATCACATCAATTCTCCATCATTGTGAGAATTAACCATCACACGCTTACTTATTTATTCTGTAGTTGGCGTTTCAGTGTTTCCAATTAGGAATACTAAGAACAGTGGTATTATCATCATAGTATTTTCAAAGCACAAGTATAGTTGCTTCTATAGTAAATCTGGCTGTCATACACTAGCCCTCCCACCCAAAGATTCATTAATGGACTCCTCTAAAATGTTTAATTTCATCTTCCTTTTCTACTCAGACCTGATCAAGATGTCTTGGGAAGGGAACCCCCAAGAAGAGCAAGCACTCTCCTAAAGGGCAGTATTTGGAAACAAGCATTTGTTGATACAATCATATTAGCAACTGGTGGACTGTCAGAGACACTGGCCCCATCCGGAGCAGTCCTAACCTTCTCCAACCCCAGGCTGTTACTCACACCTTGTTTCATTTTAATATTTTCTATTAGGAACACACACAGAGGGAGAGAGACAGACAGACAGACAGACACAGAGAGACAGAGAGAGACAGACAGACAGAGACAGAGAGAGCACTAAAGAGCTGCGTATCTGAACTGATACTAACTCCAACATAGTTTTGTCTTTTGTCTGTCCCTCCTATTTGTCACGTAGTGAGTGTCACAAATTATAGAGAGTTCTTGAGTCACATACACACACACACACACACACACACACACACACACACACACACACACATGTTACAAAGTCAGGAGGAGAAAGAGTGGCCCGCTTTAATAAAACAAATTTCTCAATTTCCTTAAAAGACCTCCCATCTCCCAGTCTGACTCTTGGTTCTGGGAGCACTCTGCACTGTTCCTTCCCCATTAGCACACTTAGCCTCCCTTGAACTCTACCCCGCACTGCCGTTAGACCTGCAGCTGCAGCGAGGAAATGATGGAGGAAGAGATGCCTTCAGCCTCCGTAGGACCAAAGCATTCATGGCTTTCTAAAGCTATGTCAGCACCTGGTCAGCATGTAGCTCTCCGACGCAAATCCAGTGTCTTTCTCTCCACAGACATACGAGATGAAAGCTGAATTTCCTAGATACTTCATCACATACCTGTGCATACCAGCCCACACTTTATCTATTTTTATCTCCCCCTCAACAGCTTCTCTTTCACTCCAGAGGAAGTGACCTTCTTCTTCTGGTTTCTGGCTAATTCCTCCACCTGTGGTGTAAATCCCATTCCCTCCCACACCACATAACTTCAGTTTCTCTCCTTCCTTCTCCTCGCCTTTACTCCCTGTTTTAAGTGATGCCCTCTCTCCCAACCTCCCCCCACTCCCCCACCCCGTCTCTCTTAGACACATACACACACACACATTTGCTACTTCCCCACACATTCACTAAAACCAACAAATGAAACTACACTATCCTTGTCTGTCCTCCTTTTGACAGCCAAGTTTCTAGAATGACAGCCAATACTAAACATGTCAATTCTTACCTCCCCTTGGTCGCTCCACAATTTGAAATCTGTCTGACCAGTGAAAACCATTAGCTAAATCTAATGCATCTTTTTTTTTCCCACCACAATCGTTGTTGTTGTTGTCGGGTTTTTGTTTTGTTTTGGTTTGGTTTGGTTTTTTGTTTTTGGTTTTGTTTTGTTTTTGAGACAGGGTTTCTCTTATGTAGCCTTGGCTGTCCTGGGCTCCCTTTGTAGCCCGGTGGCCTTTAACTGACAGAGATCCGCCTGCCTCTGCCTCCTTGAGTGCTGAGATTACAGCTGGAAATTAGCCTTTCAATGGTAGCTGATAACATAAAACATTCACTTCCTCTTAAGGTGTTTTCCTCTGGTCTTTGACCTCCTACTTTTGTGCTTAACATGCAGGATATTTTTAACGCTATTTCTGGTCTGGCCCTTCTTTCCTGTTGCCTCCCTCCTCGTTTTGCTCCTGGCTCTAACTTTGGTCCTCTCCCCATTTCCCTGAGCACACTTTCTTAGGAAGTTCTGTCTGTAGTGCTCAGAGTGAATTTGAACTATAAACTCATGGATTCATCTCTGGGTCACCTCCCATGATAAGTCCCACTTGGATTCACCACTCTTCGTTTTCAAAACACACACATCAATAATCTTGGCCTGCCTTGTTTCTTCTTATGTAAAAACCTTACTTGCTCATGGACACAAGAAGGATTCTTAGCCAGTACAGTTGCTCTGCTCACCCTGCCTTGCTTATACATCTAGTCAGTCTCCAAGGACTGTTCAATCTACTACCCAAGTAGTGTTGTCATTTCTTCTCTCCTCTGCCTTCTCACAGACTCTGCCTCAATTCAGGCTCCTTATTTTTTTCTTTTTTAATATATTTTATTAATTTATTTATATTACATCTCAATTGTTATCCCATCCCTTGTATCCTCCCCTTCCTCCCTCCCTCCCATTTTCCCCTTACCCCTCTCCCCTATGACTACGACTGAGGGGGACCTCCTCCCCCTGTATATGCTCATAGGGTATCAAGTCTCTTCTTGGTAGCCTATCCTTCCTCTGAGTGCCACCAGGCCTCCCCATCCAGGGGATGTGGTCAAATATGGGGCACCAGAGTTCGTGTGAAAGTCAGACCCCACTCTCTACTCGAAATCTGAGGATAACAGGCTCTTTAATTAACAAAATAATAAACATATTTACTCAGAGTAGCGGATGCTGGGAAAGTAACACAAAGTTTCTCACAACAGTGAGTAATGTTAAGAGTACTATAGCCTATGTTTTTTCACAGAAGAAAACTGATATTCAAAGAGGAACAATAGCTGTCTGAGGTTGCACAGTCCAGAGTGGTAGAACCAAGCCCGGCCAAATTTACATTTCCTTGGCTCCAAGGTCATGTCCTTTCTGCCATGTCAGCAGTTTTCTATTGCAGTAGCTTCCAAATTGGTCTCCCTGCATAACTATTGCCACTTCTGAATCTAATCCAATCTCCAAGGCAGACAAAAGCAGTTTTAATCTTTCAAAATGTTTTTTTTATTGTGAAAGTATAGCACGTATAGAAAAAGCGCACACAATAAAAGCATACACTTGCCTTTGTACTCCTTCTAAATGTTTTCAGCATATTAACCAAATTACTCTTCACAAGTTCATCTTTAAATAAATACTGAATTATTTGACAGGAAATAGAGACGCTTCTGCTAATGTTCTGAATGTGGCCAAAGCAAGACAACCATGAGTCTACGGCTGGCCGGCCGGCACTCGTGAGATTCCAGCTCCAAACATAAATCTCATCATATTTGACATAAAATTAATCAATTAATCAATTCTTCCTTTCTATCCTTCAGAAAACTTTTCCACTCACTGAAGAAAGGCCCTGGCTCTTCTAAGCAAGAAAGCTCCTGACTGAGAGCTCACCCGTGTAGGGACTGATCTGGGAGCCCCAAAATAGCCCCATGCCTTGGTCTGTGCCTTTGGCACTACCCCAGCAATTTTTTCTTTTTCAAGATTCCCCTCCAGAGAGCAAGATAAGAGGCAACATCAACTACCTTAAGATTCAAGGCCACAGCCCTGGGATTCTTCAACAGTCTAGAAGTGCTTTGAACCCGGCTTATATCACTGGCTAACCCCAATCTACACTCCTGTGGCAAAGGAGCTGGGATTTCATAACTCTGATGAGTAAAAATTGTTGAATGCCTTAGGCCAGACTCGCTGCCTCTGGAATCGAGGTTCGCGCTCTATGAACTGAGTAAAGGTAGAAGTAAATTAATGGAATGTATTCCATTATAGCTAGCCCTCCCCCGATGAACATATCTCTTACAAACTGTGACTGTTCTTGCCTTCAAATCATTTCTGGCCCTATGACTTTTTATTTTAATAGACCTTATTTTAGAACAGGTTTAAGTTTATACAACATGATAAGATTTCCTTCTACCTCCTCATCCAATTTCTCCTATAATTAATATCCTCTATTTCTTGTAACTAGCTAATGCATGTTAAAATGAACATTGACGAACGTCCACAGAAATATTTTTTCATTACTATTTGTCAATAGCCTTTTGCGTCCCAGGATTCTATCCACAGCCTCTTCTTGGCTGTGACCTCAAACTTTTCTTGGTTTTTATGATTTTGGCAGTTTTACAGAACACTAGTCAAATATTATGTAGGATTTTCCTCTATTAGAATTTGCCTGCAGCCAGGCATGGTGGGTGCACACCTTTAATCCCAGCACTCGGGAGGCAGAGGCACATGGATCTCTATGAGTTCGAGGGTAGCCTGGTCTACAAAGAGAGTTCCAGGACAGCCAGGGCTACACAGAGAAATCCTGTCTTGAGAAACAAGTAAACAAACAAACACCAGGAATTTGCCTGGTCTGTGGCCACGCCCATCTGAACACACCCAGTCTCCTCTGACCCTGGAAGCTAAGAGGGGTTGGGCCTGGTTAGTACTTCTATGGGAGAATTCGTCTGAAGTTTTTTTCCATTACTATGCTGGCACTACAGACTTACATTCCCATCACATCATGTCAACACCATGTCCTATCCTTAACCACACAGCTGAAATATTTTTTTTCTTTCCATTCCTACTGTGTTTTTCAGAAAGAAGGAACGGACTATAAACGGCTCATACTTAAGTAATGAACATTTATTTTCTCCTCCTTGAGAATGGAGAATATACATAAATAATTAGAACTCTTCCTCAGGGAACATTTATTCTGATGTGCTTACTTGCTTACCCAATAATGTATTTATATTGCTATAAATTCACAGGTTCTAATGTTATACTTCAAATGAAAATTTGAAACTATGTTTGTTGGCATTCCTCAAGTTGTTTGAATAACAGAATGAGCCCAAAGTTGGTAGCACACAACCACTCCCACTGTTAGGAATCCCATGAGAACAGCCGTAACATATATGCAGAGGACCTAGCTTAGTCCCATGCAGGCTCGCTGATTGCCTATGCAGTCTCTGTGTTGCCTTAAGGGAATATTCTAATCAGGATGATTGCTTCATACTGCTAGGCTTTCTAAAGATATTAATTTCAACTTAAACTAAATAATATTTGCTCTCAGTACCCTCTGCCTGCCTAATGATTAATTATAAGAAAGCAAACATCTGAACAGAGTTTTTATGCAGTAATTTTTGTGAATTCAGAAACCTGCAACATTTCCAAGAACTGTGGTAGAAAATGCATTTCTCCTGAGTTTATCTGAACCTCTGCTGTCACCTTGATGGGGGTCTAATGACACAGCTGTCTATTCAACCAGAGGGAAGACATCACTGCCTTTTTTTTTTTTCCTCACATACTGTACACTTTTTGGAGTAAATAAGATGAGGGTGACTGGGGAGAGAGGACATGATATGCACTTCCAGAAGAGATAGTAGTAAGTGTTGAGAGTAGATTAAGTGGTTATAAGGCTCAGCCTGATGACCTGAGTTCAGTCTCTGGAACACAAATAGTAGAAGGCAGACCCAAATTCAGCAAGTGTTCATCAGGTCTCCACATGCACACCACAGTATGTGAGTACCCACATACAGGCACAAATCTATAAAATAAACAAATGTAACACAATATTTTTTAAAAGATTAGATTTAAGAAGACAATATCATATGTATTTTAATATAAAGTAGATTACTCTTTTTTTTAATTTCTGATATCTCTTTTTATTCAAATTTCCTGCCTCTAACTAGTCACCACTTGAGTTTGATCCCCTGGGCCCACATGTTGGAAGAAAAGAACTTATTCCCAAAGGCTGTCCTTGGACTTTGTACATATATACCATGATATGTAAGCACACACACACACACACACAATAATCATCTTAATACAAAAATGTGCATTGATAGTCATTTCGCCTTAAAAAAAAAAAAAAGACTATTATACATGGTGTTTTTATCCTGCTTTTTGGATTTTTTTTTTTCACTTAAAGAAATACACTTTAAGATAATCTTTTCTACCTTTATTTCCTGCATTTCATGGCCAGAAGTGGTAGATGTCTGTGTTCCAGGTAAAGGAGCTTTGCCTAGGTCAAAGTGAGTAGGGAAAGAGGTTACTTCTAGTTCAAAGTATCCCTGCAGGCACTAGAAAGCTTTCTGCTTTCCTGAGGTAAGTGTACTCGGTGTTAGTACATTTACTAAATTTAGTGCCTTTACTAAATTCCCATGATTGCCCAATATTTAGGGCCTTTGTGTTAAATCCTGATTCTAAGCTCCTTCCTTGAAGTCTCTGATATAGATTCAGATCAGCCCTTTGGGGATTAGAGAACTTGGGAATTATTGTTCTAAGATTTCTCAATACTTTATTCATATATTGTTAAAATGTCGTTGGGACCGTAACCATCATCAAAGTTTCCAGAATCACCTCAGTATCTTTGGCTAGATGAGGCACTAGCTACCTCTCACTTCAGCAAGGAGTTTCTTACCATTCAAAGGACCATTTTTCTGAATGACAATCTTGTCCATAGATGATGATCATCAAAGGCTGTGAACACAGAGCCCTTCATCCCTGCAGTGCCTGTGTCAGTCATGATTTGAATCTCAACTTTCCCACAATGCTCAATAATCACACAGCTGATATTCTTCTGCGCCAGCTTTAATACTAACAAAGTTCTTTTCAACAGATGAGCGGGAACCTAGTTTTTGAGACCCTTCTCGTGCTACAGAACTCTTTGACTTCACAACTTTCCCATCCATATGAGTGGCCTTGCATTCCTGTTTGCATCAACATCCTCCACAGTGGCTAAACTTGAAAAGCCCACAGCCCTGGAGGACGTGGTGTTTGCATGTTAAAGTAGATAAGAGCTGCTCATTGTTTCAGAATGACTTCTCAAACTCTTACCCTTGAAGAGCTTCCACAGATTTGAGGCTCTTTAGATGGCTCTGATTTAGTCCTGGTGGCAGCCAGTGAGACAAGAACGCTCATGGATGCTTCCTCAGGCCTTGTACACAGCAGAAAGGAGTAAGCTCATACCTCCGGAGTATCTAAGGCTTCCTGTGCCTAAAACCACCTGACTTCTTTCTTCCTGCTTCAGGATTGTTTTGGGTTTTGTTGTTGCTGCTGTTGTTTTTCTCTTACATAACTGCTCAATATTGAATTCTAGTGCTATTTTAAAGAAGTCTTTTGGAGACATTCTTCCCAAAATTTTTCATGGTGATAACCATATATTAATATTTGTTCAGCACGTTAGAAAAGATTACCCTTAGCCAGAGGAACTACTGAAAAGATTAGATGGTTAGATAAAAGTTAGTTGTTCCTGGCACAGAGTTTTGGAAATTCTAGGGTTGGAAAAATGGCTCAGTGGTTATGAGCTCTTGCTGTTTTTCCAGGGGACCTGAGTTTGATTCCCAGCACCACACAGTGCCTCATAACCCTTTGTAACACCATTTCCTGGATATCTGATGCTGTTTTCTGTCATCTGAGGGCCCTTGATAAGTTCACAAGGACAATACTCAGACACATAAATAATGTGAAAAAATGTTTTGAAAATTTTGCTTTCAAGTATATTGGAAGAAAAGAGAAAGGAAAATACTATATGTTTAGCTTTTATTTGCCTGGCATTATAGCTAGGACATTTTTTTTTAACCTTGTATCACACTTTACTCACCTCAGACAGATACATACTAATTCCTACTTAAATAAAACACTAAACAGACAGAGTCATATATAGGTCAAATCTATTTGAATTGATTTGGCTTCAAAGTCTAACATTATCTTTTAACATAGCCTCAAATAATAGCCAATATTTACCTAGACTAAAACATATTCAAGAAGTTAAATGATAACAACACTTTATATATTATATATATATATAATCTGATGGGCTCCTATGTTTGCATATTCTCCCTGATGCACACTGTATCAGAGTGGTCTGTAAAACCAATACTATACAGCATAAGTCCATGGTATGCACCCTAGCAGTCTAGAATACTCACTCTACAAAAAGTCAGAGGGCTGAGACACCAGAGAAACAGGGCTACACAAAGGCTCAACGCTGACAAAGAATATGAAATAAAGACATAGTGGAAGCATTTCTCTGGGCCTTTGTCCATCCTTCAGGTGACTACAGTCCAGCAAATATCCTAACCGCAGGCTTGTAAAGCATCCCAAGTCACCGAAATGCCCCCAAACAACCTTCTTCAGTTAGTTCCAAATCCCAGACCAATACTATGAGATATGCCACTGTTACAATAGTGTCATTATAAAGTTAAAATAGGCTTCTCTCATCTAAATGAGACGTTTGAGTAAAGGAAAGTTGAAGGACTTTGTTTATTATACTTTTTAAATTTTGTCAACTTTTATCTGTTTTCTTAAAGACTGATGTCCTTCAAAATCCAGAGGAAATAGCAGAATAAGTTAGCTCAACAATCAAATAGGGAAATCTCCCCCCTCTCTCTCTTTCTCTCTCTTCCCTCTCTCTCCCTCTGCCTCTCTCTCCCCCCCTCTCCCTCTCTCTCTCTCTCGCCCTCCCTCCCTCCCTTCCCTCCCCCCCACCCTTCTCCTTTGATGTTGAACCAAGAATCTACCAAGTGAGCAGAAAAAGTGGTTTTGAAAGCAGAGCTCGGGGCTGTTGCCAGGCACTGGATGCAGCCTCTGATGACAAACTACTGCAGGCTGCTTGTCTGTTGTTCTACCAAACATACAACAAGAACCATCTGTTAATTGCGACCAGAACCAGACAGAGAAAATAGAGTGTCAGTTTCTCTAAGGTAGATTTTTCTTTTCCCTCCCCCTCTCTCTTATTCCTACCTCTTCCTCCTTCCCTCCTTCCCTCCCTCCCTCCCTCCTTCCTGTTCATCCTTTTTCATGCTCTGAGCAACAAAGTCAGTAATTAGGCCTGAAACAAGTTTCTTTGAAGTTGATCTTTTGAACAACTATATAAAAATACATCCAAAAATAAATAATCAAATAGTTATGGCAAATAGACCATAACTTAATGGTTAACAGTATCCTATGAGGATATCAGATGCTATCATGGCATACTCATTTCCACTCTATGTCAGGCACTTTGTAATAACTTTTATCTATGACCCATTAGAAAAGTACACCATAATAAATAGATGGATAATTTCTAAGTGAGAAAACAGAAGCCATTACATGTATAAATGGCTTTTGCAAGCACTGGGATTCAACCTGGTTAATATTCAGATTTTTGCTATGGCAAATCTTGGTTGGAAATGAGGGATGAAGAATAACATTTAAAAATAACCTTTCTGCCCTTATCATGCCTAAGCATCTGAAATTGTTATGCTCTTATCTGTGGTCCTGAATCTTTGCAAGGACTGCCAGTGATGTTGCTTGTTGTGCCCATAGCCTGACTCTAGGTTGTCCACAATCTTCTGTCTATCATCCAGTACTCTGTATTATAAATCTCATATGATCAAGAGAAACAGTTCCCCTAGCTCTCACCCTAACATTTATAAGGTGTAGACAAGAATACAAGTGCCAAAATAAAAGTCTTAAATAAAGCTAAAACATTTTTGGGTCAAATTTCTCCTACTACCCAATATTGAAAAGTAATTTCCTAAAAGAGAAATCCTTCAAATTTAAATAAGGCAATGAATTTCACATGATTGTAATTCATATTTCTTTTTAAGTTGCATTTACTTATTTGTTTATCGTGTGTGTGTGTGTGTGTGTGTGTGTATGTGTGTGTATGCGTGTGCGTATGATACATGGGTAGGGGGAGAAATGCCACAGCATACATGTGGAGGTCAGAGGAAGGAAGGAAGTAGTTTTTTCCTTCTACAATATGGGTTCAAAGGATCAAATTAAGGCTTGGCTACAAGAGCCTTTAACTGGTGAGCTGTCTTAAATGCTCTGAAATAAAATTCTGAAAGCAAAGAAATATGTGGTTCAAAAATAAAAATTAGTTTAATAAATTCTGTTCAAACATTGTAACAAGTATTTATAAGATAAAATACTATTTATTAAATATTATATAGCATTTAAATTTCATTAATTGGTTGTTATCCGCTGTTATTTCCACAAACTCCTATGGCAATATCTAAATTAATGTGGTACTTCTTAGTTTTTGCTTTTGTATTACTCAATTTTGGAATATTAGTAAAATTGTAATCAGCAAGACGGTGTTAAATTCATGCACACTCTCGGCGGCTGAGGATCTACTTTGATCTCTAAGGATCAGAAAATAAAGGCTTACATGACCTATGGGGAGAGCTCAAGGCCAGAGTAAATAAGTAAAACCCTCCTTGGATAACCACATGGCATTTACTCTCACAGACACACAGACACGTAAGTGCAAATAACACAAATAATTTTTTGATTTTGTTTATTTTTTTGGAGACAGGATATCAGTGTGTAGCCCTGGCTAGCCTGTAACTCACAATGTAGACCACACTAGTACTGAACTCACAGAAATCCTCTGACTCTGCCTCGACTATGTCTGTCTCAGATGCAGAAATCTTAAAGGAGCCATAGATATGGCTCAGTGTAAGGTGTATGCTTAATATTCATTATGGCCTTGGTTTAGTCCCCTGTGTGAGAGGAAAGAATTCCTGGTTGCTCATTTTCATAGTTACCCGCATCTCTCAAGTAATAGTTTAGTTCAGAGACTAAAGTAAAGCTATTTTTCAATTTTTCCCTCAAGAAAAAAAATCTTTACTTTTTACAACAAGTTTAAAAAAAGTGAAATATCAATTAATCTCAACTTCTTTTTCCTCTCTTGCAGTCAGCATAAATATAAGTAGATGGCATTAGTTTAGCAAGACTTTTATTCACTATATTGTCTAGATGTAGCTTTTGCTTTAAACATTTTTAGGGATTATTTCTGTTTAAGTATCTAAAGACATAAAAATATACATATACATATATATACACATATATACATATGTATACATATATATGGTGTATAGAGACATAAACATTTTACTTTGAATTATATGTACCAGACAATCATTTATTTCTAAGATTTTTTTACTCTTTCTCCAAATAAATAACTTCTCTAAATCATAAACATTTTTCACAAACTCCTATAATTATTGTGTAATTATAGCATGGAAGACATTGTTAACATTGGTTGGATAATGAATATGAATAAACTCTGTAAAGAGAATTGTGCCACATAAATTTCCCTTCTCAGTTATATCTTAATAAGGCTGGAGAAAACATTATGAACATGGGCTAACTTATAATTTATTTATTGAAAATTGTCAATTGTTTGTTATTTATTTGTTCCCTTTCTAGTTCTAGTAATTATTACACATGTGTGTGCATGTGCGTGTGCGTGTGTGTGTTGTGGGCTTCTTGTTGCATCATGGCATGTTGGATTGCATGGCAGGAAAAGAAGGAAAACGAAGGGTAATGAAGAAAGAGTGAGGAGGAGGAGGAAGAGGAATTCATGTCTGTCTTAGTTTGGGTTTTATTGCTGTGAAGAGACATTATGCCCACAGCAACTCTTATAAAGAGAAACATTTAGTTAGGGCTGACTTTCAGTTTCAGAACTTTATTCCATTATGATCGTGGCAGGAAGCCCTGCAGCATAGCAGACATAGTGCTGCAGGACCTCAGCTCCACATCTTAATCAGAAGGAGACTGTCCTACTGGGCATGGCTTGGCCATAAGTATGAGATGCCAAAGTTCACCTCCACAGTGACGCACTTCCTCCAACAAGACCACACCTCATAAAAGTACCATTCATTCCCTATGGGCTTATGGTGGCCAATTCCATTCAGCTACCACCATGTCCTTCTCATCTGCGAATTATATACATTCTATACTAGTAGAAGTCTTAACTCATCCTAGTAATCTGGCACCAACTCAAAGGTCCGAAGCCTTATCTAAAGCCAAGATGAGTAGGACCCAAGGCATGGTTTATCCTGATGCAAATTTTATCCATTTAGAAACCTGTGAAGTAAAAAAAAAAAAAAAGTTACTAACTTCCAAAAACACAATAGTTCAGGTAGAATTAAAATTCAACAGGGAAAACAGCACCAAGATGTCTCCACGAGGCTTGAACTCCAACTGTTACTGTAAGAACACTGGAGCCCAAAAAGTGAAGTCCGCAGGCCCAGCAGGGACAGAATGTACCTTAGGCCTTCAGAGGCCTCGTTGGAAACCTTGGTTCAAAGTTCTGCCCTGGTATGTGATAGGAAGGGCTGCATGGAAACCTCAGAAACACACTCAGTCTTGTCCCCATCATCTCAACCGTTAGAATCCAGATCCTTTCACCGAGGTGGCTTCCTTAGCGAAAACGTCTTTTGGCCACTTCCTTAATTCTCTCCCAAATCACCATTTTCATCCCTTACATGAACTGTTGGAATTCTTAGGCAGCTGACAGCTTAGAGGTACAGTTTATGCCAACAGAGAAGACAGTCAGGAATTTTGTCATGCCCATTTATGGGAAATTACAATCATTAATTTTAGTCAGGATGCATTTCACTAGTGCATTCTGAGACTCTCAAAAAGGTGTGTGTCTCCACTCCGCAATCCCTCTCAAGCCAAGCCCCTGGTGATGCTCTTTTCATCTTTGCTGTTTCAAGACAGTCGTCAGGAAATTTCTATAGCTCATAACAGGTATGTCAGAGGTGTTTCCTTTCTGCTAGTTTTTATTTTATTTCTTTAAATGTTTTCTTCTTTAATATTATTATTAAAAAGATGAAAATAATTTCTTTTATGTTCTTTGATAAGTCAGGCTAATTTCTTTTTTTTTCAATTGTTTTCTAAAAGTTTTATTTTATATTTTGGTGTATACATTTATACTATTACAAATAAATTAAAAAATTACATACGGTAAGAAGAACTACAAAACAATCAGGGATTATATACATGTTACATTCATGGTGTTTTGGCTAATTGCATTTGGCAACCTTGTAGAAACCATCTTTCCTATCTTGGTGATTCAAAAATTCTAAATGAGAATCAATATCTGTCATCCGTGTCTCTCATCTCTGTTAACTTAAAACATCTATCTAGACATAAAAACATCTTAACTCCTAAACAACTAAGGTTAATTGTAAGACTAAACTATCTGGCTTTCAAACCCATCAGAGACTTGAGAAGGAATGAAACTTAATTACTTGAGTGAACCAGAAGTGCAGGTTAGCAGCTTCCAAAATAAGAGGGGGAAATGACAGACAATTTGCTGCCTGAACAGTCACCCAAAACTCTCTATAATACTGGAGCATCATCTTCAGCCTTCTGGCCCAATATATCTGGCAGACATATTTGTGAGGGAGGAGCTATTGAGGACTTGCTGACCCTGTCTTGGCAGAGTATTTTATATAAAATTGTTTCTTTTTATTGTAATTATTTGATGAGTAATTAACGGATAAAATAAACACAATTATAAAGATTCTATTTGGATGAGCTATAAATTAAAAGATTTGTGAGATAATATTCTTGTCAGCTTGTATTATTATTGATCAATAATTAAATCTTCATTAATAAGAATTTGTGTTAGCATTATGGTGCACACTCTTAACCCCAGCACACAGTGAGAACTTATCTCACAAAAAACAAACAACTCTGAAATATTTTATTGTTCTGTGAAAACCAATACTTAGCAGAAGTCTATTTAATTTCATTGTTTCCATGTTACTATAATTTAAATATCTGGAATTTTTCTATTTCATTTTTTGCTCTCAGATACTGTTTCGTTTTCTGAACTCTTCACTTTTAAATTCAATATTTCTATAAAAACTCATTCTCAATAATCTAAGTGATTAATATGGCATAGCTGTAGTGTAGAGTGAGGATGGCTCAGTGAGTAAGAGTGCTTTTGCTACAAGCATCTGAGCCTGAGTTCAAGTCCACAAAAGGTATGTAAAAAGCCAGGCATTGTGGATCAGGCTTGGAATCTCAGAATTGTGTGGGGAGCTGCAGAACCATATGGAGCTCAGGGGCTCACTGGCCAACTAGCAGCTTCCACTTTAGCAAGAGGCCTTGTCTCTCGACAGTAAGGCACAGAGTGAGATAAAGTCACCTGAAGTCTTCACTAGCTTCTGAGGAGAGGCACAGGCACCTCACAGTCATGTGCATGCTTGTGCCCCCACACATACATTCATACAGATGTGCACAAAATAAATACAAAAATTTAAATCAATGCATTTTCAATTAGGAAAACAAAAACTTTTCATGTATTAAGTATTTTTCTTTTAAAATATTTATAATTGTTACATTAATATGAGAATTTTAAACTATAATGAGTAACAAATTATCAAGCAAAATTTAAAAATGCTGAGTATTTAGGTCTTGAAAGTGTGACAATATATTAAAGTTTTCAAAAGAAAATAAAGCTACTTGCACTTCTATCATTCAGTGTCCATCTAGTGTTACACTCTGAGAATGATGTCTACAAATTCCAATCATTAAACAGCCTTCAGCCACTATGGGCAACAACTGCAAATACTGAGCACTTCTGGGGTAATTACAGAACTGTGAATTGGCTTATATAAAAAGAGACAAAAAGATAGATGCAAAGCATCAACGGAAAGTAGAATTTCATTATGCAAACCACTATCCCTTGCATTTGAGAAGGAATAGCAGATTAATTTGCCTTTTTTTATTTTTTTTTAAACCTAAGAGACCTTACAGTTCAAATCCCCCTGGATTATGATCCATCTCTCACATGGTGGGAAATAAAACAACCCACAACACTCTATGACATTGGGTGCTTTTTATTTCAAGGAGGCAGGTTGGAAAACACAGGAAGACTATCCCTGACACCTGATGAGTGTTTCCACACAGTCTCTGGTTCTAAATTATTTTTCTTAAGTGTTCAGTAACTTGTGATGGGCGTGTCTCCGGGAGTACCCCTGTACCTCAGAGCCTGTCTCCCAGACCTAAAGCTGGCACTTGCTGGCGCCAACCTACATTCCCCGCCTTTTTGTTTTTGTGGGCTTTGGTTTGTGATGCTATCGTTGTTGTTTTGCAGCAGTGCCTCAATCTGTTGCCCAAATTGGCCCACAGGATGGCCTTGAAATCAGAGCAATCCTCCTGCCTCAGCCTCCCAAGTGCTAGGATTGCAAACCTCCCTCCTTCTCCTTTTAGTGCCCGCCTCATATAAAATCCCCTCCCACCAGAGCCCAGTTGAAGGCTCCATTGATTAAATTGACTCTGACAGCCACCTCCTAAGTCACTGAGAGTTGAAGCTGAAAACAAACCTCAGATGTTTGCATTTTCTAAATCTCAGTGTGTTAGGAGAGCAGAGGGGCTTCTAGTGAGGGCAGACAGTCAGGCCCTCACACACACTGTTCGTGAGGCCTGACATACTGTGCAATTCCTCTCCTCAGCAACTTAGCTGTTATTTATATTCCATCAGCAGTAACTTCCTCTGAAAAGCACCTTGTCTTCTAATGCCACATCTACAGGTGCCCTCGGCTTTCAGGGGTTTAGCTTACACTTCGTTTTTGGAGCTGTACGGAAGTGGCATGTGTTCAATAGTATGAATTTTCCTTTCTCAAGCTAGCAGCATGGAGTCCAGCACTCTTCCTGTCAGTCACAGCATCACAAGGGTTAATTACTGACACTTCACTCTTCACTATGAAGCAAGCTATGTTAGGTGTGATAAATGCATTGCTGACTTAGGATATTTTCAACTTACAGTGGCTTTATTCTTATTACCCCATCACTAAATGGAGGAGAATCTACAGTTCAGATTTTTCACATATACATTTCTATGAAATTTTGTTCTATTTAATGAGTAATGGCCTTGGCTTACTTCTATGGTACAATTAGTTTCTTTTATCTCCTTCCATGGCGAGGACTTACCATCAGGACTGTATCTGTGTGTATTTGAGTTAGACACTGACTGCATCACAGCACATTTAAAGGGATACAGGATTTGATTAGTCAATGGGGTTTCCTATAGAGTGACTTTCAGGAAAAAGCTTTTAACACTTACCTTCCAAGCAATGAAATCTAGAGGTGTAGTCTGAGCAGGAGTTAGATCATAAGGGCAGAATCGCATGACTAAGACTGTTGTCTCCACACTGAGAGACAGGATCCTGTTTCCTCATTCTCCTGCACCCCACTTCCTTCCAAGTGAGAAGCCTAAGAAGAGAAGAGGACTCAGATCATGTCAACACTCTTGACTGCAGACTTCCATCTTCCAAAACTGCGAGAAATGCACGTTTGTTGCTCAGGCTGCTTACTGTAAGTGGCTGCAGTATAGGAGCCCACGCTGACCGATGTAGACACAATATTATGTGTTTGTTTTCCTCCTCGCCTTTAGACCTTGATCTGGTTCTAGGAAATGTTTTTCTAGACCTCTAAATAAATCCCCTTTTATCTGTTTGTTTGGTTAGATATTCGGTGTGGGGTACATAGTGTTTGTGAGTGGGTGTGTGTATGTGTGGGTTAGGGAAGGGGGGTAAGTGTAGGGGCCTGTGACACTGCAACTGTGTAGAGATCAGAGAGATCAGAGAACACCACTTTGTGGAGTCCTTTCATTCTCAGTGTGATATAGGGGTCACTCTCAGGTCTCTAAGTCTTATAAAATAAGCTTCCCTACCTGCTGAGCTATTTCACTAGCCCTATCCATTTATGGTTTTTTTTTTTTTTTTCCTGTCATAAAGTCTGAAAATTGGTTGACCTCTTGACACAATTTCATGTCCTCTGTTTACATCCGTGCTCCAGAGAATTCTCCTTAAAAGTGTAGAAAATGTAAAATTTAACATTATTTGATGATATGCACATATAGTATAGCAGTCTTAAGAATATTTTTATTGGGTTAGCAAAATGTTAAATGTGTGCAAGGAATATGGCCAACCTAAGCAATAGGTGTATTTTCTTCAAATCAGGCATTTTGAACACTGATGTGAAAGCTAGGAAGACAGTCACAGTTTATAAGTGCTTGAGGATTTTTTTTTTCCCCTCAGAATACAGTTTTACCCTGACACTAAACAGCCAGGGAAACATAAACAGATACTTCTGGAAGGTTTCTTAAACCTTTTTCTGCAGGACTTAAGCCACATTACCATGAACCAATCATGTGTTTATTATAGAATAGCTTTCTATTCTGGTTCTGCTGAGAACTTGAAAACCTAGAAGAACCAACAAATGATGGTAATGTGCCTTCCACATCCTCCCACTACTCGGAGCTTCAGTTCAGAGCCTGATTTTTCAGCAGAACATTTGGTCACTACTTCTAGGCAGAAAACTTCCTTTGTACATTAAAAGTGGGGTGGGAGTGGGGGTCGGGGGGGTGATGACAGCAAAACTGGATGTTGACATCACAGCCTGCAAGGCGGTTGAATCAGCAGTGGAAGTTTTTTCAGTACATTTCATTTCCCACTTGACTCATCTGTTTTAAGTAAGGGCAATATTCATTTTAAAAGCAAGAAATCAAGCTCAAGACAACCAAACTGGGCACCTTGTTCTCCATATGTGGCTGGTGGAACGGATGAGATGAGGTACTTTGTCTTAAAATATTTGAAGTCTTTTTCCCCAAGGCATCCCCAGATGCCTTACTTACCCTGCCCCACACATTAAAAAAAAAAAAATCTGTTGAAATTGCAACCATAGGTACAATATTATTTAGCGGTCAAAATAAAGCTAGGTTTTGTTTCACACCAACAGCCTTTAGGAGGCAATCCGAGCCTTTCTAAGAGGAACTATGAATATTCTTCCTCTTTCTTTCTCCCCTCTGCGTGAACATATGAGAAAAATGGTTATCAGGGCACCCAGGACACAAGGGTATAATGTACCTTGATTTTGGCCGTCCCAAACTCTAAGATTGTGGAAAAACAAACTGTTGCTATTTGAACCACTTAGACTTCGGAAATGTGTTACAGTAGCCTAAACAGAACATGACACAAAAAGACAAATTTATTAAAAATCTCAGTTGTGAGAAATGTGAAATTGTATGAGAGTAATAAACTCAAGCCCCAGCACTGATTCATTGACTCTGCCAGAAATCTTCCTAAGTGAGACCCAGGAGCAGATGGATCTGTTAATGAATAAATTAGCAAAACTATGACCTAGTGTATGACATTTAAACATGCCAGAAGGTCTGACTTCCATTTGGAAGCAGCACAAATATTCTGGCATGAGAAGTGTACCATCAAGTTCTGAGAAAGTGAGCACGGACAAGGAAAAATAGATATTTTTGCCTTTTCTTGTGAAAACAAGGCCAATTTGTTTTGAAGTCTTTGCTTCAACAAAATAGCATTCACGTAACAGTATTAGTAGAAAGGCTAATTTATCTGTTTTTTATCAAGTGATAGACCAGAAGCAGAAGTTCTAAGATGGTCTGTCATCTTGTTCCTAGCCATGAAAAACATAACTTTGTCAGGACTGTGTGCTTTAAACATAGACTAAAATACAGAGGCTTCTCCTGGACGTTTTCTTTGGAAGCACACAAAGTACTTCCTTTTATGCTTGGGTGGGGCCAAGAAAGATGTCCTGGGAAAGCTCTTATGGACTCCAAATGGCTCTATCACATGGTTTCCAAGGTGGCCTCAACTAGATTATGACCAAGTATTGAAATTGTTCTGTGACTTTCAAGAACGAAAATGGTTTAACTTTGCTTTTTAAAAAAAAAATTCTGTGGTGTGTTCCCCTCCCCGCCACGAGTAAAATTTTAAAAACTTAATTTGCTAGGTGCTAGCTCTGGTTCAATATAAGTATATCACAAACCTTTAAAATAAAATAATATGCATTTTGCTAGTATTTTAGAGGAGTAACATAGGAGCTGCTAAGTTTTCTTTTCTTTTCTTTCTGGTTTTAACAGTCCCTTGTGGCAAATAGTGTCAGTCTTCTACAATGTTTTCAAGTAGTGTCAATTTGAGGATTGTTGCTTTAGTAAATCGTTTTCTTCCACTGGTTAGATTAACTTTATGGCACTTATTAGCATTTTATTCATTAGCTAGAAGTCCTCTTTTAAAAAAAAAAAAAGAAAGGTCTTTGATTATTTATAACTGTTTCAGTGTTACATTTTGCACTGTAAGTCGCCATATATTGCACATAATGAACGTGATAGTAGAACTTTTTATTGGCAACGTTTTCTGTGGGACAAGGTAACTCCTCATGCTGCTGAAGGTAAGGCCAGAAACAAATTTTCTCCTAATCCTGTTGTGTAAATCTTTTATCATCAACATCGTCATCGTCATCATCATTGCCTCTTTTATTTAACTAGGTTGTCACAAAAGATGTTCTACCTTAAGCTTGTCTCATAGCATTGCTATGTCCTTACATCTTCCATGACCTAAACTTTTGAAGTTTTCATATCTTTTAAAGAACAAGCAATTTTATCCTTATCAAAACCTAATCTTTTTGCAGCTGTTCATGTTCTGTGTCACAGAATCCCAGAAAAGGGAAACACATTTCAGAAGTTCTGATGTCTAAAAAGGAGATGCAAAACACCCCCCACTACACACACCAGGGCACCAAGACTTCCCCCTGGACTGGTAGTATTAATTTGTGACTGAGGATTACAGGTTTGAGCCAAAGTTTAAAAAAAAAAAAAAATTGCCTGGAACAGTTTCCATATGTGACATCTCAGAGCAAAACTCCAGGTGGGCTTGTTTTGAGTGGAGCCAAACTCAGGACCTCCTTTCCACTCAAACCCATGGCCTTCACCTTGACCTCACGGAAGCTAATCACTAACAGCTTCCGCAAAACCCTCTCAGTATTGACTTCTTACCAGCAGTTTTCCAGGAAGTTGTCAAAACTACCCAGCACCGTGGATGCACACGGACTAAACAAGCTGGGAGAAGGACAAATCACACTTGGTCCTGCCCCTTTCCCCAGCTGCGCATACGCGGGCTGGGCTACAGCTAAAAAATCCACAGAGAGTTTCTTCCCCCCCACCCCCATCAGGATCGCCGTTGGGAGACACAGGATGGTTAGTCAATCTTAGTTATTCAAGCAATAATTCACCTTTACTATCCACATTAATCACCTTTGTGTAGGTGCTGCCAAGAGGGTACTTGTAGCTATAGTTAACATCGTCAAAAGCTGTTGACCATAAGGAAATCAGAAGACCCATGGTAATGTTGCTTGCTCAAGCAGTTGGTTACGGGCAAAAACCTAAGTGAAGGCGTTTCTGCTTGGGGGTCATCTGCTTAGCCACCCTGCCTGCCTGCCTTGCACATGGCCAATGGCGCGAGTCGGTTCTTTAAAATAAAACACCACCAACATACAGGTAAATAATAGTCATAAAATACACATTCTCCTTGCCTGACTCTTTAAAGAATCCTAACAAGTACAGGGCTTTGTTCAATATCTGCTCCTTCCTCACTGCATTGCGTATTAATTAAAAGAAAATGGCAGGAATAGAGACGTCTGCTAATACTGGTGAGCTATGATTCCAAGAACTGCATTTAATGCTTGGGAGGATTCCCAAAGAAAACAGGAACATAGCTTTCTACCATGTTTGCACAGACATGGGAGAGCAGGGTACTGGGTGTTTTTACTGTTCATTTTTGTGTTTTTTTAAAAGCTTAGTTGTATTCCCACCACAGGAAGATCTCAAAATTCTCCCTCTGTGTTTAGGTAAATGTTTAAGGCAAAAGTTACCTCGATATGACATAGGGAAATCACAGCTGTGCACATATTAGGAGAATCAAAAGGAACTTAATACAAAGTTTCTGTATTGACCGTGTTTGTTATAGCAGTATTCATAATAACCAATTAATAGGATCAGCCTAGGTGTCCAATGAAAGATGGATAAAGAAAATGTGAGCATATACAGGGGGAGGAAATCCCCCTCAGGAACAGTCATAGGGGAGGGGAATAAGGGGAAAATGGGAGGGAGGGAAGAATGGGATAACCATTGAGATGTAACAAGAATAAATTAATTAAAAAATGTGATATGTAAGTATATATATAATTAAATTCTACTCCATCATGAAGCAGTAGTGTGGGGGTAAACAAAAAAAAAAATAGGAGTAAATATAATCAAAGTATATGAAAGAGCCACAATGGCATCCCTTATTTGTACAGTTAATATATGCTAATAAGAAGAGAAAAGGACCTTTTCTTGGTGCAGAAACCTGTGTCTCTAACAATATGGCTACAATAGGAGATAATGTTTAACATGAGGCAGAATTCCCCGTCCTTGTCCTCTTGTCAGTGGGATGAGTAAGGCAGGCAGCACACTGATGGCTAGGGCTGCAGTAATGGTGATCCACTGTTCCCTCTCCCTGGGGGGACTGTGGCTCAGAGCCTCTTGACTAACATGCATGAAGATCCTGGATTCAATTCCTTGTAGCAGCAAAGAGCAAGCAAACAAAATTTTCCCCATAAAGGGGGCAGGGTAGAGACTCACAGTCTCTCATTTGGAATTCCAGACCTCATCTCCTGCTGTTCCCTTAGCTCTGCAAGCTCTGACTGTGTACAGTATACAGGTGGCGGGAGGTTAATGGAAGGTGTGATTCCACTTTTGTGAAGTTGTCACCCATGCTGGGGTAAGACTCTTTAGCGATACAGTTGCTTTTCGGTCTCTGGTGTACCTATGAGTAACCTCTCACCCATGTCCTTATAGATTACTATAATAAACCCATTGATTCACCAACCTGGGCTTGAGCGGAAACATTTCTTTTGACTATTGATACCTTTATCAATAGACATGAATAAACGTGAAGCAAGATAGAAACAGGGACCGAGTCACAGCCATGGGCCTTATGAAGGAGAAACCTCCCCTTGAAAAATATGTGTCTAGCACTTCCTGGTAGGTCACTCTTCAGCATCTTACCAGTAGGTAATATGTGGTCAGGAGCATCCTGATAGAAAGAGAGAGAAACAAGATCATCTTAGACTAGAGTTGGACACAAGCCTGGTGAGGGCCAACCTGTTCTTAAAGCAGCCTGTCATGGGAAAGGTTTTGTACGTCTTACATGTGAAACATAAGATGAGTCATACATGTGCTCATGATTATGGCACATATTACCATCACATGCATGATATTGCGAAGTTATAACAGCCCCTCTGTCAATCATGTTAACTGTTTACACATGCTTCATTTTTTTCATGTCATCAAGAGCCCAGAACCTGACACACTACAGAAACCCCAAGTAACAGATATTGCTTTGCTTTTCCCCAGAAAAAGTCATGAAAAAGACATACGTTTTGACATCTATTTACTTCATTGCAATAATGCTTAAGTGTAGATGTAGCTAATGTAATTACATTTAATTAGATTGTTCATGTTAATTGCAATGAGTAAGGATGTTATTTCCCAGGAAATTCTGTATAAACTTCAAAACTGAACTGTGAAAATGGAAAGTTCTCATTAACAGACATATCATAAATACCAGCTTGAGACAAATAATGCCAATTTTATGTACGAAGCTGTGACAAGGTTTTAGAACTCCAAATACCTAAAAGGATGTATATACTTTAGATATTTTTTTGTAAAAAATGTTCTATGTTAGCTACTTTTCAGTCATTAAATATTTAGGATCTTGAGAATGCATACAGTTATAAACTCTATCCATGCTAGTAATTTATAATGATTTTTAGTTAGATAATTTTTCCAACACTATATTGGATTGTCTGACTTCTAGATTTGTTTTTATTTATCTATTTATTTGTTTGTTTATTATTTATTTATTCAGTTTACACCCTGATTGCAGCCTCCCTCCTCCCAGGCTTCCCCCTACCTTGCATACTCCTTTCTGCAACATGTACATATATATATATATATATGCTATGTACATGTGGGGGGCCTAGGACCAGTCTGGTCACTGGTTCAGTCTCTGTGAGCCCCCATCACCCCAGGTTAGTTGACTCTGTAAGTCTTAAGTCTTCTTGTGGTGTCTTTGACCCCTCTGGCTCCCTCAATCATTCTCCCAACTCTTCCATAGGACTCCCTGAGCTCTGTCTAATGTTTGTCTGTTGGAGGTGGGGGGCATCTATAGAACTTGCCATAGACCTGGGATAGGGGAGGACCCAGGAAGACTATGGGGGTCACCCTAGCTGAGAATCCTGCAGCAGGGATATGGAGCCTGAATTGGCCACCTCCTGTAGACAGGCAGGACTTTCAGTGGAAGGATAAGGACACCAACGCACCCACAAAACCTTCAACCCAAACTTTGTTCTGCCGACAAGATGTGCGGGGGCAAGATGGAGCAACAATTAAGGGAATGACTTCTAGATTTGTAATAGATTATGAAACTAAGCTTAGAAAAATGCACTGTCAAAGGAGAAATAAAGCTTTCCTTTGATAAGAATTTAAACTTCTAACCTTAGACACATTTAAAGTGGTTAAACTAAATGTCTGCCTTTGAAAATCAAATGTAGTAAATATTCTAAATGTAGTCTAATCTTAGAGCCATTTCAACTTTTGAGATGCTAAAAATCTACGGATTGTGTCTATTGGTATTTATTCTGATAGTTTCTCAGAACCCTGGTTTAATTTTTTAAAAAAGGATCCAAATGCGTTGATCAGTATTAATCTTGTAATTGAGGTCCCCAAAGTTATGGCAACTTTAATATAATAGGGCAATTAAATCCAGCAAACATAGGTAAAGATTCTGGCTCAATCATTTTCCATCTCTCGCTCTGCCAAGTTAGTCATTCACAACACTTCTGTCTTCATATGCAAATGTGACATTGTCACTACCAACCCTGAACATATTATGATTAAGAGTTGTCTATACGAGCTGACTTGCGGTAGAAATCTGGAAAAGTTTGAAGAAAGATTTGGGTGTTAAAAGGAGTTAATGGGTGAGTCTGGTGAATGTTTATAGAAATGCCCACATTAAAACTTTGCTATAAGGTTTCCAGTGGAAATAAGGACTCTATTATGAATTAGACCAGAAACTAGTTATGCAATATTGTGACAGAAAATTGTCTACAGTTTTTTTTTTAATGTCCTAAGACTTAGCAGAAAGCTGAACATTGAAGTTATGGATTCGTTTGACATGACCAAGCATACAAGTGGTTACATGGATATTGTTGTCTGGTTTTATTCAAGTTGATAGTAAAAATTGGTAGAAGAAAACAGAGCAGGCATAGATTGGGAGACTTAAAATTATGAGTATTCTACTTTATGAAAAGTAATCTCTATACAATCCTAATTAAAATTACAATGCTATTTTTAACAGAAATTGAAAAATCTTAAATTATGTATGGATGAATAAAAGACACAGAATAGGCAAAGGAAGCCTGAGAGAATCATTTGTATGGTTATTACCCTGCCTAATTTGATGTTAAACCTGAAAGAGTTATAGTAACAAAAACATGATCACGGCTCCAACATAGACATCCAGATCAAGAGAGAGGAAAACCCATATATTGACCCAAATAGCTCTATCCATCTAATTTTTGTCAAAGATGCCAAAACTACAAATTAGAGAAAAGGCACCTTCGACAATTGGTGCTCAGAAAACTGTATTTCCACATGTAGAAGAAACTATGTATCTCTCACATTACACTATGCTGGTCATAGTGGTATATGCCTTTAATCCCTGCACTTGGGAGGCAGAGGCTGAGGAATTTCTGTGAGTTCAAGGCCAGCCTGGTCTACAAGGCAAGTCCAGGACAGCCAAGGCTACACAGAGAAACCCTGTCTCAAAAAACAAAACAAAACAAAACAAAATCAATTCCAAATGAACCAAAGACCTTAATGTAACACTGAGAACTCTTGGGAGGAAAACCATCTCAAGATGTAGGCACCAAAGCCTTCTCAACAACACTCTAGTTGGCTGATAAGACCAACTGTAGTGGGTGTAAATACATTTTTGCTTTGATCCCAAGTTTGCTGAATTGCTGTTTTGCTGTTTAACGGGTCTGCTGGAATCCTGCCGACTACGCCAGTGAAATTGCTCCAAGGAACTGCGTCTAAAAAGATCTACTTCTCCTGTTCTCATTAACCTCTTTCCTCTCCTATCTAGGGTAGATGGGTTGGAAGGGAGGTATATGCTTTAAAGAAGCCCAGATAAAGCAGGTTTGAAAAAGTTCAAAGCCTACAACCAACTAGAGTCTTTCTGACATTTGTAAAGACAGTTTACAAATACAAGCTTGTGAAACCAAAATACTTTTGTACAGAAAAAGAAAGCAGTTAATTAAGATACAGTCTACAAAATAGAAGGAAATCTTTGCAGGCTAAACATTTAACAAAGGATAAATATTTAGACTATATAAAGTCCTCAAGGCTGAGTGATGGTGACATGCACCTTTATTCCCACCACTCCGAAGGCAGAGGCAGGCAGACCTATAAGTTTGAGACCAGCCTAGTCTACAGAGTTAATTCCAGAACAGCCAGGAATATACAGAGAAATCCTGTCTCAAAAGTTAATTAATTAAAACAAGTAAAGAGATCAAAACGAAATTAAAGAGAAAACAACCCAATCAATAAATGGGTTACTGAAATGAAGTGTTCAAATATGAAATAAAGTTAGCCAATAAACGTGAAAAAACATTCAACTTCACTAGCCATGAGAGAAATGAAAATCAAACAAAACAAAACAAAAACATTGAGATTCATTTTACCTTACTCAAAATAATGGTCATTTTGAAAGCAACAACACGGACTGGTAAGATGGCTCACTGGGTAAAGATACTTGCTACCAAGCCTGATGACCTTAGTTTAATCACCAGGACCCAAAAAATGGAAGGAGAGAAACAACTGACTACCAAAAGTTGTCTTCTGACCTCTGCATGTACATGTATGTGCACACACAGACACACAACGAATAAATGTAAAAAAAAAAAAAAAAAAAAAAAAAAAAAGGAAATAACAACAAATCCTGGTAAAGATGAGGCCGAACAGGAGTCTTATATACTACAGATGGGAATGTAAACTATTCCTCCACTATGAAAGTTAATCATATACTCTAGAGACTACCCTTGGTTATTTACCCAAAAGGCCGCAAGTCAACATCCCAAAGAGACACATTCATTAATGTTTAATTACGGAATGAACCAAAGTGTCCAACAACAGAGGAATGGATAAGAAAGTGTGGTATATGTGCACAGTGAAATTCTTTTTAGCCATGAATTAAGTAAGAGTGCTTACAGGAAAATTAAAACATTTGGAAATCATCATGCTAAGTGAATTAAGTCAGTCTCAGAAAGACAAACATTGTATTTTTCTCATCTGTGGTTTCTAGATTTTATAGGAAATCATTTATGTATGACATGAAAGCAGAAGTAAAGCTCTTCAGGGGGACAAAGAGAACTAACCCAAAGAAGGAAGAAATAAGAAAGGGTAGAATACAAGGTATAAGGGGAAAATATTATCAATATAAAATATATACATTTACAAAAACTTTAATATAATTAAGCTTTCAATCAGAGCAAAAAGGCTTCTCTGGAAAGCCCTGTGCAGCTGGTACTCTCTTCTTTAAAGAAAAGTCTCTGAAAAAAGTTTATGATTTTTTATCATGGAGCCCACAATAGATATGAGCTGGCCATTTCTGAGATGCCTGTAGACATTTGCTATGCTGCTGAAAAGGTTTGGTCAAAAAAGAAGTAGAGTTAAAATTCACACATGCGCGCACACGCGCGCGCGCACACACACAGAGAGAGAGAGAGAGAGAGAGATCATTAAGAAAGAACAAGGAAAGCCTAAGGCGAATGCTTGAATCTCACTCAGAAGGAGAAATAAAATAAACATCAGAAATGGATGAAGTAGGGGAACTGGGTGGGAGAGGACAAGAGGTGGGAGAGCAGGTGTAGGGAGAGCAGGGGTGGGAGGTGCGAGGGCTGGAGAGAAAAAGGAAATAGATTTGGGGAGCATCTCTGGCACAAGCTGAAGATGTACAACAGGATAGGCTCCTAGGAGGATATGGGAGTGACTCTAGCTGAAACTTCTAGCAGCAGGGGATACTTAAGTGGTCAACTCCTATAGTCAGGCAGGACTTCCAGTGGAGGGAGGGGGACCCCACCCCACTCACAAAGCCTGTGACCCAAAATTTACCCTGCCTACAAGATATGTAGGGATAAAGATGGAGCAGAGATTGAAGGAAGAGCCAATGACTGGCCAACCACTGACACTATTAGTGATACTCTGATATGCTGGCAGACAGGAACCTAGCTATCTGCCCTCTGAGATGCTCCACCCAGCAGCCGGTGGAAAAACATGCTGAAACCCACAGCCAAACATTAGGCTGAGCTCATGGAGTTCTGTGGAAGAGTTGGGGGGAGGGCACGGAAGGATAGAGGGACCTGGAGGGGAGGGGACAAGAACTTCACAAGAAGACCAACAGAGTCAACTAACCTAGGTCCATGGGAATCACGGAAACTGAAGTACCAACCAAAGAGCAAGCATGAACTTGACCTAGGCCCCTATCCATATGGTGCTGATGGGCAGCTTGGTTGGCATGAGGGTCCCCTAGCATTTGAAATGGTGGGGGAGCTGTCTTTGACGTGGACTCTTGTACCTGTTTTTGGATCACTTTTTCCTAGCTGGGCTGCTATGTCTGGCCTAGATGAAAGAGGATTTGCTTAGCTCTGATGAGACTTGATGTGCCAAGGCATGTGGGGGGGGGGCAGGGAGTGGAAGGTTCTGGTTTCTGAGTTATTACTCACTTGTGTCATGATTTTTTTTTTTCTGGAAACTGTCTTGTGAGAGGCCATATGATGTTTTGTTAAAAATAGACATGTGAGAGGGTGCACCATGGTTAGAAAGAATATAAATAGGACCCCACAGAAAGTCAGATGATGCTTTTGCATTGCTATGCCAGGCAACGCTTCTCTGGTCTTCGCTTCAAAGAGAGAAACATTCCAAAGAACTTCTCGAAGTACTATTCCTGATTCCGGCCACTTCCACTGAGCCTTGCTGTTTCTGCTGGATCGTGCCACCACTGCGGATTTGTGTTGCTCTTTGGTGTCTACTATTGGACTAGACTGCTGGTATCTTGACAAGGCAAAGTGGAATTGGCCCAAGAGAGTTCTAAGCAGGTCCATAACCCCTTTTTCCTGTTAACATTCTTTCTCCCCTTGCTCTTGTTTGTGAATTAGAAGTGAGGTTGGAGTGTTTGAGAACCCTAAATAAAGTAGGTTTTGAAAACTCAAAGCCTACGAGAGTCCCCTTTTCTGAGAAGGGGGAAGGGATAAGAGGGTGGTAGAGTGGGACCAACAGGAGAGGGGGGAAGGGCTGTGATCCAGACGTAAAGTGATAAAATTAATTAATTAGAGAGAGAGAGAATAGTCATGTACTTTGTACAGTTTGCGCTCCTGATATTTTAGTCTTGATTAGTTTGATTCTTCCTTTCTATTTGTGTTCCTCACTTTTGGAATAGGAATGTTTACTCTGGACTATTTTATGTTGGAAGTACACAACTTTTAAAAAGAAAATGGGATGTATGTATCTAAGAATTTGTTTTGAGTTGTGTAGAGAATGTAATCTTGCCTTATTCTAAGCCCAAGGTGAAAACAGTCTTGGGATGCTTGACCCAACTAAGACTTTGTGTCTACACTGATAAACATCTTAGTACAGACTGAGAAAAAGGAAGCATCAGCCCAAGACAAAAGACAGGGCCTACAATTCTGGCTGGGGTATTATATTGCAAAAACGACCATCAATTTGGGAGAGGACATTCCTGCCCATGGAGCTTGGAGTTTCAGGATTTGCGGCAGCAGTGGCAGTCTTGGCGGATAACTCCACGTTTGGGCCACAGACAGTGCAGCTTCTTCTGTCGGATAGAGGATCTGCTAGACTCCTGAGAATTACGCCAGGGAAATTGCCCCATGGAACTGATACCCAGAAGGTTTCATTCTTGTTCTCCTTAATCTCCTTTCCTTCCTATTTAGGGTAGTCAGGTTGGAAGGGAGGTGCATGTCTTTAATAAATCCCTAATAGGGTAGAATCATTAAAGAATCAGAGCCAACATTGAGTCTTAAAGGAAATTTTGAGCTTAAATTTTTCAACAAAAAATGACTTTGGCAATCCTTAGAGATGCACTAAATGTAGTTGTGTAAAGAAATGCCTATGAGCTTTTAGAGCCAGAGACGGAATGTCATAATTTGAATAGACATGCCTCCTACAGGCTTGTGCTTGGAACATTTGGTGCCCATTGGGAGCACTATGTTAGTAGTTGGAAACTTCAAAAGTTGCCCCAGCCAGAGGACATAGGTCACTGGGAATATGTCGTTAGAAGTTCTTCTTAGTCCTTAGTTTTCTAGTGTTTGCTTTTTGCCCTTTGTGAGGTAAAAATCTTCTCTACCACAGACTTACCCACCATGATGTTCTCTGCTCAAGCACATAGGACCAAGCAACCATGCTCTGAACCTTCTGAAACCATGTGCCCCCCCCCCAAAAAAAACCACCAACAACAACAAAAAATGCAAAAAAAAAAACAAAAACAAAAACAAAAATCTAATCCTTTAAAATTATTATCAGGTAGTTTGTTATAACAATTGAAAAGGCATCTAGTACATGCCTGATCATGGAACACACCGACAATGATAGTAGAGCAAGGTGTGGTGATGCAGGCCTTTAATCCCAGCAGATGGATCCTCTCTGAATTTGAGGGCAGCCTGGTTTACATATAAGGAGTTCCAGGCCAGCCAGAATCACATGATAACACCCTGTCTCAGAAAACAAACAAAATTGATTGTGGAGAACTTGGGTTTGTGAGTCATACCCCTGAAAGAAGTAATTGCTTAATAATCCGAATGCACTAGCATGCATTGGGAAAATCTGACCACTCTCATTTCCCATCTCATTTTCCTACTTTACTTTGAGACTTTCTTATCTGAAAGTGGTAGGCATGGTGGTAAAATATTTGAGACCCAACTCTGAGTTTGAATGGGGCTGCTAGGTAGTAACAGTGGGTCTCTGAGTCTCCATGAGCAACCATGTAAACTTGTTTAAAATGGAGGGACACAAATGATGCTGAACACTAATGCTGGACAAATAAAATAAATAAACACAATTAAATCTAAAGACATAGAGTTGACATTGAGAACACAATGTTATCAGTTTGCTTATGCCTTGTCCTTGAACTCATCTTTTCACTCCCTCCACCTCCCTCTAAGCCATCGCTTCATTTTATATATTTTTAAACTTTGTATAATTAGTGTACTAATTTTTACCTAATGTTATATTTGTGTGATACATTCAGAGTGGTTTTTCACAATGCTAACAATATTCCACTTATGTGTATATCACAATGTTGATATAAAAAGCCTTGAGGCTTTTTAAGATGTCTCTTTATTATAAGGGATGCTGCTATGAATAATGTCATCCTCATCTGTGGCACATGTCAACTTTTGTAACATGTTTCTATTTTAAATAAGACTAAAACATCTAATAAGAAACACATACCTAGGTGGATTAAATAAATCTCTAAAGATAATACCTCTAAGCCGGTGTGGTGGCACATACTTGTAATCCCAGCACTTGAGGAGGCAGATAGATCTCCGTGACTATAGGCCTGTTTGAAACAGCTAGGCTCAGCCTCAGAGGATGCTTGTAGACACCTATCTCTTTCTGTCACTGAGGTTTAAATTACCAAGGATAATCTCTAATCATAGAGGAGAAAGAGGGTGGCAACATTAAGTTCTAAACTCTTAGAAGCCCAAGAAGCAATAATCAAGATAGAAAGATAAAGGAAACACTATGAAAAGAAAAGGAATGCCCCACATTTCACAAAATGCAATACAAAGGTGACAGTGACTTTGTAAAAGGGCTGCGTTTGGTGCATATGACACAGTACAGGGAAAGTGAGATAAGAAAAACCTGGTGCTTTTCTTTACTGTGCTTATCATGTTGGAGTGCACAAAATGTAAAACGGAACAGGATGGGACATGATGTGTTAGGTACAAACGAGTGACTCAAAAGCGTGTGTGCAGAGCACTAGACCAAGGTTCAAATTCCTAACTGGCTATATCCAAGGATGAGTACAGCATTCCAATTATTGCTTGAGCTTTGAACATATTGGTTCGTGCACAAGCACAGAGCTGGAGTCAGTGGGAGTGGTCTGACTAAGACACAGTAAGCTGGGTGTGGCAGTGCGTACCTACAGTCCCAGCAAGGGCTGGGCCAAGGATTAAGAGTTCCAGCCTAGCCTGAGATACTCTCAAAAACCAAACCGATATCAGAGACTTCAGCGTTAGCAGACTTGGCTTACAAAATATGGGGCTACTTGAGGCAAATCTGAAAGCCAGTGCAAGTCAGCACAAAGAGCAAGCTGGTGGCCTCAGGCCACTGGGACTCTAGTCCAGAGAGTTCTTCTTCTTCCAGGATGTGAGCTCTGTCCTAACGGCCTTTCAGCTGATTGAGTCAGGCCCCTGAAGGTAATCTAGGAGAACCTTCCTCACTAAAGCAACAGAAGACGGACTTGAATCACCTCTACCAAATACCCCCACAGCGTGACCTCTACTCTAAATACTAGCATCTAGTCAAACACATTTCAAAGTGACCGAAATAACAAACCAGAGAACTGTGTGTCTGATACTATCCTTTCTTAGCCGAACAGCTTGGAAAAGTATATACATCTTTATTCGTCTGTGAAGTTAAGAAGTTAAGAGAAACTACCAACAACTGTGGTCATTGTTGTAAAAATTAAGACGATCCATGAAAATGTACCCAGGGATGTGCTTGGCATATAAGCAACGTCCTAACCAACATTACGTACCCTTACTAGGTTATTCTTACTATCAGAGCAATAGTGGAAAGTCAATCCCTGTCTCTGAGTTTCTATAAAACCACCATATTAGTGCCTATAACTCACAGTGATGTGAGATTTATTTTTAGTACTGGAGATAAGAACCAGGGTCTCATATATTCTAGCATTCCACATGGGAGCAGCATTAAATGAACATTAGATTCTTTTTTAAAAAATCAGGTGTTTGTGTGTGTGTGTGTGTGTGTGTGTGTGTGTGTGTGTGTGTGTGTGTGTGTGTGTGTAACATGTGCACATGTGTACATGAAGGCTAACAGTGTACCCTCCCCTAGAGCTGGAAGTCCAGGCAACTGTGAGCTACCCAGTATGAGTGCTAAAAACCAAACTCAGGCATCTGAAGAAGCAGTAAGAAATCTTAACTGCTGACATCTCTCCAGAGGCAGTCTGATGTCTTAATTGCTTCAAAGATGAGTTATCTATTAAAAAATTAAAATGCATATATTTAAAAAGGTGTTTTATAAAAATTCAACCATTGATTATAACTACAGATTTTAATGTCTTTATTAGCATATATTAATTACACATAATGGGTCTGTGGCACTTTCATACCTGTACATGAATATATTTTGACCATATTTACACATATACTTTACAGCTTGTAATCTTTGGCCCCTCTTCCTCTTCTTCCCCGCTCCCCCCTTCCTCCTCCACGTGTGATGTGCATGGTTGGTGTGTGTGTAGTGTGTGTGAGCACACATGCAAGCACATGCATACACTTCCCTTTGTACAAACTAATGAATTTCATTAGGATTGTTTACAAGAGCTTGGCTGAGTTGCTTTGTAGGACCATAGACACCTTATCAGTGATTATACCACCAAGAGCTCTCCCACCAACCTTTGTGTATTTATGAATCTCCATGGCAGGGTTTTGGTGCAGCCAATCTTATGAAGATCATGTGCAAGTGACCATGTTCCTGTGAATTTAAGAGCTCAGTCATGTAATGCATGGAAGTCAGCCCTCCACATCTTTTGCTACACCCTACTTCCACTTTTATATTCTTTTCATCTGCAATGTTCCCTGGACCTTGGAGGAAGTGATATATATGTGTGTCACTTTTGAGTAGCCATTCAACAGTCATTTATTCTGTCTTTTGAGTGGTTATGAGGATCTGAAGTCACTAGTGACAAACGCAGAAGGTGCTCTCACCAAAGTTGAGACCAGCACTATTCTGTGGAGATAAATGTGGTTATTTAGAAAGTAATTCGACAGGCACATCATGGCATGGAAAGTCTGTTGGATGGTTTCCTGTGTGCAGAAAAATCTGTTAGGTTTTCACAATGCCTCTTTCAAATTAAAAATGCCTTGGTCCAAAGGTTTTGTGGGTGGGTTGTTTTCCTTACCCCTCCACTGGAAGTCCTGCCTGGCTATAGGAGGTGGCCACTTCAGCTTCCATAGCCCCTGCTGCAGGATTCTCAGCTAGAGTGACCTCTATAGACTTCATGATGTCTTCCTTTCCCAGGTCTCTGGCAAATCCCAGAGATGCCCCTCCCACCACCTCCACCTCTGATTTCTGATTTCAGTTCTCTCACCTGGCCCTCTCTCCCAGAACCCACTGCCTCTTATCCTAATCCCCACTCCTGCCCCTCTCCCCAGCCCCTCTCCTACCCAGTTCCCTCCTTCCAAACACCTCCCGCACGCCTATTTTATGTTCCCTTATAAATAGGATTCAAGCATGCTCCCTTCGGCCCTCCTTATAACTTAGCTTCTTTGGGTCTGTGGATTGTAGCATAGTTTCCTTTATTTTATGGCTAATATCTACTTATAAGTGAGTATATACCATGCATGTCTTTCTGGGTCTGGGTTACTTCACTCAGGACAATCATTTCTAGTTCCATCCATTTTCCTGCAAATTTCAAGATTTCCTTGTTCCTAATAGCTGAGTAGTACTCCACTGTGTAAATGTACAACATTATTTTTCTTTAATCCATTCTTTGGGGGACATCTAGGTTGTTTCCAGCTTCTGGCTATTATGAATAAAGCTGCTATGAACAAAGTTGAGCAAGTGTCCTTGTTGTATGGTAGAGCATTTTTGGGTATATTCCCAGGAGTTGTATAGTTGGGTCTTGAGGTAGAACTATTCTCAATTTTCAGAGAAGGCGCAAGTTTTCTCTCACAAGCAATGAATATTCCCCCGTCTCCACAAGCTCACCAGCATGTGCTGTTGCTTGAGTTTTTTTTATCATAGCCATCCTGACAGGATGTAAGATGGGATCTCAGGGTCATTTTCATTTGCATGTCCCTGATGACTGAGTACTTTGAACATTTGTGGAATGACAAAGGTGGAGCAAAGATTGAAGAAATGGTCAACCAAAGACTAGCCCTACTTGAGACTCATCCCATGGGAGAGTATCAATCCCTGACACTATTAATGTCACTCTGCTATGCTTGTAGTTAGGAGCCAAGCATAACTCCTCGGAGAGGCTTCACACAGCAGCTGGCGGAAACAGATACAGAGACCCACAGCCAAACTTTAGACAGAACTCTAATAGGGAGTCCTGTGGGAGAGTTGGGGGAATGACTTGAGGGAGTCAGAGGACTTAAGGACTCCACAAGAAGATCTATAAAGGCAACTGACCTGGGCCATGCGTGCTCACAGAGACTGAACCACCAACCAAAGAGCATGCATGGACTAAGCCTAGGCCCCCTACATATACATAGCCAATGAGCAGTATAGTGTTCATGTGCATCTCCCAAAAACTGCAGCGGGGACCCTCTATGACTCTGATGCCTGCCTTTGGATCTTGTTTCCCTAACTGAGCTGCCTTACCTGGCTTCAATAAGAGAGGATGCGCTCTGTCCTGCAGCAACTTAATGTGTCAGAGCAGGTTGGTACCCATGGTGGACCTCCCCTTTCTCTGGGAAGAGCAGAAATAGGGGGAAGGAGTGTGTGAGTTAGGGACTAGGAGGAGAGGAGGGGAGCTGCAATTAGCAAGTAAAGTAAATAAATAATTTTTAAAAATATATATATTAAAATCCCTTGTTTCCTTATGAAGGACGGTTTTGTAGTAACATTTTATCTTAAGAATTTTTTTCTTACAAATACTGTTACATATGTCTTTATACATAGTTGAATTGTAGCAAAATATGGAAAACAAACCAAGTATCCATGAATGGGTGAATGGATTCTCTCATAATGTTGTAATGTCACACAGCAGCAGAAAACAAAGAATGTTTTCTATATAGTGACATATATGTATCTTAGGAGTTTATTGCTATGAAGAGACATCATGACCATGCCAGCTCTTCTGAGGGAAACTATCTAACTGGGCATGGCTTACTGTTTCAGGGTTTAGCCCATTGTCATCATGGCAGGAAGCATGGTGGCCTGCAGGAAGACATGGTGCTGAGAAGGAACTGAGAGTTCTACACCTTGAGCCACAGGCAGCAAAGAGGAGGCCCAACTTGAGGATATAAAACCTAAAAGCCTGCCCCTAGTGTCACACTTCCTCCAACAAAATCACAGCTCCTAATCATGTCACTCCCTATGGGCAAGCATTCAAGCACTGGAGTCTATGGGGGCCATACCTACCCAAACCACCACAGTATATAAACATACCCAAGATATTATAGATAAAGCAGCTTGTAGAAAACAAAGAGTAAAGACTCTAATCTTAATATATATTACATGTATATGTACATGTTATTACATGGATATATGTATGTACAACATATGTATATTTTATTATATATGCATGTTGGTTTTCTTTGCTATAAAGACACTGTGGGAAGTTATATATCAAACCAACAAAGAAATCAGTCATGCTGACAGTGCACCGGATGGACCCTGGGGTTTGGGAAGTAGGATGCACAGCAAAGCAACTCACTCTTTACTTTTCTATAATTATATCTGGGGATGTCTATTGTGTCAGTTAGTTGTCACAAAATGCAGTCTTAGGCCACCCCAGACTTAATACGATTTGTATTCAAAGCACAGGTCAGCTGATCAAGTTGGGCTCAGAAGAGAGGCTCCACTTCAGTTTTCAGTGCCTAGACAAGTTCCAGTTCCCGATGAGATACGAAGACGTGTTTCCTGTGCCATTCTCCTGAGCTTACAGAAACAGAAACAGATGGTGGCAGGGAAAGCAGGCAAAGCATCTTAAGAATTAGCCTAAAAAAGGCACAACTGCCACTCTTCTGCATTAGCCATAGAAATGCAGAGCTTGACCAGATATACCCTGATTACAATGGAGACACAGCAGGAACTGAGATCAGGGAGGAGCTATGACTCATTCTATGATAGCTGCTAATCACTGCATATAATTTGAAATATTCTAAAATTATAACTGTGAGTCATAGAAGTAGCAAACATTAGGCATCATTTATCTACAGAGTGAATAGTCTATGAATGCATTTTTTACTTAAGAATTGTGTTGTCACGGGCACAGTGGTACACACCTGGAATCTCAGCATTCACGGAGTCAGAGGCGGGCAGATCACTGTGAGTTCGAGGCCAGCCTAGTCTACAAAACGAGTCTAGACAGCCCAAGCTACACAGAGAAACACTGTTTAAAAAGACAAAAAATATTGTTATCACTGTCTATGGATCATGAATGGAATGCGATGAAAAAATACAACTCTGTGAATCCATAGCACGGAAAGGAGCAGGCCCAGTGCCTTTTACACATGAGGCAACCGAGCCTTAAATTAAAACTGGGACACACAGAAGTTGAATAGCCTGAACAACAAGAAGCCCTGAAGGGAGCTGTTGGTCTCAAAACATAAATAATTAAGGATAAAGAAAGGCATAAAATGTAAACATGAGTACGTAATAAGAATGTGTTTCAATGCATTATGTAATATATTTAGTTTCTAAAAATACAAGTAACTCATAGGCTGACCTGAGAAATAAAGTAGTTCTCTCTCTCTCTCTCTCTCTCTCTCTCTCTCTCTCTCTCTCTCTCTCTCTCTCTCTCTCTCTCTCTTCTCTCTCAGAACAAAAATTGCAGAGGGAGGATGCAGGGGGAAATTGCAGGGGGAGGACGCAGGGGGAAATTGCAGGGGAAGAATGCAGGAGGAGAATGCAGAGGGAAATTGCAGGGGGAAGATGCAATGTTTCTCTCTCTCTCTCTCTCTCTCTCTCTCTCTCTCTCTCTCTCTCTCTCTGTCTCCCTCACTCACTCTCTCCCCCTCCCTCCCTCCCGCCTCCCTCTCTCCTCCTCCCTCTCTACCTCCCTTCTCTCTCCCTTGCTTTCTCTCTGTCTCTCTCCTTTGTTCTCCATCTCTCAACAGGCCTAGAATATACAGAGATCTGCCTGCTTCTGCCTCCCGAGGGCTGGGATTATATGACTTACCTTTTCTTGGCCTGAAATGAGTCATATGTTCACCTTAGACCCAGTCACTGTGTTAGGAAAGTGTAATTCTCTGGCTATCCTGAATGAAGATATGATTTTTTTTATTTTAAAAAAAGGCTATGAATTTGAGAGAGAGAATGAGGATAGGTGGTTTGGGGAGGTGGGGGAAGGCAAGGGAATGGGAATATAATGTAATTATGATCTCAAAATATAAAATATATTTCTTTAATTGATTAAAATTCTTTCCCATAGAGCCATTATTGAAGTAAGTCAAAGGACTGAGGAGTAAAGAAGCAGAAGGTGACTTTCTAAGGAAAGCAGGGCATTGTAGCCAGCTGGGGGGTGGGGAGAACAGACATCAGAGAAAAGAAAAAATGTCATATATGCACAGTCCTTACCTAAGCTGACAAAATCTGACCATGATAAAATTAGAGGATAAATAAAGAATGTAAGGAAAGCTTCAAAATAGTCTGATTTTATTTGGTTTTAGAGTACTAGGTCCAAAGGAAGTTTGATAGTTATATCAGCCTATGTCATTTATACAGTCTATTTCTAATGTGTTTATATTGAATTCAACATATTACATTGGAAACAGTGAAGATGCTATGTATCTTAAGAAGTCCAGGCTGCTATAACAAAATGCCATAAACTGTGTAGATTAATCAATAGGCAGTTTTCATGGCCCTAGAGTCTAGGAAGTCCAGGATCAAGACTCCAGCAGATTTGCCTCATGGTTGTGGGCCCTTTCCCTGGCTAGGTGATAGCCATCTTCTAATCTCTGCTCGCATGACCATTTGTCGGTGTGAAGCTATGGGGGGCTGGGAGAGGTACTGGTCATTTCTTCTACTTCTTCTTACAGGCCCCTTTTGAAAATCTGCCTTCATAACTGCATCTAAACCTAGCTAGCCCCCCAAAAGAGTTCACCCCCAGTACCAGTGCATTGGAGGTGAAAGTTTCAACATATAAATGCTGGTAGGAGTGAGGTAATTAGACATTCTGTCCTTAACTATAACGAACTAGTTCAAAAAAATCAAGGAAAGACCAAAGAAACTAATTATTTAGTATTACTGACATGGTGAAAATAAGCAAAACCAAAGATGGCCGGTCTAGTTGGCATCCAGAAATAGAAGCCCAAATCTGCATACACAATAAGAAGAACTTACATGGCACTGCCCCTAAAATTCCTCACATCAGCCAGAAACTAGTGTAACATTCAACATGGAAATGATGGGAAAAGCAGGAAGAGGCCCATCCAAGCACAAGAGATTACACTTTATGGAAGCACATGGGGCAATTAATTGAAGAATACGATTTTAAAACTACCTTCTAAAACCCACAAGAATATCTGATAATTATGTGATTGGGGGAAACTGGAAGTACAAGATTTAATATGGGTGATGCCAAAAAAGAAAAGAAAATTATAGGCTATTATGCCAATTATGGCTTTTGCAATGCTGTTCTTAAGGCTTAGACATTTAGCTACTGTGGGCCACCATTTTCATTTGCTGGATCCACCAAGGGAAAACAGGGCATGCGGGCTGTTTCCTGAAATGTCTATTACTTTAAAAAACATAAAAGGGGATTTAGAAGTATAGGAAATAAACAAAACTGTCTGAAAAGGTACTAGAGGGCACTGTATGCTCAGCCTGGTGCTGTTTCAGTCATTACTTAGATCCTGGACTTTTGATTTTGTGCTTACACTGATGGCAGCAACAAGAGGCATCACATATGTCTGAAATCCAAGGACCAAGTTGCACCGCTACTCTCCGCAGCAGAAGCCCTCCTTCTTCATCTTCGAAACTGGACTACTACTTAGTCAAACTGATGAGAGAAAGAGAAGCAACAAGTTCCACAAAGACCATAATAGTTTGCAGATATGGTTGGGCCCTTCTCAAACTAATTGCCATGACCCCCCCCCCCTCCAAACACTCTGCCAGAACTGATGGGGCTTACGACACTGAAATGGGAGTGAAGAGGGGAAATGAATGGTTATATTAATCCACTAATGGGAAATTAATTAGTGTTAAAGCATATGTTTCTGTGAAAAAAATAATAACAGCCTTGGAAACACGGAATAATTTTAAATATATGTGAACAGCCAATATTTATTAACAATATAATACATGTGCTGTTCATTAAATTTATTGTGTTATATTCAATGTACTATTGCTATGCATATTATACTCTTATTTTCTTGTTTCTCTGATTTTTTTTAAACAACTGTATTTTTATAATAGTTTAGGATTTATAGTAAAATTGTAAAGAGTGTTTGCATATACCCCATATCTAGATTTTTCTATTATTACTATGTTTAAATAGTTTATATTATATTGAACACCTTAATTATACCTTGGTTTTAATTTTTAATAAAAATAACTGAAATACCTGATGACATAATTAAATAGAAAAAAAAAATCAGGTAATTTTATTTATTGGTCTCTAGGCATTCTTCTCGTAAGTAATCAATTTTGTAAGTATAGGTATTTCTTCTAGTTAATAAACTTTTAAATGATATTTGTGCTAAAATGTCTTAATTCACTGGCACTCCAGGTTCTGGTACTCTTTTGGTGTGCATCATCAGTCTACCACACTGTCATCGCTTTGTGAGGGCACAGCCTCACAAGATGATTGGCCCAAGTCATTTCCTCCTTCTGTTTTCATCATGAAGTTTCTAGTCGCCTGCCTTAGTTGGTCACTTGTGGCCCCCTAGACTTGATGCCTGGTGACATTTTCTTGGTGGTCCCTGTGTTGAATCCCTGTGTTTTGAGCAGAGACTTTGCCTTTCTTGAATTACCTGTTTCTGTGGATTCCTAAGGAAAGTTTCAAGGAAGATGATGTTTATCAATCTTTCCCAGCTCAAACTAACTTCATTCTGCTCTTGCGATTGACTGATTGGTCACAGAGTGCTTGTTGGAAGACATTTTCTTATCATTCTCATGACATTGTTCTGTTCTGCCTTGTACTTGAAGTATTTTCACTAACATGGTCTGTTCTATTACCTGTCACATTGACCTGGAAGTTTTGTGCATTTTCTCTCTAATCTGTAGGACTGAAGTGTTGTGAAGCCTTTCCTGAAATAGTCTCTTCATTCACTGTTGTAAGAACCCAGTGGACCATTTCAAACTGGACTGCTCTTCCTTCCTTCCTCCCTACTGTCTAGGACTGTGGGATAAAATTTTAGAAGGTGTATCACTTTTAGCCACTGAAGAAAACCTAATCATCTGTGTTTGCTGTCCTGATTTCTCATCTGTGTTCACATATAATTATTGCAAATACTAGTTAAATTATGGAACATTCATTAATTGAAGTATCATGTTATGATCATTGCTGTTCTAAATGAAAAGAGAGTACATTGGCCTCTACCATTATATATGTCAGTGTGTATTTCCTAGGAACAAGCCATCCTCAAACATAATGTTCCTGATTTTATGGCAAAGATTAAAAGAACAAGATGTGTCTTGTTAAAATTAACCACAACCCAAGGATTCAAATTACACACACATGCATACACATACACATAAATCTGTATGTGCGTGCGCACGCACGCGCGCGCGCACACACACACACACAGCTCTAGACATGGTCCAAGAAGATCTAACAAGAAGAATAGAATAGGGCATGTTGTAACAATGATGTACATCTCCCTCCATCCTCCATGCTTTCTAAAGCCCAAATGAATTTACATTTAATTATTTGTCTTTCATAGGCTAAGATTTCTACTGTGTTAAATATAAATGTTTATTTGATCTGTACATATGGCATAGCTTTTAGTATTGTTGTTGTTATTCTAATTGATAGATTTTAAAAACACTGTATATATAGACCCACTATTTAAAAATGCATGAGTGCAATTCTTTCCTTCATATATGTTCTGCAGTTTCAAAAAGCTGATCAGAGTCATGATCTGAGGACTTTTCAGATATAAATAGGGAAAGATAGCTTACTAGAGGCTTATACCTGTGGCTACTTAAAAGTCCTTTTTCAGTCTTCAACAAGGCATTGAAATAATTCCATTAAAATTCCTTTTAAATCCCAGTAACTAACTACCATAAGCAGATTTGTTACTGTGGAGGGCTATGTTTTAATAATGTCTCTCACTAGGATTTGTAGTTCTATTATGAAACTTTCATGGTTTATACAAGAAAATTCAATAAGAATACTCATAAAACTATACAATTTGAAAACTCATTTCAATAAACTATGTCAATTACATGAAAGCTTTCATGTTATCACAAAAGAAGACTAAGCAGGGAATGAGATAAATAGACTATAATATTTAAGATAAATAAACAATGCAATAATTCTCCTAGCAGATTTGCATCTTTGTGGCCAGTAGACACCAGTGTGGCTTGCATCTAAAGCATTCTAATGGCACCTTCTCAGGGGTTACAAACACCCTGTGCTTGTGTCTTGCATGTGGAAGAGACCTGATTCTCTTCCCATGTATGTCTGAAGAGTTTGTCAAAGGACTCATCCTTTCCTCGCTGCAAGGGCAGGGCAGCTTCTACAGTAGTCAGTCTTCTACTGTTCATGAGGATTGGAACAAGGGGGTAAGCAAAGGATTCAGGCTACACTGACCAGACTCTTGGTGACATCTCCTGTACAAACTACAAAGAGTCCTCTTCTTCTTGGGACTTACAAAAACCAAGAAGTATAGAGTTACTAAGTCACCACTGAACAGCACTTGCAGAGCAACTGTCCAAGGATGAGGCATGCTGAACTGAATGACGCAGTAAAGAGGAATCTCATAGATAGCATGGATTTAGCCATGTGAAAGCCAAGCCTACACCTATACTTCGTAGTTAAAAGAGTCAACAAATTTGACTGTTGCTTTAGCTAATCCGACTAATTAGGGCAAAGTGTTTCAATATGCAATGCATATTAAGACAAATATGACAATGATTGATCCCACTTAAGCAATGATTGATCCCAAATTTTACATTTGCCAAACCAAGATTATATAGTTTATCTGGATGCAATGTAAACTTATTTTACTTATAGCCTTAGAGTTAACCACTGTCCTAGCTTCTACTGCCAAGAAAAACCAATGTCAGTATGGAGGGTGTGGGTGTAGAAAGAGGTAAACCAGACAAAATTGTAGACAGAACTCTATCCGAAGCCTCAAAAGTTTTCAAAAGCCATCTATTCACTGTCTCTGTACCACACAACAAACCATTGGAATGTTTAGGCTCAAGTTTGAAGGGACTGCCACATTTTTAAAAATGTATTCAAAAAGGTAACTCAGAATCTAAAAGATAAGTTTTGGCAGGGGTGTCAGGAAATTGACCTATATCAGATATGCACTCTTATGATATATTAAAGTATAAATTATCCTTAACAAAATAACAAAATATTGTTATTGCAGGCCTGTTCTTTGAAAAAAAAAAGTATCAGAAATAGTATGGTTTTTAGTACAATAAAGAGAATTAGAAGCCCACTATCTATCAAGGTTTGTTATAGACTTCCAAGTCTATAGTTTTCACTTTCACTTCTCTTAGGGAAATGAATATGCCTCACCGCCTTATCACACTAGGAAGAACTATTTTCCAAAGGTTGCTTGCAGTCACACAGACGGGATTCCTAGTTTACACATCTACAAATAAAGTTCTCTCTTGCAGATATCCTTACATAAGCTCATCTTGGGATATTTTCCTTCTTATTTCCCAATTAATTATCATCATAGAAGAAACTTAGAGCCTTTCCTTATATCACACATAAAAGTTAACTACAAATCATATCAGATAATAGATTTAAATATAAAAGCTACACAGAAACAAAACAAAACAGACAACAGCAACAAAAAAGATCTTTTGTGACCTTAAGTTAGGTAAAGGTATTTTAGATGTAACATCAAAAATAATCTATGAAAATCTAGATAAATTAGACCCCATAAAAGTATAAAATATTTCCAGTACTAAAAGACACCAATTAATAATTAGGTTTGGGGATTGAGTTGTAGATGTATTAATTGGTGTTGAGCACCCCATAGTCAGTTGGGAATTCTCTGCATTTTGATCATTAGTGGATTTCTTTCCACTTCAGAAAGAAATTCCTTTGATGAGGAGTGGGAGCCACCCTTATCTGTGAGTAAAAAAAAAATAGGTATTTAGAGTACAGTTAGAAATTATACTGGTTTGAAAAAGTGGCAGTTGTAGGTTCTCCTGAAAGGTCTATGACCTCACCTGCCATGAGTAATTAGAGGCATGAACTCTCTTCTATTGAGTCCAATTAAGTAGCCATTGGTTACCCCCAAGATGTAACTGCCATTATTACAGCATTGGGGAGCTCTTGCAAAGCAGGTCGTTGTTGTGACTCATAGTCTTTCTAATAGGGTAGGACCATTAATTGATTTTCTCCATTGGTAGTTTTCACAGCACCTTCAGTTACTATGAGAACTAGTCATCATGGAGGAAACTTTCAGGTCAGTTTCAGCTCAATTCCTCCAAATCCTATGCCCAAATCCTATGCTTCAACATTGGTATCTTACCTTCAAGATCTGGGAGTCAACTAAAGGTTGACTCCTATGTTGTATGGACCATCACCTGTAATCTCATGACCAGCAACTTGAAGGGAGTATCCCAGTGCCTAGTACTGGAAGAGTACTATAGTTTTATCGTATGAGAAGAACAAGGGGCCCTATCAAAAGGGAACAAACTATACAAACATATATTTACTAAAGAAGATATGCAAGTGAATGATGGTTAATAAAGATATAAAAGGATGTTCAATACTATTTAGCTAATGGAATGGAGATAAAAAACAAGTTTACACACAATAGAAGGACTATAGTAAATAAGGCAGATAATAAATGTTGGTGGGGATGTAAAGAATGCTCATGCACTGTTAGTGAAAACATAAAATACTACAACTTGGAAAACATTTGTAAGTGTTCAGCACATTAAGTGTAAAACTGCCAAATGACTCGGCAGTTCCACTTCTAGATATTTACAAGGATTTTTTTAGAGTGTAAATCTATGCCGATATTAATACAAGAATGTTCACAACAGAATTATTCACAATAGCCTTATTCTGGAAAAAACATGTATCGAAATCAGAGATCACATAGGCTAGAGGTGTATACCTATGCAATATAATACTGTTCAGCTATAACCTCTATGCTACAGGTGACCTTCAAAACTACTATGCAAAGAGAAAGTCAGAAACATGAGTTACTGTGTGGCTCTACTTACAATAAATATAAACAAAGCCAGCCTTATAGAAAGGAAGATCAGTAGTTTCCTGAACCTGAATATGGAAGCAAGAAGAGCAATAGTAAAAGTGTCTTCTTGGGAGATGAAAATGTTCTGAAACTGATTATTGGGATGGCTGTGCCATTTGGCAAAGTTACTAGCATTATGGAATTTTATTTAAGTATTTTATGATATACAAAAGACACTTCACAGAGTCAACTAAATGGACCATTGACCTTCCTATACTCTTTGAGGTCCTTTTCTTACTATCATTTTCTACTCTTACATGGACATAGTACCAACTCTCAAAATCTCTACTCTCCTCATGCTTATGATCCTTACCCTACCTACCCATTCTCCCCATCTGACAGAAGTCCTGGAGCATGTTATATTTTTTTAAGTCCTCCAATTCAGAAAAAGACTCATGAGGCACTTGACAGAAGCCAACTCATCTTTTTATAGAACTCTTAATAAGTCTCATTACCTTGTCTTTAGAATGCTGACATTTTGACAAAAAGGAGTTTTCAGTAAAATAACTATACAGAGGTTCCACATTATGTCAAGATCCTACTAGATATAGATAGAGAAAGATCAAGGAAGTCCGAAGGAAAACAGCAAAGAAGACAGTGAGGAACAGCCAAACGTCGCATCGTAGAAGTGGGTGGCAAAGGACTCCCATCCAGAGGCTCAGTGGGTAGGCACCGCCTCTTAGAGCACTTTGAACTGAAGATCTTCACACCTAAAGTTCTGTTCCTGCCAAGTCACATCTACCTTCTGTTAGTTCTGTTATCACATGTGGCTATTGAACAGAAGCTAAGAGAAACGATTGCGCTTTCATCTGTAACCTGGTGATTAAGTTATCTCTAACCATCAGAAGGTATTATTTCACAAATGCTGCTTCTCTCAAATGTAGGCTTCTGACACACGGAGATAGTGTCAAAGAAAAGAAGGCTGGATGAGCAGTAGGGGAGCAAGTCCTGTCAAAATCTAAGCAGAAGCTCTGGAAAAAAACACTCTCTTTAGTAATAAGTATGTCTGGAATATGAATATAATTTTCCCATGGTAAATATTTAAATCAACATCAGAGTTCAGTACATGGAAAATCAGTCCTGTCTTTAGAAGAAGCACATTGCACTGACAGCTGACCCTTAGATAATCTGTTAAATCATTATACAATAAAACACTATAATAACTTTCTTTCTTTGGTTCCAAAGCATTTAGAGATCTTTTTAGAGCAGCGCCAACGTATAAAAGTGCCATATGGAATGCAGTCAGACATTTATTTCTTGTCAATACATTGATCCACTAAGCAAATACCTTAATACCAATAGACTAACACTGAGGAGTGTAAATAAATAAGGATAGAAGATATGTAAGAACTTCAAGTACAAGACAATGTTTAAAAAGTGTTGTCTGTACACCAGCTGCATTCTGAACTGCTTGCATATAAACTCAAGTTAAGTTATTAGAATGAATAATCCTGAGCCCCAGTCCAGCCAAAATGAATAAAAAACATGTCTGAAGAACACACACACACATGCTCATGTGTATATATATATATATGCTCATGTATATATGTATGTATATATTTGTGTGTGTGTGTATATATATATATATATAGTGTGTGTGTGTGTGTGTGTGTGTGTACCCAAGTTTGCTAATAACTGCTATGGCATGAGAGGCTCAGAATCACATCACAAACAAGTGTGACAGTCTGATAATACATATCTTTACTTGGCAGAGTGTAATTACATGCAAGGGTGCCCTTCTATAAAGTTCTCAGTGTTGATATTTTTATAGGTAAACTTTTAGAATAAGTCTCTAGGTTTTCAGAATCCTAAAAATAATTATCACTGTAAAAGAGGGCATGAAGTAAAATGATATGGACTCACCAGAGAGAGAACATTTATCATAGAGGAAATATTGGGTCTTGCAGCTAAAACTTTGGGATTGCTCAGCCAACTTTGAGGCATTGTTTTAGGATTATCTTAAAATGTACCCCAGAACTAGTTTAATGAGGCATGGTTGCCTCTGTCACTCATCTGAAAGCAGGAAATCAATGCCTTGGGACCAGCATCTTTCCTCCCACATCTTACCATTGTGACAGACCAACACTCTGTCTGTTTATGAAAAGCAGCTGGACATGACACTTGCCTAAGACTTCAGAACTCAGGGGGGAACTCCAGAAGGAAAGAAGGGAGAGGGGAGGGGGAGGAGGGAGAGGGAGGAGGTAGAGTGAAGGAAGCATGTGTACATTGCTGTGCTTTGAATATGCAGTTTATCCCTTGGTTTCAGATGGTGGCTCCATCCTGGGAGGGGGGACCCAGTGAGAAGAAGGCAGCCCCTGCAGGCCTACCTTTGCAGGCTGTACCTGGCCCCGGGTCCCGCCTTCCTGCTCTCTGATCCAGGCCTAACACATACATAGTGAAGAACTTCTCTACTAGTCTCCCCTACTGCCCTGGTGCTCTGCGTGGGCTCAGCAGCCACAGACAACCAACAAGCGACCTCTTTCCTGCTGTAAGCTGCTCCGCTGGGTGTTCTGGTCACAGCTTTCCAAAAGTATCCAACGTCTACTAGTAGATTTCATTTCTGAATTATCTACTGAGCCCTGCAGCTAACCTTACTTTACACAATTGTAAAAGCAGTTTTAGCTGTTTTATAGGTATATTTCACTCTTTCCTGATTATTTGGTTCATATTCTTTTAATAACCTGATATTAGTTTTATACGCAATACCCAAATTATTTTTCAACTTTAATTTCAAAACACAAAGTCCATTTTTTTCTTTCTTTTGATCTAGAGTCTCGTTGTATGACGCAGGCTTGCCTCAAACTTGAGGTTCTCCTATCTTAGCTTCCTAAGACATGAGCCACTATGCGTGGACAAAATTCACTTACTTTAGATAAATAGTTTGAAGAACTGGCTGCACACAGGGATACGTAGTCAAGTAACCATCACTCTATCTGAAATACAGTATATTTCCACCAGCCTTAAAAGTGTCCTCTTAAGACATTTAGTGACATGGCCCTATAATCTCGGCACTCAAGAAGGTGAGGCAGGAAGATAACAAATTCAAGGCCAGACTGATCTAGTTTGGTTTTTTGTTGTTGCTGTTGTTTGTTTTTTCAGTTTTTCAATGCAGGGTTTCTCTGTGTAGCCTTCCTTGTCCTGTACTTTCTTTGTAGACCAAGCTGGTCTTGAACTCACAGAGATCTGCCTGCCGCTGCCTGTGCTGGGATTACAGGCCTGCGCTATCACATGCTGCTGTACAACTACTTTTCTTTCTTTCTTTCTTTCTTTTTTTTTTTTTTTTTTTTTTTTTTTTGGCAGATAGGTTAAGGATTTTGTTTTCTTTTTTTTTTAATTAATTTATTTATTTTTATTAATTTATTCTTGTTACATCTCAATGGTTATCACAACTACTTTTCAAACTCATCCATTCTCTCCTCTCTCTCCCTAACCCCCTCATCTGCCTCTCATGTTGATCTACTTCCATACCCTAACATCAAGCATCAAGTATCTACTACTCACTATAGTTCTTACTTTTTATAGAATTCCATGTTTAATATTGTGCCTTCCTTTGTTTACCATAGCTTTTAAAATTTATCCCTATCATTTTGAGTTTCCCCTATCACTATTGTACATCAATATTTCCTTTTGTTTTTCTTGCAGAAATGTAGTCTAATGTGTTTATCCTTTAGCCAATTGACTTGTTTCTCTTTAAACTATTGTGAATAATGTGGTTATAAACACTGGCATACAACTCTGTATACACATGATTTTTCATTTCTCTTGAGCAAACCTCTATAAACTAGTGGCAAGGACTGTGTATGTTTACTATGTGAGACAGTATCAAGTTATTTTCAGAGGAAGTCAGCCATTTTTTAACCCTATGACCGTCCCAATGCCCTCCATCTTTGTCAATACTTCACATTGTCAGGCCTTGTGATGGTAGTCGTTGCGGTTAGTGTGCAGAGACGACATTTGCATTCCACTGATGATTGTCACCCTAATGTGCTTATGTGTGCTATTTTCTGAAGTATTGGTTAAAATATTTTGTCTAATGTTTGTTCTTTATTATTCTACATGTTCTCCTTACACATTTTAAAAGCCAATCATTTTGTTAGATATATGGTTGCAAATATTTCCTCCCTGTTTGTGGCTTGCTTTTTCATTTTCTGATGCATCTTTCATGGGACAAAAAATCGTAAGTTTTGCTGTTCTATCAACTGTTTATTTTACAGTGCATGACTTTTTTTTTTTTTATCCACTAAAGAAATTATCACATGAGCCAGACTTTTTCCCAGTTGGCACTATTGACACTTTAATATTTTGGAAGAATAGCCCACGCATGTACAAATAGCAGTAATTCTAGCCACTGCCTTCAAGACAGCAATTTATCAGCTGCAACAACCAACAAACATCTCCACATTCTGGCAACTGACATTAGGATATGAAATTTCGGAGAATTACTGGTCAAACCCAATGCCATAAATGTAGCATTAGATTTTGCACTCATCTATCCTGAGTTAATGCCTACAGAAGTGCTGACCAGTCAGAGATCACTTTTTCTGTACAGCTATTTAATTAGTCTAATAGTGTGTGTTATATACCCATCTTTCCGTCATTGGGGTACCTTGGCAAATTTGTTGAACATCAGGTGACCCTACAGGTGGGGACCTACTTCTGAACTCTCCATTCCATTTTGTTGCTCTAGTTCTGTATCTATGCCAATAACACACAGTTTTGGGTACTATAGCTTCATGGTAATAATAAAATCAGATAACCTAAACATTTCAGCCTTGGATTTGGGTTTTATTTAATTCCTGACTTTCTGCACGTAAGACTGTCTCAGTGCAGTCTCTATTCTTCTGTTTGCTCTCCTGTACCATAACTATATGCTTCTAGTTTCCTGTATTTAGTTTTTATCTAGAACAGGGCCATTCAGCCATATCTATCTCAGCTATTTCTGAAAAAAGAAGTCAATGCTGCCTCAAATACTTTCTAAAAAGTAGCCAAGATAAAAGAAATAAAAAGATCATGTCATTATTCTCAGGTACTTTTGGGTCATGATTCCAGTCTGTGCCAAGTCAACCTACAATCTAAAAGTTCACCGATCGTATGACCATAAAACAATTCTTCCTAGTATGAGCAAGCTGGCCATCTGGAATAAATGGCTTCCTGCTCAGTTAAAATTGCAAGTCCCAAAATACCAAACATTAGACAAAGTCAGACACTGAATTCTTGGTAAACTCATTCAGATTTGTCCAGATTGTGCAAAACTGGTATTTTCCCCAGTGTATCTTATAGTACCATTTACTTGGTTCCTTGGGGAATCATATACAGAAGGGCCTTAATATTTTCAGGCTTCTGACCTGGCACTTCCCCTGCTGGCATCTAATTTATGGAAACAATGCTTACAGACAGAGAAAAGAGTGACTCTTATAAAAACATCCACTAAAATTTATAAATGTGGGGGGGCATATTCTCTCCCAATGAGCTCAATGTTCTCTGTCTAGTGATGTTTTTAAAGGTAACTATGAAAATGTCCAACAGGAAAATACATGCTTATATTCATAATCATTTTTAAAATGTTTATAAACAGCTTCTAAACAATATATTAAAGATATGTATATGCCATTTAAGCTCAACTCTATTTCTCAATTACATTTGTGTGTGTGTGTGTGTGTGTGTGTGTGTGTGTATCTGCATGGAACATGGCATTTGTGTTGAAGTCAGAAGACTACTTGTAGAAGTCAATTCTATCCTCCCCACCATGTGGGTCCCAACGTTAGAAGGCAGGTTATCAGGCGTGTTGGCAAACACCTTTGTCCATAGTACCATCTCACCAGCCCTCAACTTTAACATTTTAAAGCATAGAGCAAAAGCATGGAAAACAATTTATCTGAATCTATAATGGTGACTTGACTTGTACTTATAGAGACTTTTGTTTTTCCTACTTTCTTTTTTCCAATAGTGATTCAAGAAAGTAAATTTTATCAAATTTTTAAAAAATCAAGCGCATTGGAGATCCAAAATGGGGGTGCCAACCATGTACTGTGTCTGATCAGCAGGATGGTGCCTAGGGAACAGGCTGGGAGCTACAGAACACAAGACTTGGAGGGCCCTCTGTGAGAGGTGCCCACATGGTGCAGAGCACAGGTGGATCTGGCCTTGGGCCATCCAACTGGTCCACAGAGGATGGGTGCACAGTCCCCAGAATCTGGACACATACCCACGTGTGAGCTGCATCTGCACTCTATAACTCAGACTCTGTATCTGGGACTGAACTGTGGGTGGTAAAGCGCCAGCATCTGGATCGGCTGGGCCAGGGGAGAACCCAGGAGAACCGGTGAATCTGACCTCAGACAAACCCCGCCACTACACAGAAAGCCCCAGGGTGTGGCCTTGGACATGGTCTCCAAAGCCCAGCCAAATTCAAAATATCGGGTTGTACCTGCATTCTCTCTCTCTGACTGAACTGTGGGCTACAGAGCACCGGCACCAGTGTCTGCTGGCCCAGTGGGGGAGACCAGAGTGCAGAGCTAAGAAAGATCTGACTTGTGATCACCCCACTGGTCCACGGATGGACCCAGGACCCAGGTGGCTGTAGACAGGTTCTCTAAAACCCAGCCAAACACCACAGGCTGGTGCATGTGGGGTACTTGTACTCTCCTGGGGACTGAAAAAAAAAAACCCAACAACTCACACAATCATCTCCTTAGATGCAGAAAAAGCATTTGACAAAATCTAACACCCATTCATGTTTAAAGTCTTGAAGCGATCAGGGATACAAGGAATATGCCTAAACATAATACAGGCTATTTACAGCAAGCCAATAGCCAATATCAAATTAAATGGAGAGATACTCAAGGAAATTCCTCTAAAATCAGGGACTAGGCTGCCCACTATCTCTCCATATCTCTTCAGTATAGTACTTGAAGTTCTAGCTAGAGCAGTAAAACAATAAAAAGAAGTCAAGGGATCCAAATGGGAAAGGAGGAAGTCAAATTATCCCTATTCACAGATGATATGATAGTGTACATAAGTGACCACCTAAATTCCACCAGAGAACTCCTACAGCTGGTAAACACCTTCAACAAAGTGGCTGGATACAAAATTAACTCAAAAAAGTCAGTAGCCCTCCTGTATACAAATGACAATTCCTGCTGAGAAAGAAATTAGGGAAAGTACACCCTTCACAATACCTACAAATAATATTAAGAATCTAGGTGTAATTCTAACCAAGCAAGTGAAAGACTTGTATGAAAAAATACTTCAAGTCCCTGAAGAAGGAAGTTGAGGATGATATCAGAAGATGGAAAGACCTCCTTTGTTCATGGATCGGGAGAATTAACATAGTAAAAAATAGCCATCTTACCAAAAGCAATCTGCAGATTCAATGCAATCTCTATCAAAATACCTACACAATTTTTAAAGACCTTGAAAAATCAGTTCTAAACTTCATATGGAAAAAAACGAAATAGCTAAAACAATCCTGTTCAATAAAAGATCCTCCAGAGGAATCTCCATCCCTGAGCTCAAACTGTGCTATAGAGCTACAGTGATTAAAACAGGATGGTACTGGCACAGCAATAGGCTGGTCAATCCGTAGAATTGAATCTAAGACCCAGAAATAAATTGATACACATATAGGCACTTGATTTTTGACAAAGAAGCCAAATCTATACAATGAAAAAAGGATATCAACTTCAACAAGTCGTGCTGGCCTAACTGGATGTCTACATGCAGAAAAATACAAATAGATTCATATTTATCACCATGCACAAAACTCAAGTCCAAATGGATTAAAGACCTCAACATAAAACCAGAGACACTAAATCTGTTAGAAGAAAAAGTGGGGGAAAGCTGTGAACTCATTGGCACAGGAGACAACTTCCTGAACAGTACACCAACAACCCAGGCTTTAAGATCAACAATTAATAAATGGGACCTCATGAAACTGAAAGGCTTCTGTGAAGCAAAGGACACCGTCAACAGAACAAAGCGACAGCCTACAGACTGGGAAAAGATCTTCACCAACTCTACATCTGACAAAGGGCTAATATCCAAAATATATAAAGAACTCAAGAAATTAAACACCACCAAACCAAAATCCCAATTAAGAAATGAGGTTCAGAGCTAAACAAAGAATTCTCCACAGAGAAATATCAAATGGCTAAGAAACACTTAAAAAATGTTCAATGTCCTTAGTCATCAGAGAAATACAAATCAAAACAACTCAGAGTCCATCTTACACCCATCAGAATGACTAAGATCAAAAACTCAAGTGACAGCACATGCTGGCGAGGATGTGGATAAAGGGGAGCACTCCTTTATTGCTGGTGGGAGTGCACACTTGTACAACCACTTTGGAAATCAATCTGGTGCTTTCTCAGAAAATTGGCAATAGTGCTACCTCAAGACCTAGCTATTCCACTCTTTGGAATATACCTGAAAAATGTTCCATCACACAACAAGGACATTTGCTCAACTATGTTCATAGAAACCTTATTTGTAATAGCCAGAATCTGAAAACAACCTAGATGTCCCTCAGTCAAAGAATGGATAAAGAAGCCATGGTACATTTACACCATGGAATACTACTCAGCTGGTAAAAACAAAGAAATCTTGAAAATTGCAGGCAAGTGGATGGAACTAGAAATGATCATCCTGAGTGAGTTAACCCAGACCCATATACACATGGTATATACTCACTTATAATTGGATACTAGCCCAACATGAATGTCCTCTGGGAGTCTTCACTTGGAAGGGGATCAGGACAGATGCTGGTACTCACTATTGGGACTCCAGGTGAGAGTGGTATGGAAGAATGGGGAGATAGAAGGACCCAGAGGATCCAGGAGGCCCACAAAAAGACCATCAAGGCTGACAGATCTGGACCCAGGGGGGCCTGCACAAACTACTGTACCAACCAAGGACAATGCATGCAGTAATCCTAGACAACCTATTCAGATCTAGCCAATGGACAGCTCATTCTCCATGGTTGTGTGGAGAGTAGTGATTGACTCTGACATGAACTCTAGTGCTTCATATTTGACCACTTCCCCTTGGTGGGGAGGCCTGGTGGCACTTGGAGGAAGGGGAAGCAGGCTATCCAGATGAGCCCTTATAAGCTGTGATCATATGGTGGGGGAGGAGGTAATCTTCTGTCACAGGTCAAGGGGAAAAGAATAGGGTGAAAGAAGGAGGGAGGGAGAAGGGAAGATACAAGTAAGGGGAAAACAATAGGGATATAATCTGAATAAATAATTTTTTTAATTTAAAAAATTTTTAAAAGAACTAAGCACATTGAATTTCTGGGCCAGAAAAAAAAAAAACTTTAGAAGAGTAGCTTGTCCCTGTATATTATTACTAAGGAAGTTTCTTTATCAATAAGAGACACAAACAGTTTAAAACATTTATTCAAGCTAAACAGGCAATCTGGCAATACTTTAAACCTGACACTTTCTGATTGAATATTACACTGTATTCTGGACTTTCTTGTTGTTTTCCAGCCTTGTTTCAAGTCTAAAAGAATAAGCATGGTTGACATCATCAATGCTTAATTTAAAATATAATCTCAAACCTAATTTTATTTTGAATGTTCTGGAACCTGGACAATGGAAGGAAATGTGCATCTTTATTTCCAATGATTAATTAAAGTGTAAGTAAAAGTAGAGTTTTATTCTAGAACATTTTCTAGTTTTCAGACTTAAAATATTTCATAAAGAACCCAAATTACATTTAATTTATGAAAAGCTCATTGTTCCTTGGTTAAATTGTTACTTTTTGTTTGTAATATTCCAGACAGAAATGACAGGGTGCAGGAGTTTCTGATTTGAACTACTGTGTCTTTGTTGTTAACTCTCATAAGCTAATGATATTGTACTAGCACTGCTGACAATGGGCATACATTGAAAATTTAGTTTTTCACATGCCAGTCATTTTCTTAAATGAAAAATAAAACATTTTAGATTAACATTTCATATCACTGAAAAATGATCCCAAGGGAAGGTTTAAGGTTAGTGCAGTGTTTATCTTATCAAATGTGGTCTGGTCTGCTTGGGTTACCGTTTGGCTTCCAGCTAATCAGACCTCTTTACTAGTTTAAGAACAGTCAGCAATTAACAGTGTTCAAACATCACCAATCTGCTGTGTTATTTCAGCTGGGAAAACAACTATATGAACCAGCACAGCTTCCCGACTAGACATAGGTGATAACACCCAGCTCACTGGTGGGCGATCTTCAGTGCTTAGTACTGCATGTAATGCTACAAAATAGTATGAAATAGATAATTTAGAATCCCAAAGATATGAATGTTTAATATTAAAACATAATAAAGTAACTTTGATGACAAAAAAAAATCCCTTCTGGGAGACAAAACAAATTTGAGAGGCAGATTACATCAAGAATCTCTGCCAGCCTTATTTTTGAGACCTTTTGGTTAGTTCTATTGGCAATTTTTTTTTTCTTTCTTTCTTTATTTTATTTTATTATTTTTTTATTAATTTATTCTTGTTACATCTCAATGTTTATCCCATCCCTTGTATCCTCCCATTCCTCCCCCCCCCCCATTTTCCCATTATTCCCCTCCCCTATGACTGTTCCTGAGGGGGATTACCTCCCCCTATATATTCTCATAGGGTATCAAGTCTCTTCTTGGCTACCTGCTGTCCTTCCTCTGAGTGCCACCAGGTCTCCCCCTCCAGGGGACATGGTCAAATGTGAGGCACCCAGCAACCACAACCAGCACTCTACTTGCTCTTCAGACTTTGACTCTTCCCCAGCTGCCAGGGCCACGCTTAACTAAACAAGTACAGTAGCACAGTGGAGTGTTTATGTAACACAGTAAGTATAAATGCTCTTAGAGAAATAGGCCTCCTCATTCTAAAACAGGAGGATAAGAACATTGACTTTTTAAATACATATTAAATTCCTGTTTGGACTATGTATCTATTATGTGTACTATTTGCCTGAAAGTGTCACATTGTCTGTTGACTGACAGTGAAATTATCTTTCTTTTTTTTTTTTTCCCCTCTTTTCTTTCTTTCTTTTTAAAATCTGGTATTTGTTTGTTTGCTTGTGACAGATGTGGCTAAGATTGGCCTTCATCTTGCAAGGATGCCACAATTAAACTTGAACTCCTAATTTTATTGCTTCCACCTTCCAAGTGGCAAAATTTCAGGTATGCACCACCACCCCAAACTTAAGCTTTATCTTAAAATAATTTTTAAGGTCATAGAGCATTTCCTCAGCAGTAGACTGTATTATAAAGATGTATATATGTATACTTTTTAATTAATCCTATGAGATATAGGAAAAATACTGATCCCATCTTTCAAATGGAGAAACTGAGGCTTAGAAAGGTGAAGAAAACTATCCCAGGCTCTTTATCAAACCATTATTAGTGCATGGTTTGAACTTCAAAATTCTGTGCTCTTATATACTATGGGCAAATGAAAATGGTAGTAAAGACATTAATCAGACCTATCCAATACCTGGAATTTGTATTACAAATTCAGATCTTAAAATGGGCCTGTTTATGGCTTTTCTCTTCCCACTGGTATTTAGTAGCTTTCCTATTGATGCCACGTTGTTCTAACATCTGTTTCTTCCTCTTTCACTTTCCAACACACACCCATACACAGAGGCACACACACGTACACACAGACACATACACAGAGGCACACACACCCACACACAGAGGCACTCACACACATACACACAGAGGCACACATACACGTATATACTAGCACACACAGAGATACACATACAGGCACACCCAGTCACATACACACAGAGGCACACACACACAGACAGAGAGACAGAGAGGGAGAGAGGGAGGGAGGGAGGGAGAGAGAGAGAGAGAGAGAGAGAGAGAGAGAGAGAGAGAGAGAGAGAGAGAGAGAGAGAGAGAGAGAGAGAGAGAGAGCGCAGCAGCAGCAGCAGCAGCAGCAGCAGCAGCTTCATGCCAGTGGTAGTAACAAACAGGCCAGAGAAGTTAATGTTCCACCTTAAACTTACTAAACAGCAAAAAGTGGCAAGTGTGTCCTCAGAAATGGGCCAGGGAGGGAAGCCAGATTGACATTTACCCAATTGATTGGATGTACCCACTGCCTGTTGACTTGCAGGTAAGCTCAAGAAACAAAGCATGGACACAGAGCTTATTCCTGGATTCCCTGCATGTCTCTGCCCATTCCGGAAGGTCTGCTGACAGAAGCTGAAGAGTGCTGGGTTTTTACAGACAAGGTTGGAAATGAATTTTCTCTGAAGATGCTTGATCCTACTGAAGTAGATCTCGGTGACTACTGTTTTTCAGTGCATGAAACTTTCTATGATAGAAAAACGTTGTTGGACATGCATGGAAGCCACTGGCCACAGTACCATGACTGACAAACACTTAAAATTTGTCAAGTGAAACTTGAGAAACAATTTTGATTATATCTAATATAACTTAAACATTTGCATGTGGCAATTGGCTACTGTATCAGGCAGCTGTTGACCCACCTCACCCACTATTCACTAGGGAGCCCTGATACTGCTATACAGCTACCTTGAGGGAGGTATAATTATGGCCCCATTTGACAAATAAGGAAACGAAGGCTCAAGGAAAAATAAGTGACCTTTCCATGGGTTTAAAACAGGAACGTGGGAAGTTCTAGATTTTCAAATACATCCGTCCTTCTCAACATCTGATGTTTTCATAAAGTATTCCTCAACACTGGCTGTGTATATACTTATATTTTTTATATTTTGTTACTTTTTTCTTTTTACTGAAAATAGATATTATCTCTACTCACATAATATATTCACATACAAATTATAGTTTTCCCTCCTTCTATTCCTCCCAGTTCTCCCCAGCTCCCCTTTCTCTCGGTCTGTCTTTAGAAACCAAACAGGCTTCTAAGAAATAATAATAAAATAAAACAATAAATAAATTAAAATTAAATTAAACAAAACTACAACTTTGGAATTTGGCAAAACAACAAATAGAGGGAAAAGAATCCAAGAGAAAGCTCGGCACAGTGGCGCACGCCTGTAATACCAGCACTCGGGGAGGCAGAGGCAGGCAGATGTCTGTGAGTTCAAGGCTAGCCTGGTCTACTACAAAGTGATTCTGGGACAGCCAAGGCTACACAGAGAAACCTTGTTTCAAAAACAAAACAAAACAAAACAAAACAGAGTCCAAGAGAAGGCACAAGAATCAGAGACCTGCTCATTTGCACACTCAGGAATCCCATAAAAACACTAAACTGGAAGAGATAATATATACAGAAAGGCCCTGGTGCAGACCTAAGCAGACCCAGTGTATGCTGCCTCAGTTTCTGTGAGATCTTACGAACGTTGATCATGTTGATTTAGAGGGCCTTGTTTTCTTGGTGTCCTTCATCTCCTCTGGCTCTTACACTCTTTTGGTAATTTCTTCTTCAGGGTTCTGCATGCCCTGGGTCCAGGGAGGGTGGGGTGAGGGCAGTATGACAGAATCCCTCGTAGGACTGAGTATTCCAAGGTCTCCTACTCTCCACATCAAGTCTGTCTCTAAGTCTCTCTATTTGCTCTCTCCAGCTGCAGGAGGAAGCTTCATTGATGATAGCTGAGTAAGGCACTGATCTATGGGTATAGCAGGATGCCGTTAGGAGTTATTTTATTACTGTTTTAAACAAATTTAGAAGAGTAGTATTAGGTTTTAGTTGTACCCTCGGTCCATGACCTATCTAGTCTCAGCCTCTTGGTCACCTAAGCAGTATCGGGTATAGGTTCCATCTCGTGGGGTGAATCTTAAGTTAAAGTAAATACTGGTTGGTTACTCTCACACATTTTATGTCACTGCCAACCTAGCAAATCTTGCAGGCAGAAGACAAGTGTAGATCCCAGAATTGTGGCTGGGTTGATGTTTATGTTTCCCTTTTGGTAGTGTGCAGAACACCTTCCTATACCAAACACGTTAGCATGTCAGAGAGGAAGCTCTATGTAGGTGCCATCCTGACTTCTCCATGTTCAATGAATTGTATAGGCATTGTCTACAGCAATGTAATCTTCCTGTCAGTAGGAGAGCAACATATAATCTTGGCAACACCTGGGTTATTTAGGGGTTCCCATGAGGCCAACAACTCAATTAGATGTAACCCAATCCTAGTACTGAAATATCATATAAAAAATGTGAGGTTGAGGCTCTGTGTGGAAATTTCATTTAGATCACTTCATATATGTATATACTTTAGGAAGCTTTCACTGTATTAGGATTCCACACAAACCCTCAAAGCGCCCTTAATTTTAGTTGTCTCTCCCTGTATTCGATTGCCTCCCCCATCCATCCATAGCTACCTATTCTATTTCCCTTTGCTAGGGAGATATTCCCCCCCAAGTCCTTTATTCTATACCTAACCTCTGTGATTCTATGGATTTTGCCTTGGTTCTAATTGACTTAATAGCTAATATCCACATATAATTGGATACACACTATATTTGTTTTTCTGGGTCTGGAATACCTCACCCAGACCCAGATGTTTTTTTCTAGTTCTATCCATTTACCTGCAAATTTCATGATTTCATATTTTAGTGGCTAAGTAATAGTAGTTCATATTATAAATGTCCCACAACATTTTTCTTATACATTCTTCTGTTTAAGAACCTCTAACCTATTTCCAGTTTCTGGCCATTATGAATAGAGCAGCAATAAACATGGTTGAACAAATGTCTCTGTGATAAGATGATGCATCTTTTGGGTACATGCCCAAGAGTGTTATAGCTATATCTTGATGTAAATCAATTTCCATCTTCCTGAGGAACTGTAACACTAATTTCCAAGGTGGTTACACAAATGTGGACTCCCACCAGCAACAAACAAAAACATTCCCCTTACTCCACATCCTCACCAGCTCAAGTTGTTTTATTGATCTTAGTCATCTTGATGAATATAAGATGAAACTTCAGAGTAGCTCTGATGTGCATTTCCCTGATGGTTAAGAATGTTAAACACTTATTGTTTCTCAGCCATGTAAGTTTCCTCTTTTAGAGAATTGTGTTTAGAGCTGTACTCCATTTTTTAACTGGGTTATTTTCTTGATATCTAGTTTTTCAAGTTCTTTATATACTTTAGATATTAACTCTCTATCAGTAGTTGGTAAAAAATATATTCCAATTCTGTACGCTGCTGCTTTGTCCCAATGATGGTGTCCTTTGGAATGCAGAAGCTTTCTAGTTTCATGAGACCCATTTTTTTTTTTTTTTTTTTTTTTTTTTTGGTTGATCTTGGTGCCTTGCTAATGATATTCTGCTCAGAAAGTCTTTTCCTGTGCCAATGCATTCAAGGCTACTCAGTAATTTCTCTTCTATCAGCTCCGTGTACCTGGTTTTATGTTGAGGTCTTTGATACATTTGGAGCCGAGTTTTGTACAAAGTGGTAAGTATAGATCTATTTCCACTCTTCTCCATACAGGCATCCAGTTTGACTAGCACCACTGGTTGAAGATGCTGGGTTTGTTTTTTCCAATGTGTATTTCTGGCTTCTTTGTCAAAACTCAGGTGTCCGTAGGTGTATGGACTTATGTCTGTTTCCTCAATTAGATTCCATTGATTGGTAGGTCTGTTTTTGTGCCGATACCATGACTTTGTTGCTGTCATTACTATAGCTCTGTAGTACAACTTTAAATCAGGCAGGGTAATGCCTCCCACAGTCCTTTCATTATTCAAGATTGCTTTCCTATACTGATCTCTCTCTCTCTCTCTCTCTCTCTCTCTCTCTCTCTCTCTCTCTCTCTCTCTCTCTCTCTCTCTCTCTCTGTGTGTGTGTGTGTGTGTGTGTGTGTGTGTGTGTGTGTTTCCATGTGAAGCTGAAATTGTCAAGATCTCTGAAGAATTTTGTGCTAGAATTTGGATGGAGATTGTACTGAATCTGTAGGTTGCTTTTGATAGGGCGGCCATTTTCACTATATTAGTCCTAATAATCCATGAGCATATGGGATCTTTCCATCATCTGATATCTTCTTTGATTTCTTCCTTAATGTCTTAAAGTTTTTGTCATAAAGTATTTCACTTGCTTGGTTAGAGTTACCCCAAGATATTTTATATTATCTGAGGCTATTGTGAAAGATGCTGTTTCACTAATCTCTTTCTCAGTCCTCCATTTGTATATAGGAGGGCAACTGATTTTTATAAGTTAATTTTATATCCTTTGCTGAAAGTGTTTATCATCTGTGTGAGTGTCCTGGTGGAATTTTTTGGGTCACTTACGTATACTATCTTATTATCTGCAAATAAAGATACTCTGACTTCTTTATTTCCAATTTGTGTCCTCTTTGTCTCCTTCAGTTGTGTCTTATTGCTCTAGGTAAGACATCAAGCACTGTATTGAATAGGTGTGGAGAGAACCTACAACCTAGTCATGTTCCTCATACAGTGGATTTGTTTTGAGTTTCTCCCCACTTAACTTGATGTAGGCCATGGACTTGTTATAATTCACTATTATGTTGAGGTATGTCTTTGAGTCCTTAATCTCTCCAGGACTTTTATCATGAAGAGGTCCTGCATTTTGTCAAAGGCCTTTTCTGCATCTAATGAGATAATCATGTGGGGGTTTTCCCCTTTTAATTTATAGTGGATTACATTTATTAATCTACGTATGTTGAGCATCCCTGTCTCTCTAGAATGAAGTGTATTTTATTATGGCGGGATCTTTTTGATGTGTGCTTGGATTCAGTTTGCAAGTGTTTTATTGAGGATTTTTAGATCTATGTTCATATGAAAAATTGGCCTGTAATTCTCTTTCTTTGTTGGGTATTTATGTGGTTTGGGTATCAGGGTAGCCTCATGAAAAAAATTAGACAATACTCTTCCTATTTCTATTTTGTGGAATAATTTGAGGAGTATTGGCATTAACTCTTCATTGAAAGTCTGGATAAAATTCTGGGCTAAGACTGTGACTGAAGGGGACCTCATCCCCCTGTATATGCTCATAGGGTATTAAGTCTCTTCTTGGTAGCCTGCTATCCCTCCTCTGAGTGCCACCAGGCCTCCCCATCCTGGGGACCTGGCCAAATATGGGTCACAGTCATAGGGGAAGAAAGTAAGGGGAAAATGGGAGGGAGGGAGGAACTGGAGGATACAAGGGATAGGATAACAATTGAGATGTAATATAAATAATAAAATATATTTTTTTAAATTCTGGGCTAAAATCATCTGGTCTTGGCCTTTAAGTTGGTAGACTCTTAATTACTGCTTTTATTTCCATATGGGTTATAAGCGTGGTTAAATTGCTTATATTATCTTGATTTTGCTTTGCTAAGTAGCATACATTAAGAAAATTATCCATTTCTTTTAAAGTTATCAACTTGGTGGAATACAGGCTTTTAAAGTATGATCTTAGGATTCTCTGGAATTCTTCAGTGTATTAATATACACACTCACCTATTCATTTCTAAATTTCTTTAAATTTAGATCTCTAGCTATTAGTTAATTTGGATAAGAATTTGTCAATCTTATTGATTTTCTTGAAGAATCAATTGTTTCATTGATTTTTTTTTTTTTTTTTTTTGGTTTGTTTTGTTTTTTGTTTTTTGAGACAGGGTTTCTCTGTGTAGCCTTGGCTATGTAGACCAGGCTGGCCTTGAACTCACAGAGATCATCTTGACTCTGTCTCCCCAAGTTCTGGGATTACAGGCGTGTGCCACTGTGCCAGGCTAATTGTTTGTATTTTTTTTTTGTTTCTATTTTACTGATTTCATCCCTCAGTTGAATTTTTCTTGTTGTGTACTCCTTTTGGGTATGATTTCTTCTCTTTCTTCTAGGTGCTTCAGGTGTGCTGTTAAGTATCTAGAAAGATCTCTCTCTCTCTCGGTTTTGTGTGTATGTGTGTGTGTGTGTGTGTGTGTGTGTAGGCACTTAGTGTTTTGAACTTGCCTCTCAGAACCATCTACTATGTGGTTATGTTACATATTCATTTCAGTCAACTCTAGGAAGTCTTTTCTAATCTATTTTTTTATTCTATAGTGAGTTGTTCCCTTTCCATGAGTTTGTAAGCCTTCTCTAGTTTCTGCTGTTGATAACCAGCTTTAATCCATGGTGGTCTGATAGGATTCAGGGTGCTATTTCAATTTTATTGTACTTGGTGAGAGTTCTTTTGTGTCTGGGTATGTGGTCCATTTTGAAGAAAATTTTCATGAAGTAAAGTAAAGGGTTTATTTCCTTTGTGTTTGGGTAAAATGTTCTGTAATATCTGTTAGGTCTACTTGGTTTGTAACTTCAGTTAGCTCTCCCATTTCTCTGAGTTGTCTGAATGACCTGTCTACTGGTGAGAGTGAGGTATTGAATTCTCCCAATATGAGTGTGTGAGGGTCAATTTGTGATTTAAGCTATAGTAGTGATTTTTACAAACTTAGGTGCCTTGTGGTACATAGACACTGAGAATTGAAATGACATCATGGTGGATTTTTCCTCTTATGAGTATGTAGTTTCCTTCCTATCTCTTCTGATTAGTTTTGGTTTAAAGTCTATTTTGTTAGATACTAAAATGGCTACACCATCTTGTTTCTCATGTCCATTTGATTGGGTTTTTTTTTTCATTGTTTTACCCTGAGGTGATGTCTATCCTTGATGTGTCTTCAATACCTGAGATTATCTCTTCCATTTCTTGTATTCTTTTGGTGAGGCTTACCTCTGAGGTTCTTGTTTGAGTTTCTAAATTTCTAACTTAATTCATTTCTTTCCACTATTTGTATTTTCATAGATTTCTTTAAGGGATTGTTCACTTCTTCTTTAAGGACCTCTGTCATACTCAAAAGGCTATTATAGGGTCTTTTTCTAGTGATTCAGCTATGTTGCAATATTCAGGGCCTGGTATGATAAGGTTGCTGGCTGTTACTGTACTTCACAGTGGATTCTAGGCTTCTGGGTAGATATTCTGACTTCTGAAATGCAAGAGAGCAAACAAAAACAAGCTAGGAAAGCTCAACTGAGGAACCAGAAAATCAGGGAGCAAAAGAGAAGTCTGAACAGACAGAGGGTAACAACATGAATGCTTCATTGTCCCTAGATGTAAGAACAACACTCAGTTTCTTCAGATGTCTTAGCTTATCCTGTGTTCCCCTCCCTGCCTTCCTGAAGGTCTTTTGAAGTGACCCCAAAGCTTCTGTGCTTCATGCTTCATCTTGCCAAGGTTACTTCCGATGTGTTTAGCCCTACACTTGCACATAAGAAGTACTTATAATCATCGTTTTGAAATGAGTGGAATCATTTCATTTCGCTCTTTCATGATTTGCAGTATTGCAAAACAAATGCAGGGCATTTTGCTTGCTAGGTATGCATTCTCCCAAAGAGCTAGCCTCTTGGCCCAGAAGCAGATTTTGCAATTTAAATGACTGGAATTATTCAGATTGAAGATGGGTTTAAAAGTCCTGTCTCAACCCTTATCACTAGTCCTACAAAAGTATTTAGAGAAAATTATATCAATCACTAAGACAAATTATTTCTTTGATCCAGGTGCCAAAGTGATTAAGAGTGATGAAATAAAAGAAAAAGAGAATACTAACAAAAGGTTGAACAGAAGCATTTTCTTACAGCTGGAGGCCTATCATGTACAGGCCACTTACATCTTTGCTTAGAACTCATTAGTTCAAATTCAGGACTGAAAATGTCAATATATGCAAATTCTTAAAGGAAATTTATCAAAATAGAAAATGTTGCTATAAACCCTGGCCCTAGACTCTTATACAATAAAGGAGCAAAACTAAAAGTAATTCATTTTCGAGTGTCATCAGGAATGGAGCATGGCTCTGAAATGCACTGGGAAAGTCATCTCTCTATTCAGGAACTCAGCACAGCTGCTCCAACATGGAGTTTGTGTGTTCTGGAGCTAAATGGTCTTGCATTCTAAGAATATGCTTTGATAAGTAACAGCTCTAAGAGCTATAAAGCAAAAAATTCTGCAAGTATTGTAGCAAATGGCTTCAACTGGAAACATCCTGTCTGTTGACAAGTGCCCTTTAGAAGGCGAGCTTGTATTTTTTAAAAGCAAAATCGCCAATCATTCTCATCAGCCTGCTGCTTACAAAGCAAGAATAGATTTATGTTTCTTTCATCTACAGCTGCAGAATCAAAATCTAGTTTGTTCCAGTTGATTTTGCTTTAGTAATGTAAAAATAAAATAACCCTACGTGTTCAGGCAGAATAAACAGAGATACAGAAGAAGTTACTAGTATAAAAGGCTATTTAAGAAACCTACAGACTTCAGTGTCAAGCCATGACTATTTTTTTTTTTTTTTTATCTTTTGTTTCCTAATCCCTTAGGCCTCCCTTTTCTTTCTGTATATTCATACAAACCACAGTTGACAGAGGTGAATAAAATAGAATGTTAGGCCCCATCATTTTCTACTTTCAATCCTTAGCAAGCATCTCCCCATTTTTAAACTACTGTTTGTACCATCAAGTTAGATGAATTGCTTAGGAACTCTAGACCGAGAATAAGAGTATAAACACTGAACATCTCAGCTTCTTCCAACCAGCTTTGTGCCTTTGAACAGAGCATGTCTTCTCTTTGAAAGTCCTGTCCCTTCTAGGAAGGAAAGAAGCACAGATTATTTACTCTTTGGTCTGCTTCTAATTCAACCCTTTTCTGACACTAAGAAATAAATATTTAAGCACAATATATTATCTTAAATTTTTCAGTAGCTACTTTAAAGTATATTTAGAACTGAAATAAGATATAATTATGATTTTATTCTTCCTAGCATATTTGAATCATCAACACTTCAACAATAATCTCTATAAATATATTCATATTTTGATAATATTACTGTTTACAATCTATTAGGCCTTCAATATGTAATTGATAAAAATATTTTCCATTTATAGCCATAGTTCAACTTCTGGCTAGTGGTTTGAATAAGACATTTTTAGACTGGTATTGGGCATTATTATTCCAAAGATTTTATATTTTGGTAAGAAGTTCAGTTTTATATGTCTATAACTTATTATCACTTACTGATAATATCCAGTCATCAGCATTAAATGATAAACTACTTAGATTGCTCATTTTCTATTATCAGATCTTTGATTAATAGCAGTTATGTCCCTAAAATACATTGTCTTCAAGTATGTTATTTCTTAAATGGTAGTTAGGTTTTGATTCTGAATTTGACAGAACAATTAGGACACAATATAATTATGAATTAATAGTTTTAAAATACCTAGTGCTTTTTTGAACTGCATTAAAATACTAGCTGACCCAAAAGGCTAAGGTCTTTATTTTTACTTGCAGAAACCAATCATTTGCATTTTATTACTCATGTTCTAAATGATACATCAACGCCCCACCCTCTCTCTCTCTCACACACACACACACACACAGAGAGAGAGAGAGAGAGAGAGAGAGAGAGAGAGAGAGAGAGAGAGAGAGAGAGAGAATCTGACATATAGCAAGCAAGGAAGTTTAATAGGTAACATATCATTTAATCACTGTACTGTTTTCCAGTGAGTTCAACAAATGTTCTTGAATAACTTCTACTGGCCAGAAATTATACTACTATGCTTTGTGTTAAAGTGTGCCCTTGTGATTAATTTCAAAGGTCTCATTAGGCCTATTACCAGAAGCTTTGCCATATGAGGGTTGGAACAGAGTCTTTTTATATAGATGAGACTTCCCTGCACCCTCAAAAATGGATAGAGTTTTAAGTGGACTCCGTTTTATTCCTTTAAAAACAATTCTGCCTTCAACATATGCTACAAATTAAAAAGCAACACATATATAATGTTAAGGAAAATATTCAGACAAATCATATTCTTTATAATAAAAAGTAAAGGTTCTCCCCTCTCAAAGTATTATCCCCATGTGCTCTGGTAGCAATGACCACTGCTGGAAGTGATGCCCCAGAATTCTCCAAAAGCCTAGCTATATATGAACAGTATACACATATGTATACACATATAAAAATAGATGCAAGTTTTCAGGACATATTTTATAGTAACATGATTATGAATAAATGTAAATAATGTAGAAGTAAACTTAAATGGAGTAGTTATATTCACATGCAATATTTTAAGAGGTATTTTAAGTAAGGTAACATATGGCTGTAGAAGAAAATGCAAATGATAAATGTAAAATTATCCCTATCCCACATTTTTACAGCCTAAGAACAGCAATGCATATTCATAGTTCTTCCTGTATTTGTGGACTTCTTGTAAAAGTCTACATAAATATACACACAGAGCTATGAAATGTGTTTTCATTGTGAACTCTGACATGCATACAGGTAGGGAACAGACCAACAAAGTAAGTTCCCTAGCACCACAACACAAACTAAACTGTCACACAGGCTAGCCTTCTAGAAGTCTTTCATTCCCACCTGTTACTAACCATCTGTACAACCTCCAGCTCAAAGACCTCCGCTAGTCCTTTCAAGCCAGCAATTCTTTTACTCTTTCTTAATTTTACCACATATACACGCATTTTTAAACACTGTAACTTCCTGATTTTAAGTTCCTTAATATTTAAGACACATATTTGATATGTATGTGTGGGTGTTCTTGTGTGAGTACTTGTGCACCGTGTACATGCAGCAGAAAGCCAGAAGGCATCCGATCCCCTGGAACTGGAGTTAAAAGCAGTTGTGAGCTACCATGTGGAACCAAACCAGGATCTTTTTCACGAGTACTAAGTGCTCTAAACTGATGGTATCCAGCTCCATATTTTAGGCTGCTGTTGTTTTATAGATTTAGATCATATGTATTTTCTTGTGTCTGGCTTCTTTTATGTGAAGCATTATCTATTTTTAACGCAACATATCTTGGGCATCTTGGCTCACTTAGATTTACAATATGAAATCAAACACCTTCACTCGTAGATAGTCAAATCATTTTTTACCACTCATCATTATAAGTAATATCTTAAAAATCACTTGAGGCATTTACCATCGCACCTAGTTGCTTGAAACTTAAAGAGCAATCTATTGCTGTAAAATAAGATGCCATCAATTATTTCAGGATTCCTGGATTATTCAGAATTCCATTCTAATGACAGTGTCTAAAGCCAGTCTCTCACTCTCATTCCAAACCAGATATGTGGCACATTCAGCATGGAGACGGTCCTATTCTTGGACCTCTTTCCCACCAGAAGTCACTGAAGGCAGTGGGTACAAGGCAAGTGGAGATACCTGACGTCTCTTCCCTACTGTCTCCCAGGGTATTGTGCTTTGAAAGGAAAATGTCTCTAGTAAGTTTGTATATTTGAATACTTGGTCCCCAGTTGATGGCACTGCTTTAGAAAGTTGTAGGATCTATGGAGCATTACTGGAGCTAGGACACTGGAGGGAGGACATCAGAGGTAGGACACTGGAGGTAGGACACTGAGGTAGGACAGCAGAGGTAGGACACTGGAGGTAGGACAGCAGAGGTAGGACACTGGAGGTAGGACAGCAGAGGTAGGACACTGGAGGTAGGACAGCAGAGGTAGGACACTGGAGGTAGGACACCGGAGGTATGACACTGAAGTAGGACACTGAGGTAGGACACTGAGGTAGGACACTGGGGGTAGGACACTGGAGGTAGGACATTGAGGTAGGACACTGGAGGTAGGACACTGGAGGTAGGACACTGAGGTAGGACACTGGAGGTAGGACACTGAGGTAGGACAGTGGAGGTAGGACACTGGAGGTAGGACACAGGAGGTAGGACACTGAGGTAGGACACTGAGGTAGGACACTGGAGGTAGGACACTGAGGTAGGACACTGAGGTAGGACACTGGAGGTAGGACACAGGAGGTAGGACACTGGAGGTAGGACACTGGAGGTAGGACATTGAGGTAGGACAGTGGAGGTAGGACACCGGAGGTAGGACACCAGAGATAGGACACCAGAGGTCGGACACTGGAGGTAGGACACTGGAGGTAGGACACTGAGGTAGGACGCAGGAGGTAGGACACTGAGGTAGGACACTGGAGGTAGGACACTGAGGTAGGACACTGGAGGTAGGACACTGAGGTAGGACACTGGAGGTAGGACACTGGATGTAGGACAGTGGAGGTAGGACACTGGAGGTAGGACACAGGAGGTAGGACACTGAGGTAGGACACTGAGGTAGGACACTGGAGGTAGGACATTGAGGTAGGACAGTGGAGGTAGGACACCGGAGGTAGGACACCAGAGATAGGACACCAGAGGTCGGACACTGGAGGTAGGACACTGGAGGTAGGACACTGAGGTAGGACGCAGGAGGTAGGACACTGAGGTAGGACAGCAAAGGTAGGACACTGGAGGTAGGACACTGGAGGTAGGACATTGAAGGTAGGATACTGAGGTAGGACAGTGGAGGTAGGACACCAGAGATAGGACACCAGAGGTCGGACACTGGAGGTAGGACACTGGAGGTAGGACACTGAGGTAGGACACAGGAGGTAGGACACTGGAGGTAGGACACAGGAGGTAGGACACTGAGGTAGGACACGGGAGGTAGGACTCTGGAGGTAGGACACTGAGGTAGGACACTGGAGGTAGGACACTGAGGTAGGACAGTGGAGGTAGGACACTGGAGGTAGGACACAGGAGGTAGGACACTGAGGTAGGACACTGAGGTAGGACACTGGAGGTAGGACACTGAGGTAGGACACTGGAGGTAGGACACAGGAGGTAGGACACTGGAGGTAGGACACTGGAGGTAGGACATTGAGGTAGGACAGTGGAGGTAGGACCACCGGAGGTCGGACAACCAGAGATAGGACACCAGAGGTCGGACACTGGAGGTAGGAGGACACTGGAGGTAGGACACTGAGGTAGGACGCAGGAGTAGGACACTGAGGTAGGACAGCAAAGGTAGGACACTGGAGGTAGGACACTGGAGGTAGGACATTGAAGGTAGGATAATGAGGTAGGACAGTGGAGGTAGGACACCAGAGATAGGACACCAGAGGTCGGACACTGGAGGTAGGACACTGGAGGTAGGACACTGAGGTAGGACACAGGAGGTAGGACACTGGAGGTAGGACACAGGAGGTAGGACACTGAGGTAGGACACGGGAGGTAGGACTCTGGAGGTAGGACACTGAGGTAGGACACAGGAGGTAGGACACTGAGGTAGGACACTAGAGGTAGGACTCTGGAGGTAGGACACTGGAGGTAGGACACTGAGGTAGGACACTGGAGGTAGGACACTGAGGTAGGACACTAGAGGTAGGACACTGGAGGTAGGACACTGAGGTAGGACACTGAGGTAGGACACAGGAGGTAGGACACTGGAGGTAGGACACAGGAGGTAGGACACCGGAGGTAGGACACAGGAGGTAGGACACCGGAGGTAGGACACTGGAGGTAGGACACTGGAGGTAGGGCACCTTGAGATTTTACACCAAGCCCCACTTCCTGTCTCCTTCTTGTTTCCGGATTGCAGATACAATGTGACCACGTATTTCATGCCCCTACTTCCATGCCTTCCCTTCAAACTCAGCATATTCTGTTTTATAAGCACATTTTCATGTGATGTTCTGGCTATGTCTATGGCGTGGCCAGATTCCTCATACTCCCGTCATGCTTTTCCTGATATGACGGACTGATTGTACCCCATTAAACAGTAGGCCAAAATTAACCCTCCCTCCTTTGCATTGAGTTTTAGCAAGTATTTGATCACAGCAATAAGAAAAGTACCTAAAACGCAAGGCATGCTTCAGGCTAGCAAACAGAAGAAGGGAACAAAGTGACCAAGATATGGTATGAGTGCTTTGTTTCAGAGTGAGGCCTTGTGAAAATCTATATGAACCTGGCAGGGATTCCCATGTCCAAGGTTATAGGCACTGTCTTAGACATCCTCTTGGGTTGCTACACCAGAATTGCTGAGGACAGATCATTGGTAGGGGGTTTGTACAGTAGCCCACCATAGCCACATAGCCCAGGCTGTGCTTGAGCTCACTGTGTATCTAAGACTGACCCCTTGAATTCCTAATCCTTCTGCTTCTGCCTCCAAGATGCTTATGTGACAGGTGTGTGCCACCCTGCCCAGAATACATACATACATACATACATACATACATACATACATACATACATATGAAAAAATATATATTCATGAACTTAAAGGCTAGGAAGTCCAATATTGAGGGTCCATTCCTGGCGATGATGTTCTGACTACTCAATATGATGTCAGAGCTTCCTGAGGCAGGGGAACAGAAGGATGTGTATCCTTTATAGAAAGGTCATTCCCAGCCGGGCGTGGTGGCGCACGCCTTTAATCCCAGCACTCGGGAGGCAGAGGCAGGCGGATCGCTGTGAGTTCGAGGCCAGCCTGGTCTACAAAGTGAGTCCAGGATGGCCAAGGCTACACAGAGAAACCCTGTCTCGAAAAACCAAAAAAAAAAAAAAAAAAAAAAAAAGAAAGGTCATTCCCACGATAACATTATTCCACTAATGCGGGCTCTGCCTTCATGACCTCATCATCTTACATGTCTCATTTCTTACTCCTTTGTATTATGGAACAATCTTTCTACACATGAACTTCGAGAAATACTTTCAAGCCATTTCAGGGACTATTACATACATCCTTATAGATTTAGCATTTCTTGGATTCATTCATATAATGAAGTTACACAGACACTCCCAAAAGCCAACAGTGAACTTAAAACTAATTCTTTCTGAAGTACATTTGAGATCCTATATTTTTCCATAATTTTTATCCCCACATTTTTCAACCAGATTAATGGTAATAAATAATTTACTGGTAAAAATGTTCTGAAACAACATACATACATCCACCCAGTTTTTCTGCTCTGGGCAATACCAATATTCCTCTTATATTCCTTATCTTGAGTTGATGTCACCTAGCATACTATACTAAAGATAAAACTTAAAACTTATGTTGCCTTAAAAATAATACTCTGATATCTTAATAGTATAGCTGTAAATTTTCATTTGTGACCTGAAGAATCTTTTGCATATGTGTGTGTATAAACTCACCATATATATATATGCATGCTTGAAATAACTGGTATATAATGTTCTTAGTGATGAGTTTTAAGGTTATGAAGTTACTGATAACTTTAATTTCTCTCCTATCCTCCTCCTCTTCCTCCTTCTCTTCCTCCCCCCTTTTCTCTCTCTCTCTCTCTCTCTCTCTCTCTCTCTCTCTCTCTCTCTCTCTCTCTCTCTCTCTCTCTCTCTCTCATTTACCTGCTCCTACTTTGTCTATAAAAAAAATTATCAACATTACATGGTAGAATCCCAAAGCTTCTAAAAATCCATCAATTTTTAAAATGAACCACACTTGGACTTTTTCAGAAATATACTACAATCTTTGGATGTTGCCATGAATTCACTGGAAGAAGTGATAAAGCTAGGTGTGAATATCCCACATTTGAGAAGTGTTAATCCATTCAAGAGCATAATTAAGTAGCTGCCTGGTAACCTAACTCACCAGCTCCAAATATTCAATCAAAATGTTCTTCTCTGCTCTACCCGAGCATGCATAGCCTGAATTTAGCAAACCATATTTATTGTGAAGCTATAAATTTCTATGTGATGTTACTGGGCAGTGAGCTGGAGTAGGTAAAGAACACTTGTCATGTTTTGAGCTGAAAAAATGCTTAACTTAAAATCACTAAGAGTGTAGACTGGGGCCAGAACTCAGGAGGTAGAGGCAGGACTATCTCTGCCAGTCAGATCAGCTAAAGCTACAAAGTGAGGCCATGACTTAAAAATAAAATAATAACAACATTAAAAACAAAAAGAATCTGGGCTGGGAGGATGGCTCAGTGAGTGAAACACCCTGAGAGCTCATGGGCCTGAGTTCTACCCGATCCTACATAAAAGGATGCTTATCAAATCAATGCTTAGGAGGCAGAGACATAAGGATCCCTAGGCCCTGTTGTCCTGGTAGTCTAGCGGCTGAAAACAGTTTCCTCTAAGACAGAAACAGTCCATCAGGTAGGGAATCCTCTTAAACAGGAAGATAAAGAACCCACAGAAGCTTCAAAACGTCCCTGAAAGTGACCAGATTTGCTAGGTCCCTTCCTGCAGGAGTAAATGGTAAAAGCTGAGATCCCTTCTAAGACAGATGGAAACTGAGCTGCAAAGACTCTAAGAACACAACAGCTGTGTGGAAGAAGCAGAAACAAGCCAGCTGCCTGGAAGAGGTTTAGGACACTCTCCAACCTGTTGAGCTGCCTGCAGGCTATGCAGTGTGCTCCAGGTTCCTGGCTTTGCTTTTATCAGCTGTCTCGTATGCTGGGGTTGTCTTTGGTGATGCTGTTGTCTTTCAATTATTTACACTTCTGTAAGTAACCCTAATAAAACTCATTGGTTCATTGAGATGGATTTTGGTGGTTTAAGTACTTTGATCCGTCATGGGATCCCTATCCGGAGTGAATACGTGCGTGCGTTCCATCTCCCCAGGAAACATTCTGTCACACAACACCAGCCAAATTTTTGAGAACATGAGACCCTGTCACAAAGGATATAGATGAATTTCTTGAGTATGGTACTCAAGGTTGTCCTCTAGCGTCAACACACACATATATATGCACGAGCGCTAACCCTAACACAAGCGTGTGTGTGTGTGTGTGTGTGTGTGTGTGTGTGTGTGTGTGTGTGTGTGTGTGTGTACATTAAGAAAGAGTAATAAAGAATCTACCATTATAAAGTACGCTGGTGTGCATTTGTTCTTAATGTGCCTTGCCTTTCTAGAATACTTTCTAAACAGAACTAATAATATAAACAGCTCTAAATAAAACAAAATTAAAGGACAAAAAATAAGTATATAAATCCATGACAGTATCTATTAGTTTGGACTTTGAGGGTCACCAACCCCAGTGACTCTCAAACCTAACTGCATGATAAAGCTACATAAGACTTTTTTGTTTTGTTTTGTTTCGTTTTGTTTTATAATATATCAATGTCTGAGCCCCACCGGAAATCAGTCTGCTCAGAATCACAGGAAAAGCTTTGGCTATGGTATCTATTTTACCAATACTAGTCAATAGAGTTGAGTGCTTTTGCATATGTTGAATCATTTAATGCTTTAACCCATGACATAAGGACTATTGTCACCTCTACTTTCTCATAATAAATTGAATCTTATCAAAGTAAATTTACTTAGTGCAATCAGACAATGAAGTATCAGATTCAGTATCACCCCACAGGCTACCCATCCTTATGGCTCTTTAGCCTATCAAGGTCCCTCAGCCTGTCTTCCCAGGATCCCCCAGTCTATCTTCCCAGGGTCCCCCAGTCTGTCTTCCCAGAATATCCACACTCTGTACAATTGCTGCTGCTACAGAATTTCTACTAAGCAAAAATGCTGCTATAGGTGAATCCCTCTAGAAAAAGACACCAGCACAAATAGGCTAGCTGAGCTCGATCACTCAGAAACACTTAGAGCTAAGGCAGCAGAGGCTTGCTGGAGTGACCAGGAATGAGCACTTGGCAGGAACAGAACTCCTCCGGCTCACAATCCAAGAGACTGTTAAATGGTGCAGACTGGGGATTCTAAAAATCCAGAAACGCTTTATTAGGTCAAGTATTTATACATGAACCACAGCGCTGGATTCATTTCAACAAGGGAAAGATTGTTAGGACTCTCATCTGCCGACTGAGGAATTCTGGCTATAAATACCGGGTCAGCAAATGGGATTAACTTTCAGGTTTGTCAGCTATTTTAAAAAATATTTTATTTTCTTTTAATTTTATGTGGATGGATGTGTACTACATGCACGCACTGCCAATGGAGGTCAGAAGAGGTGGTGGGACCCCGTGATGCTTGTGAGGTACCATGTATGTAGGTACTGGGAGTGGAGCCTGGGTATCCATAAGAGCATCAAGCGCTGTTAACAACTGAGTCACCTTTGCAAGCCTGGTTTGTCAGCTATTATCATTGAGACGAAACAGTTTGAAAGAGGAAAGATTTATTTTGGTTCCCATTTCAGGAGTTTTGATCTGTGGTCTGCTGGCTCCACCATGTCAATGAGCCCATGCAGGAGAGGGTGCTCACACACCTCGCTGCAACGCCATAGAAAAAAAACAAGTGTGGAGAGGCCTGGGACAGAGTTTATCTTCCCCTTCATAGCACATGACCCCAGCAGCCATTTCCTAATACGTCCACTACTTATCAATACTGGCATCAAATTATAAATCTACCAATGGATCGATCCATTGACAAAGTCAGAGCTCTCGTGAGCCAATCACCTCTCATATTGGACCTACATGGTACAGACCAATGCTGAAACCCAGTATCCTTCCAGGAGGTACTTCATATCCAAACATTTGCTGATGTGTAGAGAAACAACTTACATGAGTTTGTTTGTGCAACTGCTGTGAATCCAGACACTAGACAACTTTCATCTAGTCTAAGTATCAACAGAGGTAGGAGAAAACCCTATTCAAACTGGAGTTAAAGCTGGTAATGTATGTGGCAGATATCATCAATGTCATTCTAGTTCCTCAGAATAGCTAGTGGGTAATTCTAGGCTATGATTGTGTTGATTGTGTTTGGCAGCATCTTTAAATTACTTTTAGAAGTAGGTCATGGGTACATTCCCAAGTTAGAGGCCCAAAACTCCCTAGAGACTCTTCTTGTAGTGTGGAAAATGTCCTTTTAGCACTGTGCCTTATCCTTTGAAAGGAACCAGGGTAGAAAGCAGCAACTTCTGTCTTGTCTCCAGCATGACCGTTATGGGATGGAGTAATAGGGTTTGACACCCCCTGGCTACTACCAAGGGACCAATTAGTAAATTCACAGGTAACCTAATGGGATTCTGAGTAACATCATTAAGGGCACAGTAGGCAATAAATGATTATAAAAGAACCTTGTGAAATTCCCTAGGTACCTATGCCTGGGCTACACCCTTATCTCATACTATCTTTAAGTGCACAGATAGCCTGAAAGTGGAAATTGCACAACCAATAACTTCTAATTGAAAGAAGTCTGGTTTAAGTCTGTATGTTGAATACTTATTGAATACTATGTCCTAGTTTACACCCAGGGATTCTAAATTAGTCACAGCTAAGCCCAGTCATGAAGACTCATAGTGCTTAGGCTAAAGTTCGGAAAGAGAAAAAGTATTTGTTTGGAAAATGTGGCAACCTTGTGAAAAATGACCAACAGTGCTGAAAGCAAGGTTACTAAAATGCAGATGATTGGCTACTTCTGAGACCCATTCAATCTATCAGCACTGGGACCCAGGGATCTAAATTTTAACAAGCTCCCAGGTCACCTGCTTGTATAATAAGGTCTGGGAACTTTGCCCTAAGTTGTGACCAATCCAAAGCCAAAAATTGTTTGTTATCACCAAGTGTTATAAAGTGTTGAATTTCCAACAGAAATTCAGTTGACCACAGGAAACCAGCATGTCTTAGTATTAGAAAGAGATCAGTTGTAATTTCCTTTTATCTGAGGATAAGGTTATTTATGTACCAAAGACTTCTATAGAGATGTTAAGGAGATCTTATCTACCCTACTTAAGCCTGCTATTAACAGTGAGCTCAATTTGTGCCCTGTCACAAGCTTAATCACAGTCTCTTTCCTTTCTTCCATCTTTTCTAAAGTAAGAAAAATATTATCTTTGTAACAAAATTTTTAATTACATCTTTCCTGACCAACATTTTCATGCATATTGCTCCAATATTGTTCTTTGTGGTGTATTTATAACAGTTTATCTACCAACTATAAAGATTGCAATACCAAACAAATATTCTGTCTTTTAAAACAACATTCATAAGCCTATCATAGCTAAGACAATGACAAACAGAAAATAAAACAGGATTGAATTCAGCAACCCAAGAGGTGCCCTCAGTGTATGCAGATTTATCTTCTGACGCACTAAAGGATTCCCCCACTGTCTCCTGTGTGACAGATCACTCCTTGAGTAGGTGCTGAGAATATTAAAACAAAGAAAGCTTAGAGCTACAAAAAAAAAAAAAAATAGTAATGCAAAAATATTTTTTCTTGTCCCCCTCCCTCCCCCTCTTTTTAAAAGAAGTTGCAATGCTTGTTTGTTTTTCAGGGGGAAATAACAGCCATACAAATACTTGGTGAAAATAACATTTCTCTATTCACTGAGCTCACATACAGACTGGAAATTGAAGAGTACCTGCTAATAATACAAAAAGTTCAGTTTCCTAGGCACTAGAAATTAAATGACTGTTATAAAGAAAATTCTCCCAATCAGACATCATGTAGCCTCACTCTTATAAATGTCACTCCTCAAAAGGCTATCTTAAATAGATGAGTCATAACAGCTGGGTCCCACCAACTGCCACTCTAGCAGACAGGAAGCTGGTTATTAATGACTGGTGAGGTATTACCACGGTCTGGCAGCTTAGGCAGAAGGCAGGGCCTTGTCAGTGGTGGTGATTTCTTGGGAAGCCCCTCAAGGCAAATTTTGCAGATGGGAGTTTAGTAGATGGTTTTCTTATAATTGTGTGTATGTGTTGCCATTAATTTGGGAAAACACAAGGTAAATGTCACAGGGGCTGAGGTCTCACTCTATCCAATAAAGGGGTAAAAGAAGTATGGGTACCATTTATTCTAGGTTCATAATCAATATCTAAGTTTCACTAAGACAGCAAAATTGTTGACAAATAATTCATTGGCTTAGGTAAGAATATTAAAACAAAATTGGCTAAAGTACTTCACAGAATTTCTTCCTAGCCATGATGTTAAAAGGCCACAATAAACATGAGATTGCAGTACTGAAAACAGTTAGACACAAAGGTCAATACAGAGCCCTGAGGCCAAAAACAGGCCCACACAGATACTAGACAATTGATTTTTGCCACAGGTGCAAAGGTAATTCAGTGGGGGAACTGTCTTTTTAACAAACAGTATAACTCCAAATGCCAGAAAGCAAAGCCAGACACTCCCTCATACAGAAACTAACTCAAAGTGGGCACCTGAGTTAAATACCATTGGGGAAGTTCTAAGGCATGAGGAAAAGAAGATGTGAGAAAACTTTTGTGACCTTGATCTAAACAGTTCTTAAAGATAACATCAGTACATTATCTATAACAGGAAAAATGATAAAGTGGACTGCATCAAAATTAAAAACAAGTCTGCTTTGCCAAAGAGAGTTTTAAGAAAATAAAAATAAAATAAAATAAAGCCACAGACCCAGGGCACATGTTGAGAAGACATCTACTAATAACCAAAAAAGTCTTTCTCTCTCTCTCTCTCTCTCTCTCTCTCTCTCTCTCTCTCTCTCTCTGTGTGTGTGTGTGTGTGCGTGTGTGTGTGTGTGTGTGTGTGTATGTGTGTGTGTGTAAAACAAAACTTAACAAAACAAAAATAACCCAATACTCATTTCCTCCCAAAGGACATAAGATATGAAGACTTTGACAAATGAGATACACATGGTAAACTAGCACATGAAACCACCTCAGTACATTATTCACTGGGGAAATGTAAATTAAGGCCACAATTGAGACACTACTATTCGTTTAAAAAAAAATAAAACTGAGACTAGGTCAATCTAACAAAACAAACTTGGCCAAGAAAAGGGGTTGTAGAAACACACATTATTCCAAAGATGGTTGAGCCCACATACCACAGGTGCAGGTGACACTCATAGCCAAAGTAATAATACACATGAAGAAGCAACCTCATGGAAGAGCTTACTCATGCGTATTGGCAAGGTTGTCCCCGTTTGGTTGGTTTCAGATTCTGATCTGCACAAGTAACAGTCTTTACTGTTAAGAACCTGTGGGATGCCAGGTTCCTGGGAATGCTTTTCAAAATTACTATTAAAGCATTTCTAAGAAAAGAAAAAAGAGAAGTGGGTGGGGGAGAGGTGAAGGAACAGGAACACCCCGACTGCTAAAAGTGAGTGTTTATCTTTTGCAGCCTCTGACTGGCTAAGGTTTAGTTGTTTGATATCCTCTTATCCTGGATGGATAATACAGACCTACAATGGCATCATCACAAAAGCTGAGGCAAGAGAAATGGTAACTTGAGGCAAGCCTGGGCTACTTAGGAAGACTGTCTCAAAATAAACAGAACAACCGATCTTGGTTAGGGTTATTACTGCTGTGGTAAAACACCATGACCAAAACAACTTTGGGTAGCAAGGGTTTGTTTTGCTCACACTTCTACACCACTGTTCATCACTGTTGGATGTTAGGACAGGAGCTCAAACAGGTCAGAAGCTGATGGAGAGGTCGTGGAGGGTGCTGCTTACTGGCTTGCTTCCCGTGGTTTGTTCAGCCTGTTTTCTTATAGAGCCCAGGACAATCAGCAACAAATTAATTTTACGGTTGGGGATTGTCTTAGTTAGGGTTGTATTGATGTGAAGAAACACCATGACCAACTCTTAGTAATAAAAAACATTTCATTGGGGCCAACTTACATTTCCAGAAGTTTAGTCCATTCCCATCATGGTGGGAAGCATAGCTGTATCCAGGCAGACATGGTGCTGGGAAGGAGCTGGTCCACAGGCAGCAGGAGAATGTCCCACTGGCATAACTTGAGCATGTTTGACCTCAAAGCCCTGTCCTCAGACTGACACACTTCCTCTAACAAGGCCACGCCTCCTCCAGTATGACCACATCTCCTAAGAGTGCCACTTCCTATGGCCAAGAATTCAAACACATGAATCAATGGGGGCCATATCTATTCAAACCACTCCAGGGATCACCACGACATGAGGAACTGTATTAAAGAATTAATACATTAGGAAGCAGAGTTAGGAAGGTTGAGGATCACTGCTCTAAGACAACTAAAAATAAGTAAAAACTAACAGTACTAAGTTCCCAAATGCCAGGGTTGCAGAGAAAATTAAACCATCAAATGCATACTTAGCCCACTTGCAGGTATTTGCTCAAGAGAAATAATATTTATGTTCATGTGAAAGCCATTAATAAACATATATAGTAGCTTAATATATAATATGCCCACAATTCACACTCTTTAACCATTATATAAACTGGGATGTATCAACAACAAAAGAAAATATTTCTAAGCTACAAGAAAGGATAAACTACAGGAGCATACAGCAACATGGGTCAGTCTCAAGTACACTGTGCTTAGTGAAAAGGCCAGACTGTTGACAGCAGTTTAGATGGGATTCTGGGAAAGGCAACAGTAGGATGACAGAGAACAGATCAGAGATTGCTAGCAATTAAGGGTGATGGTCTGAACACAAATGGATAGTACATTTTCAAGGACATTCTTTGGTGGCTATGTTGGCTAATTTTATGTCAACTTGACACAAGGCAGAGCCATCTCAGAGGAGGAAACCTCAATTGAGAAATGAGGCGTGAAATGAGCCTGCATGAGATCAGGCTGTGGGCAAGCCTGTACAGTATTTTCCTCATTGGTGATTGGTATGGGAGGGTCCCACCGACGGTGAAGGGTACCACCCATGGGCTGGTGGTCCTGGATGCTATAAGAAAGCAAGCTAAGCAAGTCATGACGGTGGAGACATTAAACAGCACTCCCTCATGGCCTCTACATTAGCTCTTGCCTCCTGAGTAGTTTGAGTTCCTGCCTTAGCTTCCCTCAGTGGACTGTAACTCAGGCTATATAAGACAAATAAACCCTGCTTCATCACAGCAATAGTAACCCTATCTGAGGCAGTGGCATAGGAAAAAAAATTAACATTGCCTGTCAATAATAGAAAGTTATATGCCCCCGAAGAAGCCTTACTATGGAAAAATTAAAAATAAAATTGAAAAGTTGGTTCTAGTACTTGAATATTTTTATGCTAAACTTTTGGGATAATTACCACTCTGACCCACCCCCAATTTCTTCATATTTGATATGGTTAAGGTTAATTCCCAGTGCTATTTTTGTCAAACACTCAAAATAAGCATGCAACCAATCTGCTCAAACTTCTATAATCAGAGTGAATGCATAAAACACAATTTTTTTTAACTGCAAGAGGGAACTTTTTCAAAGAAAAAGAACTTAAAGTGAGGCAAAGATATTTAGCAAGTGGAAATATACTTAATTCAGACATCTTTATGTAAAGCTAATTTTTCAGTGAAGTAAAATCATGCTGCCTGGCTGTCTATACTATTGAAGTTTAATATAACCTGGTGACTTCAATCTCACCCTTGGTCACAGTCATAATAAATCATCAACATTCTAGACTGTTGGTTTAAAGAAATGTGGGTATCTTGAAGAAGGGGAGGGGAGTAGGAAGAGGGGATATAAGGGTGGGCCTGGGAGGAGAAGAGGGAGAAGAGACTGCAATCACAGTGTAAAGTAAATAAACAAATTAAAGGGGGAAAAGAACAGAATGAAGAAGTATCTAGGCCTCTAGAAGAGTGTGAGAGAGCTTTACTTTATGATGTAGAGTGTTCCAAGGTCAACAGCAACCTGCTTTGGAACATGAAAGAGTAAAACAAAGCAAGAACATCATTGTTTCAAACAATGAGAAGAATGCCTAAACATTCCTTTGCAGGTAAATCAAAAAGCCAACCTTAGACTTTTTGCATTTTTTACATTGGTTCAGTTGCAAGAGATTGGAAATGTTGCAGTTAAAATAGTATGAGCTTTTAAATAATCCAGAATCATTTTCTTACATACCAGAAGGTACCTGGCTTAGGCGAGAATTAGAGAGACAGAACCTGAAACTGAAGTTCCCTCATTCTCAATCAGTGGCCCTGCCTCTGGGATCAGATTACAGAGTCTCAAACACATTTCTGTTAATTAGTCATCATTAAGATTAATTTGCTAAGACAATTTTAAAGTAACATCACTTTTAGTTTTGTGCGTCAATACTAGGTCCTGGAGCTACACGGATTCCTTTCCTTTCCCAGCTGAAAATATAACTGGACAGAAGTGAAATTTTGATCCAGTTAGACAGATAAGTATTTAGTGTACACTCAGCAAACTTCACTCAGTAGGTGTGTGATAATTACTAATCTCAATGAGATTTTACTAAATACTATTTCCAAATTATTGTTTGGGCCTCAAATTGTTCATCATCTCAGGAAAGAATCCTGTTTCAAACGTCTAGTACAAAACTTACCTCTGGTCATTGGTCTTTCTGCTGACTTCCCCTAGTTATCTCTCTTGTCCTCGGTACTTTTCAGATCAAAAAGCTGTCAAGCTCCCCAGCTATTGCCTGTGCAAATAACTTCCCATGGGTGTGTACCAGTCAATCATAATGCCTTAAGAGCAGAATGGGATCCAACTCTTTTCTTCCACTCCAAAAATATAGCATGTCTGTATGCAAGTGACTGCAAATAATGTCAATCTAGGAAGATCTTAGAAACACACATAGGGTGGTCCTCTCATACCATAAATCGTTATAAATACAGTTTTATTTATTTTCTCTAAAAAAATTTAGAACAATAATAAATGTTTATTTGGAGAAAAGTATCCACTGTTTTATGAAAACTTTTATTAAATTCCCATTGCCACAGAAATCTTTAACACAGAGAAAACGAAGTTCTCTAATATATGAGAGATGCAATTTGTAAACATTTATAAAACATTCTATGAATAAAAAAAGAAACACACATAGAAACATACAACACACGTGCATGCACACACACACAGATGCAACAGTTATCAGTGCCACTATAAGTAGTCCACCTTGTCATAATTTCAAATAGGAGAGGGTTTGAAATTTAGCAAGACTCCCCAGTTCTTTCCTTTCTGATCCTCTTTCCTTATCCTCCCCCTTAGAAAACTGGTTCAATTTTACAACTATTATTACTCCAAAGGGGTAGATTCCAAGGCCCAAGACCTATACTTTCAAATGATCCTGCAGCACTGAGCCCAACAATATCTCTAATATAGCCATCTCTTCTCCTGATTTGCTTATTATTTTTCCCAACACATCTCCTAGGAAACCAAGCATGAGGATAGTAATTTTGGGTACATACTCACCTCTCATACCTAAACAGCCTTGCCAAGCCAGCCACTCCTACCCACTTAGAGCCTTTCATAGCCTCCTCTTCCTCTCTGTTTCCACTATTAGTACTTGACTATAGGGTTCATTGTGTTTTGCTTCCTCACTTGGCGTTGGTGTCTTTCCCCATGAATCTCCGATTCTCACCCATTACTTAGTCTCCTGTCTCCTGAATAACTCACATTTGGATTAGAGCACTCCAGTCAAGAGTCTCCACTGGTTCCTCACTTCTCCCAAGTCCATGTACCTTTTTTTTTTTTTCCAGCACAGGGTTTCTCTGTGTAGCCTCAGCTTTCCTGATCAGGTGGTAGACCAGGCTAGCCTTGAACTCAGAGATCCCTCTGCCCCTTCTGGGATGAAAGATGGGCACCACTAACTGCTTGGTGAGTCTGTGCTCCTTATACCACAGGTAAAACTCTTCATAGTTTCTTGTAAACCACTTCGTGTGCCTCATGTGCCAGTTAAACCAAAGTACTTCTGTCTTCCCCCGCCCCTAAATCATGTACTAGTTCCCAATATCTTTACACTTGAAATGTTTCAGGGGTTCCTTGCCTTGTGACTGTGACAGTCAGCTGACAGAAGCATTTTTTTAAATTTTATTTATTCTTGTTACATCTCAATGGTTATCCCATCCCATGTATCCTCCCATTCCTCCCTCCCTCCCATTTTCCCCTTACTCCCCTCCCCTATGACTGTGACTGAGGGGGACTTCCTCCCCCTTTATATGCTCATAGGGTATCAAGTCTCTTCTTGGTAGCATCTTAAGGAAGAAGCAGTTTATTTTAATTCAGTTTGAAAGCATATCAACTAGTCCCTTGTGGTGGGGAAGACATAGTGGCCAGGTTGTCTCTGTCCATAGTGAAGTATCTTTAGAAGGTTCTGACCCCCATTCAGGATATCAGGAAACTAGGATATCACCCTTGAGAGCCATCCCAGTAGCTATGGCTGCTGGCTAGGCCTTACATCCCAAAAGCCACCGCCTTCCAAAACAGCATCAGCAGCTGGGATCACCACTGAATCTGTGAGTCTGTGGGGAACACTCTAGCTCAAAACCATAATACAAGCTTTAACCCCCCACCCCCACCCCAGGGTAACTCTTCCAGGAAGCGTCCCCTTATTCTCTGCACTGAATGATTTCTAGCTATCTGGAACGCCAGTGTCACCAATTGATGTCTATACAATGGTTTTTGCATAACAGGCCGTATTCGTGCAGCCTGTTTCTTGTTAGGCTGAACTGCCTAGTTCCAGCTCTGTAAATAGTCTAACCTAAAAGTATCACGTTGCTTAATTTCCCAAATTCCAAGCATTAGCAAAAGGTTCCCAGATAGTATACTTATAAAGGGCCCAGGACCAAATACTTGAATCAGCATTTGAATAATTGATTGAAAATAAAATGTGATCCACCACAGCTGTGTTTCTAGCCTTCTAAATTAATCCAGACCAAAATGATCTTCCAAGTTTATAAGTGAGTTATAGTTATTGTATACTTTCTGCCATAGTAAGTACTAGAAATCATGTCATAAAGTAACTGGCATTTTCCCATGGGAACAAGTGACATTATTGGGATACTTCTGACCAAAGACACATTGTCAAATGACTTACGGAAATGAATGACTTCCAATATAAGCAAAGATATGACAACTATAAAATATGATTTTGAATTATGATATAAGTTTTCTCAAATGGGCATGTATGTTCTCCGCGTATTACACAAAATGTAATGCAGTACAAATTATACATGCCATACACAAAAAATTACAATCAGTTTTCATGAAAAGTCACCAATGCCAAATGAATCTTTTTTTTTTTTCCTTGCTATTTAGAAGGATGTTTAGTGTTGTCGTGAAATGGGACAGTTCAAAAACTCAGTGTTCTCTCAACAGCATCAGCAAAACCAGTTCCCAATGTGCCCTTGAATGTCCAACTGTACGGCCTGTTCAGTTTACCTCTTGGACCTCAGAGCCATGTCCAAACGTAGAGTGCTAGATGTGGGAATCAAGTCTGAGATCTGGCTGGCTCTGCTACGCACAATGTGGAAGGAACATGCTCAACCTCTCTGAGCCTCACTGATCTCAAGGATAAGAGTCTGTAACAGTGGCTACCTCACAAAGTTCTAGGGGAAAGAAATTCAGAGATAACGTAACTTAATTTGCTTTTAAACTATAAGGCCTTATCAGGATAAGCTCGTAAGCCTGGTCTAGGGGAACAGGGCTATAATCTCAGCACTCAAACAATTGGAGATGGTAAGTTTGAGGCCACCCTGAGTCCTACAGCAAGACTGTTTCCTGATGATGATGATTTGTGCACTATTAGCATGTTAGAAATAAAAAGCTGGGCACAGTCCCCTTCTACCTAAATCTTGAATTTATTTGGAAACATGCGAGCTTTTTCTCAGCACTCTTCTTAGAATCTATTTGAAATCTTTTGAGCCTTTGCAATATGCTGAAAAGCCAAAAAGCAATTATCACACGTGAAAAAGAGATCCGTTGGCCAATGTGTTATGGACTGATCTGTGCATCAAGAAAGGAGAGCTGCTTGGTTTGTTTGCTTTGCTTGTTTGATCTTTTTGCTAGGGAATAAAATGACTTTTCTTTTCTTTTTAAGATAGCCAAATTTAATTATAAGCATCTTATATAATAATTGAAATTAAGTATGAATATTAATGACTTGAGAAATGAAACTGATACAATAAAAAAAATATGACTTTTCTTTCCAAAGGGTAAACAATCTCCTAAAAATGTCTCTTCAAATGAGGAAATGCAAAAAAAAAAAAAAAAAAAAAAAAGAAAGAAAAAGAAGGAAGAAAAAAAAGAAAGAAAAAAGGGGGAGGACAACAAACAAAATCAGAGAAAAAGAAGCTTCTTTGTGAGGAGGTTTCTAAGTTCTTGTGAGAAAACTCAAAAGAAACCAAGGCAAAAGCCTTGTGACCTCAGTTTCTTCAAAAACATAAAATTGTTCTTGGATTATGCTTTCGTTCCCCTCCTGGGTTTAGTGGATAGGAGTTAGTTTGCTTCAGATTATTTATTAAAACTGGCTCTTGCTATTTGTTTATATGCCTCCATGGAAAAACATGTTTTGGCCATGTGCTGGCTTGCCTGCCACAAGTACCATGCCCTTGTGAAGGTACACTTTACTTGTGTGACTCTTCTTAATTCTCAGAGTATAAATTGTCTGATGCTCCGAATAAAGTTGGCTGCTACATGAGACTTTAGTCCACTTTATTTGTTGACTCCATTCTCCCACATCCCATCACTTTTAAAGCAGTAAACAGCTTAGAAAGGTATGAAATGAAGTGTAGATCTATAAAAGAGAAAATGCTATGTTCAATAGCTCTAAAAAGAATAAAGAGAAGCCTGTCTGTCTACACTATCACTACCAAGCTCCAAGTCTGAAGGAAGGAATAGAACAGAAGAGGATGCAGGAACGCTGCATGGATGGATGGGTACCAACATAGTCAGAGATGGAGAGGCTGTGAGAGGAAGCAGGGGCTTCCTGTGCCAGAATATGCACAAACCAATCCCATTGTCTCCATATCCAAGAGGGAGCACGGAACTGGTACCTGAAGACCTGTGGTGATGGACAGTCCCTTTCAGAAAATCATCAGCCTTAGGCCTTCTCTGTAATATAACTACAGAAAGATGACACCTCCCTTCCCAACATCCACACATCCCTAGATAAACAAAATGTTTGCTGAAAAGCACTTCAGTTTACGTTCTCTGGGGTTCTTTGTTTTGTTTTTGTTTTTATCTATACAGCATTCCATCTCTAACCCTTCCTAACAAGAAATTAAGCTAGAACTCACTCTATTGTCCAACCTGGACTACAGCTCTTAATTTTCCTGCTGCCTCTCAAATGCTAGGATGGCAGTGTGACTATGCCCAGTTCAAAGACTTTGGTTAGGTGTTAATAGAAATAAAAAGGCTCACATAAATAGTATTGTCTTCTAGCTTTGCTTAAAAATTAAATGTCAACACTGGACTCCTTCAAGTATACCAGTGTGCTGTACCAAGAAACTATCAGGCCTTTAAATAATCCCAGCTCAACATAATCTAGAACCTCTATCCCTGTGACATTTTGTTTGGTCTGGTTCACCTATTATTTGGGTACCAAATGGTTCCTGAAGATATCAGAGACATTGAGATGGTTGTTATATATGCAGCAACCAGAGATGAGGGGTGCCCTTATATCTGAAGGCCAGAAAATTTCTTAATGGTCAGGCAGCCCCTGCTTGAACTCCACATGTGCACATTGGAGCCATAATAAGCTTTACCTCAGAATACTTCTCTTTGTCCTTTGTGGCACTAAAGTAGATTTCTTCTGAGTGAAACACAGTATCTACTCAGTGTAATAGGCACTAGGTTAAAAAAAACTGACTCAGACCCACCTCTTCCAATTATAGTAGGCTAGGCAGGTTGCTTCTAAATTAATAGGGTCTCTAGTTCCTCATTCATAAAATGAATGGGTTTATCTAGAGTGACTATTACAATAATTTTTATTTGCCTCTTACCATCTGTACTACCTCAACTTATCAAGAATCTACTTGGCCTTCCAGAGACTGTAAAAGTTTTACCACCAGCTGGGCGTGGTGGTGCACACCTGTAATCCCAGCACTTGGGGAGGCAGAGGCAGGTAGATATCTGTGAGTTCAAGGCCAGCCTGGCCTACAAATTGAGTCCAGGACAACCAAGGCTACACAAAGAAACTCTGTCTTAAAAAAAACTAAAACAAAACAAACAAAAAACCCAGCCAAACAAAAACCTAAAATTAAAAAAAAGAAAGTTTTACCACCTCTATTTTTTCTCTGCATTTTTTAAAAGCTCATTACCAATATATCCAAATTAGCATTTATTAATTCTATAATTGCTTTGCTATGTGCTTGTTCACTCACATTTATACAGAAAATTCCCACCCACAACATGTTACACTTAACTGGCATTCAACAGAAAACATGTATACAGTGGTAACCTTGACAAAGGGTTACTTTCTCCAGTCTCCTTCAAACTATCCATCCTTAGGGGAAGCGCAACTTGGCCATCAGGTTTGGACTGACACAATCTACATGTCTGTGGGACAGTGCTGTGTTAACAGGTCACAGTGTATGTGAAGACGGCTTCCATTCCCAGTTGGAAAGCTCAAAGGGGGAAAGACATGCAAATAAACATTAGCTTGCTACACCACCATACTACCCATTAAAAGAATAAGGCAGGAGAGAAATATACCTAAAATTAAGACGAGGAGGCAGAAATTAGACATCTGAAAACTACAATGAAAACTCCCCTGCCCTTTGGATGTCATCAGAATTCTTAGTAAGAGGAGACTAAGTTAGGATGTCCTGTGGGTGGGGATTTACCCACCCTCACCGGAAAAGCAGTGGGATACAGGCTTAACTTGTTCTAGTCATACCTCCCCCATCTCCATCCTCACTCCGCCCTCAAATAACTAAGGCTTTAGATATGTGGTAAGTTCTTCCCCATAGAAATAAAACAAGAATAAAGGAGAATTCTCACAGCTCCTTTTCAGATTATATTTCATCTAGATATGAAGTATTTGAGTATGGTATTTTTATGAGGAAATATGAAGCTTTTATTTTCTCATGTAAAGGTAAATTTCTTAATTTATTCTCTGTTATTGCCATAATTTCCTTATTTAATACATTTTAGGAAACTAACACTATGTGATCACTAAAGTAACAGATGTAAGCCATGTTTGATAGAACCAATACTAGTGGGCTGAATTTAAGATAAATTACAAAGTGATCTCTCCTGATGAAGCTAGGCTTGATCCCCAAGCTTTTATTTAATCTCTATACTAAAAAAAGAGGATTCCTTCTGAGACTTGCAGTGTACACATAGAACGCTTGAAATCTGGGGAAAAGGTGAGGTTACTTAGGTGTGCGATGGACATAGAATCAGAGGAGATCATAGACCCTACTATATTTAAAAGCTAGAAAAATACACTGATTAAACACCTATAAAAAGAATCTCAGAAAAAAAAAACACAGTAAAGTTTTACAATCTAAGAATAATAATGAATGTCTCAATTTATAAAACAAAAATGAAAAAAATGGTATCTTTATAGAGTGCCTATCCTTGCTTTCAAATATATCTCTTGTTTTTGTTTGTTTAGTTTTTGCCGTTGTTTCTATTTCGTTGCTATTGTTTTTTGAAACAGGGGCTCAGTTTGTAGCCCAAGCTGGTCTAGCACCCTCCAAAGTCAATCCCCCAGCCTCAGCTTGGCAATTGTTTTTCTTGTGTTTTTGATCATCCAATTAATTGACCTTCTCAGGAGAAACCTATCTAGTCTATCCACACACAGCTTAAAGAGGACTGGCTTAGGTGCCTTCCTCTAGCCATGCCCACACATAGCATAAACTGGAGTGGCAAGTAAACCAAGCTTCTTTCCACTTTGGCCTCCACCTCCTCCATTTACCCTCAATAAGAGCTTCTCCTACCTTAAAGCCTTGCCAGGTTTTCTCACAGCCCTGTCAAATGAAACTTAAGAGATCTCAGACTAAGAGAATGGAAGGTATCCCTTTTCTTTTCACCTAAATTCACTCTTTTAGGGTCCTTTGAAAGAAGAGACCCAAACAGCATGGCTTTCCCATGCCCCATAAAAAGGCATAACCCGGATCATATGGTGAGCTCCAGAGCATATGCCGTTCCTCTGAGATCACACGCATGTATGAGTTGGCTTTGAAAGACTCTGAGGTTCAACTCTATTTATTGTATCCTACCCACCACACGAACCGCATTTAGTCCTCTGGCATAATTTTGTGCTTAAGTTGCTCCACACAATCTCACACAGCCACTGAAGACTACAGCCGATTTGGTAATTTCAAGTCTGGAATTAAAAAATCCTCTGCTCCACCCTAGTACCGACTTCCTTTTAAGGAAAAGCTCTCCAGCGTCTGCCTACTGTGTCCGCCCCACAGAGGCACATCATGGTCCAGAGCTTATGCAGCAGTCGGGAGACAAAACCTGTACTTGGTCACCTGTCCTGCCTTCACCCACGCCGAACACAGGTCTTCACCACGGTCCACGGGCACAGGTTGACTCGGTCACTGCGTTCGGTCCACTGTTACCCCTCAAGGGGCGGGGCTCCGACTGAGGCTACCAGACTTGGTAACCTTGACACCCAATTAGCCAGGGGATTTCCCCCCCCCAAATCCGTCCAGCCAATCGCCGCAAGAGAGCCAAGACGAGACGTGACGTCAGATGCGATTAACTCAGGCTCGTCACCCCGACGTAAAAGCTCTCTTCTGTCGGACGTCCCGTCCCGAGAGCAAAACTCCAGCGACTTTGGGCCCCGCCCCTTGAGGTGAAGCGCGGCCAATGAGGGCGGCTCTGTGTGGACCGGGACCAATGAGCAGAGGCTGGGGCGGGGCGTGGGCTCGAGGGTGGGGCGGCCGGCAGCTGTGGAAGCCCGAGGTCTAGCTGCGCGCAGTATATGACAGTACGTCAGCAGCGGGATGGCCGTAGCTGTGGCGGCGGCTGCAGGAGCCCGAGCAGCCGCGGCCGCAGTGGAGGCTGGAGCCCGAGCGGCGTCCGCGGTGGCACCCCGGGGAGTTTAAGATGGCGGCGGGGGGGGCGGCGGGGCTGCGGGAGGAGCAGCGCTACGGGCTGGCGTGTGGGCGGCTGGGGCAAGACAACATCACCGTGCTGCATGTGAAGCTCACCGAGACGGCGATCCGGGCGCTGGAGACTTACCAGAGCCACAAGGTGAGCGGCGGGCCGGGCAGCGCTCGGGGAGGCGGCGGCGGCGGCGGCCACTGCGCTTTCTGCCGGGCGCCTGGCGCAGCGTCGCTGGGGCGCTGGCTCCCGCTGCCGCTGCCTCGGTGCCCGCGTAGGGGAGCGGGGCCGGCCGGGGGGTGGGGTGGGGGGCGCCGACGCCGCGGTCCAGGGCCGCTGGGGAGAGGGGCGCGGGCGGGCGGCCCCTGGCGGCGGGGTCAGCCCGGCCAAGGCTAGGACGCCGCTGTGGGACTTCCCGACGGTGCCCACGGGGGTTCCTGGCTTGTTTAGTCCCGAGGAGGGACCGGGTCCCCGGGAGAGAAGTGCGGCGACCGTCTTATCCACGGCGGGGGCGCGCGCAGCTACCAGTAAAGAAGCTAGGGAGGACGGCCGCGAGCGGTCCAAGTTTTCGGGGCAACGCCGGGGGTCGGGGGGGGGGGGGTGACGGTGGAGCCGCTGAGTGAGGGGCACCGGCGCTCCGTGGGGTTGAGGACACAACTTGTACTCTCAGAGACTTGGAGACACTGACGCGCCGAGTGTAGGCGGGAGTGTACACGGTGTACTCGGGAAGGCCAGAGACACGGGCGCTGCGAGGAGGGGGAGGGGGAGGTGGGGACACACCTTGCACTCTCCCGGACTCTGGAACGCTGGCTCTGCGTTGGGTTCCCGGACACGCAGGGCGTCCCGCGTAGCAGCGAACGGACACCGCATCTCGGGGAGAGAGACACCAGAAGACTCAAACACAACTAGAGCCGGGACAAGACGGCAGGTTCCGGGGAAAGGAATTCTCGGAAGCTCTGCTCAGCCGAAAGGCTCGCCGCGTCCTCTGCTGACTCGCTGTCTCTTGGCGAGGAGCGAGCCCGAAGGCTAAGGGGAGACGGACACAAGGCATCCTGGACCGAGACTCTGCTCTCGTCCAAGGCCCCGGAGAGGAGAGAAACCTGCGGTCTCCCTCTCATACCATACTCTGAGCGCCTGTCTCCACTACAGGAAGAAGCTCAGAGTTACATGCCCCACAGCTGGAACCCAAACCCAGGAACGCTTTAACACTGAAAAGAGTAGGGCACCAAGAAGACAGTTTAACAAGATTGGGGGTGGGGGTGAGGGGTACAAGGAAGCCGATTATGGACATGTAATGGGAGCATATTGAAGTGGACGAATTGTCGAAGGGGAAGGCAATACCATATGGGGAAACCAATAGCATTTTATTCAGAGAAGAGAGACCAAAAGAGCTACACCCCACAGAGGTTTCTGGCAAACCTCTGCCTACTAAAGAATATATTCCAATTCGTCTCGTAAAACAGGCACAGTTCGGCAGAAGGACACCCGACTCAGACCTCATATACTTAGATAAAAGTGAAGAAAAGAATTAACATCTGTTGAGCTCCCACTAGTGCCAGGCACTTTAAATGCATACAGAGAAAAATAGTCTTAGTCAGAGCCAGCAGAGCTTCCAGAGGGACACACACACACACAGGAGGGCACAAACAGTTGTGTGTACATCTTGGGAGTATGTGAGTTCCCACGGCAAAAGGAAAGCTTCAGAGCATACCATCTTGCAGAGGCTCCCAAAGGATTGGTTGGACACATGTGTTGTGAACAGAGAAGCATATGGTGAGAAATGGTCACAAGTTTTGTGGAACATTGAGGGAAAGGCAACAGGGAGGAGTGCAAGAACAGGGAGAAATACACCTTATACCCAGGGAGAATGCCACCAATAAAGACAGAAAGATATAGGAAATAGCAAAAACTGAATGTGCTGTAAGCTGTTCTCCAGACAGGCTCACAAGCAAGAAAAGAGGCCAGCACCAGCAAGGACGAGGAGGCCCATCTGGGTAAAGCCAGATTGGGGGCAGGGGGAGGGGGGACAAGGCTGGCAGTGGAGAGAAACTCAGCCCTGCAAGATGGAGAGATAAGGTGGCGGGTTCTAAGGGCACAGGAAGGAATGGCAGTGGGAAGAAGTTAGGTCAGGGGGGATGTAAAGAAGAGGAGCCCAGCCCCCAATTTAAAAAGCCAACAACAAAACTGAAATACGGTGGGCTGAGAAGGCATCTGTGGGAACTAGAGGTCTGTCAGCCACTTTGGGAAGCAACAGGCCAATTGTACGGTTAAACAGTGATATTGCACACACTGGTTCAGGGAACTGCTGAGATAAAGAGGCCCACTTGAAGGAAAGAAAAGGTAGTGCCCAGGTTTAACTGAAGTGACAGAGAAGCCCCGGTCTGCCTGTCCTCTGGGGCCTTGGAAGGGTGTTTGTTTTTTTACCTTTGTGTGGCCTTCATCTCTGCCTGGTGTTTTCACACTTGGTATTAAGGTTAAAGTGCCCAGCTCACTTCTGTTCATATGCCAGTATCTTTCTAGAGACACGGAAGAGCGAAACTTGTTTCTCTGTCAACTCTCTTAGATTTTTTTTTTAATTTTTAATCTTTTTATTTTGCTTGTTTTAGTTAAAGGTAGTGAAGTCAGTGGCTTTGTTCTTAACTGTCCTTGATGCCTGTTAATATCACTCATCTTCCCGTTTCTGGCATATAAATTAATGGGTCAAATCAGTCATGTGTGTCCACTTTTCTGAGTGTGAAGCCTGGTAGGTTAAATCAGTCTTAGAATTCTCATTCTCTTGAAGAACTGGTGGTAGAAACAGTGGTATGCTGCGGGTGGGAGGGGTTGGTGGAGAATAAGCTGACTTAGCCATTTCTTTTGGACACTGCCTTGTTCCGAGTTAACCAGCTCCTGTCCTTAGTTCTGTCACTTAAGCTATGCTTTTGTTAAAAAGAAACACCTAAGAGATTTGGAAATGGAGTGTAACATAAGGTGAAAATGACAAGGCTGTTGTAGGACATGGGCAGGACATAAAGCACTGAAAGCTCTTCTCTACTGACGCTGCAGCATACTCTGGGAAATATAGCTAAAGCGTCCTGTGGGCATGCCTGGGTGCCTCTCTCCTGGTCCAACCAGACCAGGGCTCCTCAGCCAACAGTAACTGTTGCTGGTGGTGAGCATCTGCCTGAACCCTTTTATCCTCCAGTGGAAGGGTATTTGTTTGGTCTTTTTCACTTCCCATCATCAGAAGAAAGGCTCATAACCTTAATTTGTAACTGCTGTTTGCGACTTTTTCGCCTTGTGGTAGAGAATAAGGGGAAAGCTTTGGGATGGCTAAGCTCATCCCCTCTCTGAGCTGGGGATTTTTTAATTTCTTACACAAAACAGCACTTGCCATTCCTAACAGAGGAGGGTACTTGGTGACAAATGGCTACCAAGAAGCTTTGACTTATAAAAGAGATGATGAATTTTTAATGATTTTTCAAAGGGCTGGAAGTGTTATTTCTGTAGATACAATCAAGCAAATGTACTGAGTTCTCAGGGCTCATAGAAACAGAATCTGATGGAGATATTTAAATTTGATCCTCTCAGATCACAATTCTTCATTGTTTCATAACACAAAATTTGATTTGCCTTCATTATTCAAGTTTTCTATTTTCAGAGAAGAAACAGAGAATGTCTGTAAATGGGCTTGGGGATGCTGACAGTCCCAGGTGGGGTGCATGTCTGCTAAAAGTTGCTTTTCACACACTTTGAATATGGAGCCAGTTTCAAAATTGCTTATATATGAAGTAATACCTGGAAAATAATTCTCATGATTTATGGAGATATTCAGATATTCTAATACAGATGTCAGGATATCAAGTTTTATCCAAACATAGATGATTTTGAATTAAGAGAACAAGGAAGCAAATCATATCATATGTTACAACTTTATAGTCTGTGATTGTGTGGTCTACATGTGCCAAGCATATTTGAGAAGATCCTATATTACTATTTTATATTTTCCCCAAATGTCAAACTGTATATAAAATTAAAATACATTTTGGCTGACTTCCTTACTAATATAGCTCACTTTCTTTTGGCCTTTTAATAATATACTTCTATGATTTAAAAAAAAAAATCTCCAAATACTGTTTTTTAGGTTTTGTTATTGCTGAGCCCATCAATTTGTTCTTTTTTTAGATTCTGAGGCCACACACTGAATGTGGGGCCTCACATATGCTAGGCAAGCACTCTCTCTACCCCTTCTGGAAAAAGAATCTCATGCATTCCAGGCTGGCCTAGAAAATGCTATGTAGATGACAGTGGCCTTGAACTTCTTGCCTCTACCTTCCGAGTACTAGGATTGCAGACCACGTAGCAGGCCCTACATGCTGTTTGAAGTAGTGTTGGGTATCAAACACAGGGTTTCCTGTGCTAGGCAAGTACTCTGCTACCAACTGAGCTATATTCCAGAGGTCTCCTGCTTCTTTTGTGGTTTTGTTTTGAGCTAGGACCCTACTGAGTTAAGAGGACTGCCTTTGAACTTTGTCAGTAGCTCAGACATATCTCACTGAGTTACTAGAGCTGGCCTTGAATTCACTCAGTAGCTCAGGTATACCTCAGCCTTGTAACTCCCTTCCCTCAGCCTTTGCAAGCATGCCTGTAATCCCAGCACTGAGGGAGGCAGACGGAGCTCTGAGTTTAAGGCCAGCCTTGTCTTACAGAATGAGTTCCAGGACAGCCAGGGCTACACAGAGAAACCCCGACAAAAAGCAAACAAACAAAGAGCTTCAAAAGTAATTGGCTCAAATATTTTTAAGCTTTCCCAACTATAACATAAAAGTCTAACAAGGGTGTGTTTGGGAGCATAGCTGTGTGTTTTCCATCCCTGAAGATCAGGTAGTAGCTGCCTTTGTGTAGGATTTACTCAGTTCTTTTGTCAGCTCTATTGGCTTGAAATCATTATTTTGTTTTGATTAGTGTCATTTAGAAAAAGATGTTTGAATCTTTTTTACAAGTGTACTTCTTAACTTAGAGTAAGGATAGCTCATTATCTGTACTTTAAGAATTATATATTATTTCTAATCAAAACATATGGTCTTAAATTAGCCTCCAATGATATTGTCCTTCATAGTAGCTTCAGGTAGCGTGTCACTTGATTTTTTTTCTTTAGTCCTTGCTTTAATAGGTTACAGGATAGGCTTCCGTGCCTCAGGCTTTCTTCTAGATAATTTTTTTTTTTTTTTTTTTTTTTTTTTTTTTAGCAGTTGATTCACTGTGGTTTAAGACACAGAAAATCATCCTCCTTCTTGCTCCCTAATAATTATGTCTATTAGTTTTCAACACTCTACTTTGTAAACCCAGATGCTCTTCCCCAGTTGCCACTTTAAGATTTAGACTTGCTGCCACAGCGGTGCCAGTGTTCGCAGATGGGCTTAAGTAAAACCGTGAAGCCTGTTGTAGATTCCAATTGTTTGGCTTCAGACGTGTAGCTGGGTTGGTTTAGATGTTACCTACTTTTTTCTTAGACCCATTTTCAATTGGCACTTGATCATCATGTGCTTGTGGTTTTTTTTACTCAAGGAAAGATAACTTTGTGCCCCATTTCTTCTATACCACTTAAAACGTTTACCTGCATGCTCCGCTAGTTCTCCGTGCTCCTTCCTGAAGAAAAGTAGTAGCCAGATTGCCTCAAGAGATAGCCAGGAGCCTTGGCACTCAGATGGGGAGGAGAGAAAAGGAACATGTGTGAAGGGTTGGAATGTGTTCAAGAAAAGAACTTAAAAGGAAAGGAGTTTAGAATTCTTGGAGTGGCTTCCGGGGGACTCTGATCAAGGGGAGCCTCTAGTTTCAGCCTTTCTCCATTTGTTCCTCTCACACTCTGAGAAGGTCACAGAGGCTGTGCTGTAGGATGGTCAGGCAGCAAACCTCTAAAGCCAGACCATCATCCAGCCTCTTTGGGCCAAATGTATGTGGAATGTGTGAGAAGATCTGGTGTGATGGGCATTTCTGCTTTCACAGTGAGAGAGACAGGGGGAAAGAGGGGGGCGGGGAGGAGGGAGAGAGAACACCCCACATTTGACCCTCCTACATACCACATAGAACATTTTCTATGACCTAAGCAGAAATGTAGAAAAGCCGAGGGGAAGAGAATATAATAAATTGCTGGCTGTGTTTCTACTGCCAAATTAAAGCAAAAAGACATAGCATAAATCAGGGTTACCAGGCAGAACTTCTTTCTCTTTGTTTTATTAATGCTTTTTTATCTTTTAAACAAATTTCCTTTCTTCTTTCCTCAATTTCTACCATCTGTAATACCTGCTGTGGTATTAGGGTTCTTGTGAATAATTTCAAACTTCAGAAAGAGCTGGTTTAAGAGTTTTCTACTAGAGGCCAAGGCAGGCAGATCTCTCAGTTCGAGGTCATCCTGGTCTACAGAGTGATTCCAGGGTAGCCAGAGCTACACACAGAGAAACCCAGTCTCAAAAACAACAACAAAGAGTTTCTACTAGTTTTTTGTCACATAATCCAAACCTCTCTCAAATTGCTGTGGCCATGTAACAGAAGACATGAGAGGATATTAATGTACTCGCTTCTTAAAAACTCATGAGTCAGATCAGCACCTTGTGCTGACCTCTGTTCTTTGGACATTAGGTTAGTAGTTTGGTAGTAACTGTTTCATTAAACCAGCAGGGACTTCTTTGCTTCCCTGCGTCTTTTGTGTTATTAGTTTAGAAACAAGCCTCAGGTTGGGCATGATGGCCCACGCCTTTAATCCCAGCACTTGGGAGGCAGAGGCAGGTGGATCGCTGTGAGTTCGAGGCCAGCCTGGTCTACAAAGTGAGTCCAGGACAGCCAAGGCTACACAGAGAGACCCTGTCTCAAAACACACACACACACACACACACACACACATACACAACAAAACAAAAAAAGATTTGTAAGAAATGAACCTTGGGTATTAAAAGACTTGAATATTAAGACTTTTAGTGACTAGAAACCTGTCTGAGGGACCATATCTCCATCAGACAGAGTGTCAAAGGTAAATAAGAAACAGTGTTAGAAAAGCCAGGGCAGTTTCTGAGAATTGGCAGAAAAACCCTGTTCCTCTTAACCTGGAGTGAGGGAGATAGAAATACCTGGGCTTGAGAAAGCAGCAGTTGATCATTCTGCCAAGGAGCTTGTGCTTTGTTCTTCGTTGCTGTGGGGAGGCTGAGTGGAAGGGGAAGGTGCTTTGAACAGTGCTTTCATAGTGTTGGGTTGGTGTTCAGAATGACTATAATGTCAATCTGGATGTAAGAAGAAGAGTTAGGATGCCGGGTCTGATGGTGGAGTCTCCGCTGGGCCACCATTGCCATTTATTAGAGATGAACACTGGACCTTAAGATTTTAGAGGAGAGGATCAAGTCAGAATTTGTTGGTGTTGATCCTAGTCAGGGTACACTTAAAAGGGGGGAGGCAGAGACAGGTGGAGCATGAGACAGGGGCGGGAACTAAGGCAATAAGCACCATTTCTGGTGAAAATTCATTACATCTTTTGCTTGGCAATCAAAATATTTCTCGGTTGATTAGATGTTTTGTGTTTAGAAATAAAAAAGAGAAGCCAGGCCTGGTTGGCACACGCCTTTAATCCTAGCACTGGGGAGGCAGAGGCAGCCGATCCCTGTGAGTACAAGGGCAGCCTAGTGTAGAAAGTGAGTCTAGGACAGCCAGGACTATAGAAATTAGAGACCTTGTCTCAGAGAGAGAGAGAGAGAGAGAGAGAGAGAGAGAGAGAGAGAGAGAGAGAGGAGAGGAGAGAGAGGAGAGAGGGAGGATTAGAGGCCATTATCTCAAAGAGAGAAGAAAATACAGGTGAGAATCTGAGGCAGATAGGCTTGCTCATATGCCACGTCTGTTCCTCCATAGGATGGAAATTGTAATCTTAAAGAAAGCTGGAAAGAGCTTTTACATTTTTGTTTGTATTTTTTATAGACTTCCTTTATTCAATAACCTCTAGAAATTACCTTTAATATGGTCATCACAGAACAAAGATAATATGAAAATCTAATTAGACTCTAGCATGAAATTGTGGTTTCTGTCATTAGTGTTTACTGAAACTAAGTAATTCTGCGTAACATGCCTGGATTGACATTTTAAGTGTCGAAATATCCTAGCTCCTGAAGGCCCTTAGTATGCCAGCATTACTTCTTCCAGATCACCCCTCGCTGTTTTGCGGAGTTGCTTTGGTTTTGGCTCTGGGAGTAGGAATTCAGCACTTACCTGCTGTTGCCTTTAACAGAAGTGTGAGTGTGTGTGTGTGTGTGTTCCTTAATTGCTTGTCTCTGAGAGTTAAACACTATAATGAACTGATTCAGTGTTTGTTGATTAATGGAGTTAACCTCCACTTGAGGACTATCACTCAACAGCAAGCTTGTGGAAGGGTAACACCAGGATTGAACTTTTTAAATATATATATATATAAGATTAGTTTAGAGCAGTGATTCTTCACTTTCCTAATTCTGGGACCCTTAATACAGTTCCTTGTGTTGTGGTGACCCCCCCCCCCACCATAAATTTGTTTTTGTTGCTACTTTATAATTGTGATTTTTTTCTGCTGTTATGAATCATAATGTAAATATATTTTTTTCTAATAATTTTAGGTGATCCCCAAAGGGGTCATGACCCACAGGTTGAAAACCACTGGCCTAGAGACTTTAATATGCTAACTGTTAGTGTATCTTTAAATTTTTTATTATATATGTTATTTAATGTATGCTTGCCTATGTGTTTATGTGTAGATATGAGTGTGACACAACACACATGTGGAGATTAGGGGACATGTGTTGCAAGTCAGGTTTTTCTTTCCACTATAGGGGACTGGGGATCAAATCTAGCCGTGGTGTCAGGCTTGGTGGCAAGCACATTTACCCAATAGGCCATGCCACTACCCTATGTGTGTCTTTAGGGTAACGTTATCTTTGCTTCTGGTTCCATGTTAGAAATCATGCTGCCTCAAGGGACTAGGAAAAGAACTCATATCATAAAAACTCAGTTGGATGGTTTTCTTCCTATAATGAAAGGCTGAGATAGGAAGCACATACATCTGTGTTAAAGAGGAAACGCTGAAAAGGAGAAGGTGTATTTTGAAGCGAGCTGGTGTCTTCAGCTGTCACCTGCTGAGCCTACTGTCTTTACCACACCTCTGAATCTACCTGTTTCCAAACATCTCTATCCCTGTGGTCCCACAATCAAGGCAGTCTGGGAAGACAGGCATTTCATCCCACTGACCGTATCTCTGTATTGAAACAGTCAGTTGCAGGAATTCCTCCATCTTTCCTCTGCGGACCATTCTCTGTTTCGATTGTCCCTGCATGTTGTTGTAGGTTCCCACTCTCCCGTCTGTTCACTCTCTGGGTCAGTTTATCTAGTTGTGAGGATTTAAATGTATACTATGAATCTATATACTGATGAATTGCAAATGTTTATCTCGAGATCACACCTTTTCAAGGTGGGTGTGGTAGCTTTAGCCTATAATCCCAGTACACAGAAGGGAGGCACGAGGATCAGATGGATTTGACTCTAAGCAAGTTCCTTATCTCAAAACTAACAACAAACATCTCTGCATGAGTCTAAAGCCAGCCTGGTCTACATAGGGGGTTCCAGGCCTGCCAGGGCTACCTTGTGAGAATGTCTTTGAAAAAGAAAAAGGAAAAAAGGGAGGGAGGGAGGGAGAGAGGGAGAAAGGAAAGAAAGAAAGAAAGAAAGAAAGAAAGAAAGAAAGAAAGAAAGAAAAGCAAGCCAGCCAGCCCTGTTCCACTTTATACACTTACTTTTAGCAAATGACCTGTTCATCAGCATTTCACAGGCACCTCAAACTTGTATCAAATATAGCTCTTGTATTCTTTGACCATTTGTATATTCACATAATTAGCTTTGGTGGCTTTCACCACCCACTCCTCTTTCAGCATCTTCCCTCTCTGACTTTCTTTCACTTCTTGATCTGACGGCACCTGACTGAGCCCCATTTCAGTTCATGACCACATTTCCCAGTTGTCTAAAAGCTAATTCATAGTCCTTGATGTGTCTCTTCTTGGCCCACTTGATCTGTCATCAAGTCTTGTCCGTCTTAAAATATCTAGAATCTGACCCCAGCCATTTCACCATTCCAGTCGCAGCCCTATCTTCGCTCTTCAGGACCACTTCCTTGAGCTAGCTAGCAGCTGACTTCTGGGTTTCCATGATTTCCCCATAGCCTGTTAGACCCAGCCCCCAGAGTGGTCTTTTAAAACATTGAATATGGTCACACACTTTGCCAGTGTCATCTCCTATAATGGCCCCCTTTGAGACTTGGCTGCTACAAATCTTTTCATGACCTTGGGAACAACGTTTTGTTTGCCTTTTTTTTACAAGTTATATTTAGCATTAAGCTTATGATACAATTATAATGCCCACATGAGGTTCCTGAGGGGAAATGGTGGGATACTTCAAGAATTGTTGGTTAGAGGGCTGGATCACAGTCTGGCTGGTTTTCCACTTCAGACTCTTGTCTTCCGTATTCACTTAAGAGCTGTTGGAAATCCTAAGATTTAGGGCAATGTCTTTTTTTTTTTTTTAATTTGCCTTGCGTTAAATAAGTACAGCTTCTTCAGAATTCTTATTTCAAAACAAGGACTGTATTACATAAATTTGGGTGTTTTGTGGGTTTTGTTGCTGTTTGGTTTTTATTTGTTTGTTTTTGTCTTCTTCTGTTTGGGTTATTTATTTTCTTTGCTTTAATAGCTAAAAAGAAATTACCATTTACAATGCTATTTAATCTTGGTTTTCCCAAATCTGTAAAAAGGAGGTTTCTCTCTCACCTGAGATTAGATTGACTCACTAGCAAAATAGTAGATTGGTTTTATGATGTGTAGTAACTTTCTGGCATTGTGTGGCATTGTGTGGCATTGTGTGGCCTTGTGAGGCAAAGAAGGGTGTTTGAGACTTTCTTATTCAGTTCCCAAGAAACCCAAGCTTTGCTTCTATCTGACCCTGCAGGTCATGTCAGAAACCCAGGTAACACAGAAAAACCAATGCCATTTAGTATAATTACTTAGTGAACTTTCTAGTTCTAATATGGCTCTGATATATTTTTGAGTACTTGGAAATATGTGGATATATATGTCTTTGGTCATAGATAGAGTATAGATATTGTTATAGAATAGTTTGAAATAGTAAACACCAAGAGTGACCCAACTTATGAGTGTTTTAATGTTGTCTATGTCTATACCAGAGTTTCTTACATTTTTTCCACTCAAGGCCCCTTTTTATCCAAAAAGAAAAACCAAAAAAAAAAAAAAAAAAAAAAAAAAAAAAAAAAAAAAACCAAAACCTTTTTATATGCCTATAGGATATAAGTATGAAAATAGGCATACAAAGCAAACATTGATGATCAATTATAAAGAAATCTACTTTTTATTTTAAGACAGTTCTTTTGTATACATATAATTTTACCTTTTACTAGAACAGAACCAAATTTGCTTATTAATGTAATGATTGGATATGCTTGTTTTACACAGAGAACAGAGAATTAAATCTTGGCTGAATCTTTGATACTGTAGGATGTAGATACCTTCAAAGTTTTTCAGAGTCGGTCAGTAGTTTTATTTCAAAATTGTCAGTACTAAAAGCACAAAATGGCCATTTTAGAAATTGTTAGAAATCCTATCCTAATCCCAAATTGAGTCATTGCTGTTTGTAACTAAACATTTACATTTCATTTAGAGCAGAAAACTATTTTTCCCTATAACATATGCAATAAAAGCACCACATTTCCCAACACACAGCAGTTTTGAATATGAGCTGAGGTGTTTCAAATGGTGTCCATTGACACTGTGTGAAGTGATGGCATCCATAGTGTATATAAGTTTCTCTATCGTAGATTCAGAACTGAAGCTGCCTTGCAGTCACGTACTCCAACACAATCTGAGTTTGATTTTCATAATTGAAAATATAATTGCACATTCAGAAACCTTTTGCTGTTGCAGATCTTTGTGCCCTGTCTCTATATTCAGTTACACAACCCTGTCTATACGAGAGATCATGACACAGGCTTTAAGAAGCTAGGATCTATCTCTGTTCTGTACATAAGAGTCTTTTTGTAAGATGTGTACAGAGTTAGCCGAAGGGGTAAGATTATTGAAACTACTAAGAGGTTTAAAGAATCTTTTAGATGAAAAACATCTAAAGAACTTTCTTGCTTAGTACAGCCACTTTGGAAATCTATCTGGTGCTATCTCGGAAAACTGGGAATAAGGCCTCCTCAAGACCCAGCTATTCCACTCCTTGGAATATACCTAGAAGATGCTCCAGCACACAAGGACATATGCTGCACCATGTTCATAGCGGCCTTATTCATAATAGCCAGAACATGGAAACAGCCTAAGTGTCCCTCAGTAGAAGAATGGATAAAGAAACTGTGGTACATTTACACTATGGAATACTACTCAGCTATTAAAAACAAGGAATTCCCAAAATTTGTGGACAAATGGATTGAACTAGAAATGATCATAATGAGTGAGTTAACCCAGAAGCAGAAAGAGTCAAATGGTATATACTCACTTATATCTGGACACTAGCCCAAGAGGCATGTCCCATGAAAGTCTTCACTTACCAGGAAAGTGGGTCAGAGGGGAGGACATCCTATTGTGTCTTCAAGTGAGAGAAGCATGGGAGAATGGAGTGTAGAAGGATCCAGAGGATCCTAGAAACCTACAAGAAGACCATTAAGATGGGCAGATCTGGGCCCAGGTGTCCGGCACAAACTATGGCACCATCCAAGGACAATGCGTGCAGTAAACTTCGAACCCCTACCCAGATCTAGCCAACGGACAGGACATTCTCCACAGTTGAGTGGAGAGTGGGAACTGACTTTCATACGAACTCTGGTGTCCCATATTTGACCACGTCCCCTGGATGGGGAGACCTGGTGGCACTCAGAGGAAGGATAGCAGGTTACTAAGAAGATACTTGATACCCTATGAGCATATACAGGGGGAGGAAGTCCCCCTTAGTCACAGTCATAGGGAAGGAGAGTAGGGGGAAAGCGGGAGAGAGGGAGGGAGGAATGGGAGGCTACAAGGGATGGGATAACTATTGAGATGTAATATAAATAAATTAATAAAATATTTTTTAAAAAAGAAATTTTCTTGCTGTTCCCAATCTTGTGCTTCTTGGCTGGGTGTAGACATCATATCTCTATCTTGCTTATTGCTCAAATGATGTTAAATTAAATCCTAGAGCAGTGGTTCTTAACCTGTGGGTCGTGACCCTTTTGGTAAACTTCTATGTTCAGAAATATTTATGTTTCTATTCATAACAGAAGCAAAAGTACAGTTACAAAGTAGCAACAAAGATAATTTTATAGTTGGTGGTCACCAGAACATGAGGAAATTAAAGGGCTGCAGCATTAAGAAGGTTGAGAACCACTGCCCTAGAGTTACTTAATTTTTCAAAAGAGCCATGTGCTACAAATGTTTAATTAAAGCTAAACAGCAAAGACTGAAGCTCCATCAATACCTTATCCCTAAATGGGAATGTATTTACTGAATTAGCATTATTGTAAAGCATGCTGAATCATTTCAGGCCACCTAGAATTATCTTTTAAAATTGACATGCTTTTTAAATCTTATTTTAAATATACAATGATTTGAGCATTACTACTTTTCATGTGTCTATATGTGTACATGTTCCCCTCCCCCCCCCGACACACTTTCTCATGCAGGCATGTAAGAATACCGGAGTTTGACATCAGGTGTCTTCTTTAGTCACTTTCTACTTTATTGTATTTATTTATTTTGAAACAGAGGTGCTCTCTGAACCTGGACTGGTAGTTGCAGTTAATCAAGCTAGCCAGTATGGCCCTAGGATCACCTATCTCCACCCCCAGTGCTAGGGTTACAGACATGCATGAGCATGCCTGGCTTTTTGTGGGTGTAGGGCATCTTAATCCATGCCCTCATGCGTGCACAGTAAGCACTTTACTCATTGAGCCATCTCATGTCCAGCCCTGAACATTACTCTTTTGACAATAACTAGGCAAACAAACAAAAAACACAACCAAACAACAACAGCCACCAAAAAACAAACAAACAAAACCACAAGCAAGCAAACAGAACCCACTTGGACAAAAATGAATTAGCTTAGTTTGGTATTGTCATGTTGATATGTATGTGTTTATAAGATTCACTTTGCCGTGACAGTGGAGGAGAACCACTCAGGCTGTGGGACATGCTGAGAGTCCAGTCTGACAGGGCTGGCTAGCTCCTTGAAAACTTAGAGGTTAGAGAGGGAGGCCTTTATTCGGTTGCCGGGTGATAAATACCTGAAGTAGGCCGTGAACCTCCAAAGGAGACTAACAGCTTAATTTGAGGGAATCTACTGCATACTGACTCTAGTGGATGACTGCTAGCCCCCTTTTTCTCTGGTAACTGATACTCAGACTATCAACGCACCTTCTCATTGGGCCTTGGGAGTGTCTGTGGGTTCACCATCTCCTGTTGACTTCAAATGCAAGTCACACTAATTCAGAATCTTCTAAAGCCCCTGGAGCTGTTTTCAAGCCACTTTCCCAGCCTTCCCCTACCTACCTACCCTAATTCATTTCTCTTCCTATATTTTAAATGCTGCCTTCCTTGAGGGGGCGCGGAGAGGAGAGAGAGAGAGACATAGAGAGACAGAGACACAGAGAGAGACAGAGAGACAGAGGGTGGGAGAGAGAAGGAAGGAAGGAAGGAAGGAAGGAAGGGGGAAAACTTTCAACAGCTTTCTTTTGTTCTTTTTTTTTTTTCAGATCATTGTCTTTATTCAGAAAATTTTAAGAGCCTTTAATTATTTAGCACATTGAAGACAAAGTTTAAAGATCATCAGTGCGAGATTGCCAGGAGGTTGGGTTAAGGTTATTTAACAGGGTGATAAACTCTTTGAGCAGAGATCTTGGTACCCCGTTTCTGACCACGTCCCCTGGATGGGGAGGCCTGGCGGCACTCAGAGGAAGGATAGTGAATTACCAAGAAGAGAGTTACCAAGAAGAGACTCGATACTCTAAGAGCATATATAGGGGGAGAAGGTCTCCCTCAATCACAGACATAGGGGAGGGGAGAAGGGGGGAAGTGGGAGGGAGGGAGGAATAGGAGGAAACAAGGGAAGGGCTAACAATCGAGATGTAATATGAATAAATTAATAAAAAAATAATTGTAGTAAAATAATTTATATACAAATAAAATGATGATTAATAAGTAAAAAAAAAAGAAAGAAAGAAAGAAAGAAAAGAAAAGAAATCTCAAGTTTAAAGTGTCTTACCTACTGTGGCAGACAGAAACTAAAAACAAAGACAGATGTCAAAGCTAGGAGAGCTCGGGCAGGAATTGATGGCTCTACTTTCTGTCCTTCATTTTGTTTTTTTATAAAGACCTCTGCACTGCTGACATACCCTCTGCCCATAGACTGATCATTGTTGTTTTTCCTAAAGAAACTTTTTCTCTTGAGCATGTTTTTGTTTGCTTGGGGTTTTTTGTTTTCTATCAGCTGCTCAAGATCTACCTTTCCCATAGTCCCTTTGGCCTTTCTAGTGTTTGTTTTAAGTTGCATTCTAAACTTCCTTGGAATTCTTACTTTGTTTCCTGGTAAACTTAACCTAGTGCTCGATCATTCTCAGGTTTTTCCCTCCTAAAATGTGACCTCAAGCATAGAGGATTAGGCGCCCCCCCACCCCCTTGCTCTCCTATATCCCACAGCAGATGTGTGGAGGACAAGGCCATATGAGGAAAGTCGCAGGATGAAAGAATCTAAGTCCTGTGTTTCACCAGCGTAGTTATTAATGGAACACAAGGACCAGCGATGGAGGGGAGTTGCCAGGCTGAGGGAGAGTCATGTTAGTGCTTGCTGGCCAGTGAACGATTGTGCTGCTGGGTTTCTAATGAGGACTGTCCTGTAGGCAGTAGTAAGGAGCCATTTGCAGAAAGACAGCCAAGGAACGGAGAAGAGATTCAGTTGTCATCCTACAAGTGTAGCAGGCCTCCAGGGTGGGGCTGAGGTAGAATGAGGAAGGGGCAGGTACTAGCTTTTGAAACAAGGGCTAGTGTCTCTTAGCACAAGGAAGAGGTAGCATGCAGTGGGAAAGTCAGCAGCTTGAAAACCGTGTGCCTTTAAGTGGCACAGGAGGGTGGATGGGCTTGGTGGAGAAGCTCAGTGCCAGTGGGAGCAGGAGTCCAGGGCCGCTCTGAGCAGCCTCCAAGCAAAAGTCCGGAGAGTCAAGGAGGCAGGACTAATGGAAATGCTGAGAAGCTACTGTGGAGGGCCACCCTAGTCCCACGTGAAGAGGGGTTCCACAGGCTCTGCACACAGGGTTTACCTCAGGAAGAGTAAGGTTAGCCATGGAAGATAGTTTAGGGTAAGATTTCCCCCTTGAAAGAAAAGTAATCCACACTTTTTTTTCCATAGAAACCTATGAATTAGAATGCGCCACCATTGACTTTTCCCCCAAATCAACCATTACCTTTTCATCTTGCCTTTTTAAAGAACCTGACTTTTTCCACATCAAGACTTGAATTTGTCACCAAGAAGCATTTTGATTCTGTCCCTATGTCTGAAGTTAAATATTACCTTATAGTGGTAGAACTATACAGTGTCTAGCGTAATGTTTCCCTGGACATTATCCATTTTTCTAAATAGTAATGCCACTTTTTTTCAGATTCTGATATTCCCCTAATTGCCAAAAAGAAATTTTCCGTCTTCCCCCTTTACTCTGTTGTAAGCCTGATTAATAAGCTCAGATCTGCAAAGGAGTGTGGGAAGACCCAGAAGTGGTATGTGCTGTGCCAAAGGGAAGGGCGCATAGAGGCTTCTCTCCTTATTTCAGGCACAAACGAGGCAGACACCAGTTCTCATTTCCGTTCACTGGGTTTAAATATAAGGGAATGAAAAGTGCTTTTAAAACTGATGTGTTCCTATTAAGTACTATTCAAGTCTAATTTCCCCACAATTCTGTTAACAATTCAAAATGCCTTCTCTTGGAACATAGAGTAGCGACTGGGAACCCCTGGAAATGGTGGCTAATATTTATAATTACAGCTGTTCCTCCAAATGCACAGCTCTGTGATAAAATGCTGCAGTTACTGCCCCCCGCCCCCCAAAAAGCCACAGCAGATCTCAAGAAATTATACTGTCCTAATAAGGGTTCTGTGGGTGAATTGGCACACCTTTGGACTCTTAAGTAAAAGTGAGTCTTTGGCAAAATTGGGAGGGGTGAAGAACTGCAGTTGGTTGGTTCCTGGACTTTTAATTTTTACCTTTGTGGTGCCATGTTGAATTTTATTTTCAAGGTTCCTCCAATTATTCCTTCTCTTCCTCCCATTCCTATGAAAAATAGGAAACCTGGAATTTTTTATGAATTAGTGTATTTTTTTTCCTCTTGTAAATCATGTCTGTCAATTTGCAGTCATGATTGCTGTACTGCCAAAATGTACTTTTTGTTTGTATTAGCATAGAAATGTGAACAGCTGTGATTACATGCAGACGTCACCATTTACTAAAAAAGGTTTTCATAATGTGAGACAGAAAAGCACATACATTTGAGGTTTAATTATTTAGTTCTGTGTCATAGTAACGAAAGTTTAACTGTTTTTCTTTTCTTTTTCTTTTTTATAGAATTTAATTCCTTTTCAACCTTCAATTCAGTTCCAAGGACTCCAAGGGGTGAGTAATATCAATTTAAGATTAAAATCTAATTGTCTAAAATACCAAAAAGCTTTAAAATTCTGCTTTTATCTTAGTCTCTTCATATAATCAGTCTCATGTTTTGGGAGCTTCATAACTGATATTTAAGATGCTTGAATTGTCTTTATTTAAAAAACAATTCAGAGCTGGTTACTGATGGGTTTTTGTTTGTTTATTTCAAATCATGGATGGCTGTATTTAAACCTTGTCATTGAAGACTAAACATCATGGTTTTATGGAAGTATATTTACCACAACTAAGCAAAGACCTAATTTCATGCAAGTTATGACTACAGTTGTTACTATTAATAAAATATAGCTGTGTGCTTAATCTCTTAATTTTACACAGTAGGAAATTAAATGTACAAACAGATAACATGCTCTGCTAGTAGAGGCAGTTTTGCACATCTGTTTTATTCTGCCCTAGGGGTATAGCTTGGAGGTGGTATGTGTAGGACCCTGGGTCCAGTCACCAACACCAAAGACAACAAGCATAATAGATAACTTTTAATTAAGTGGACCTGCAAATTTTGTGGTTTTAATAGATAATTAACTTTATAGGAGTAATTTAGCTTTTTTACATTTATTAATTTTATGTATATGATGTTTTGTTTGTATGTATTAATGTGTATCATATGTGCGTCTGGGGCTCTTGGAGGTAAGAAGTGCGTGGCTGGGGCTATGGACAGCTGCAAGCCACCATGCGGGTGCTGTGGGTTGCTGGGGTTACGGACAGCTGCGAGCCACCATGCGGGTGTTGGGTATGGAACCTGGGCTGTCTGCAAAAGCTGCAAGTGCTCCTAACTGCCGAGTCATCTCTCCAACCCTGGTATTATTTTTTAATTGTTGCTATTAATATTTAACATTAACAAACTAAATAGATGTTTATTTTGCTTCCTTGCTTGAATTAATTAGTATTCCTGTTCCTATATGTGAGCTATAGCATGGCCATTGGATTACCTATAAGTGGATTTTAGGGCTTCAGAAAAAAGGCAAGCTCAAGGAAGAGGCTTATAAGCTTGCTCATTGTAAATCTACATACTTGTAAATTTTTATAACATCAGAAATATAAAAATATGCCTATATAATAATACAGTCTTTTTAAACCTTATAATATGAAAAACTTTGGAGCCAGATTAATTATATCATTCTGTGGACTAAGAGTACAGTATTTGTAAGCCTTTTGTATAATGCTAACTTGTAGGAGATGTTTGTGTGGATGTCAGCTTTGCTTCTACATGACGGCTTTACAATGAAGTTTCTTCTTCCTCCTTAGTAACTCAGTGTTCATGGATGAGCGTTCTTCTGAGATTTGCTGTAGAGCTTTTTAGTGGTGATTACTTAACTGCATGTGAGTCTATATTTGAGGGGTTAGTCCACTTGTTATTTAAGGCTTCTGGGATTTCCTGCAGATTTTAATGGCATGTGTAGTATTTGAAGGAAAGCTCCCAGTGGCAGGCCTGAGTCCTAGAGCCCGAGAGTGCCGGCTTTTCTGGAGAGCGACACCAGCAGCACCTCAGGCAGGAAAGTAAGGCCTGAGCTGTTTGGAGCTGGAGGGGCCACTGCTCTCCTAGATCTGCTGCTTCCTCTAATTTTCTCTTTAACTTGGTTGAGATCTCAGGCTAACAAAATGCAAATAAGAGACATTTTCTTAGGAGGCCCACGTTAAGACACAACAGCCAAATGACGGAGTGAACACTTGGGGCTACTGAGCTCTGATTCTGACTCTGACGTGCAGACATGGGATCTGGGTCTGCTGCTCAGCGTAGGTCCTGGGTACCACCGAGCAAGGCACTTTACGGCGGAGCCTTCGGCTCTCTCCCCGTGTGTCCAGCCCTCTTGTACTACTGATCTTTGCTTATACTGCTCTGTCCCTTGCTGGCAAAGGTAGTTTGGTCGTAAAATGACTGACAGGTTTAACTCTCAATGTGTGTTTGAATTTTAACAGGTAAGCTTCGGCTCAAACAAGTTGTGATTATATTTGTGTAGTGCACGAGGCTTGGAGGCACTGTAGACTGAGAGAAGAGGATGCTTGGCCCTACCTTGCTTGTTCTGTGTCTGTCTCATCAACACTCTACCCTTTTTATTATTCTCCTGAGAACAAAATTATGGACTCAGCATTGTTTTAGAGCCTGCAGCTGCATTCCGTCTGCCCTTCCCCCTTCCCTTTGCAGCGCTCTCCCCAGCCCTTTGGGACTTAGTAAAAACAAAGACTCATTACAGGGGAGAGAGTGGGTTGGCACAGCCCACAGGGAGCACGCAGAGCCATGACTGTGAGGGTCTTCTATACAGTGCTCCTCTGTTTCTCTTTACAGCCATGATAAGTTAACATTGCCTGTGCCTGATGGCTTTTCAAACCCTTCAGGAGTATACTTACGAAGTTTTCCTGTGTGGAAAATGTGTAGGGTTTTAAATTGGAAGGATTAAACTTAGAATTCCCACAAAAGATAACTTTCTTGGTGGGAGATGTTGTCTTTTTATATCAAATGTAACTGGAAATGTACCTTAACTGTCACGATAGTACCATATGTAAGCAAATTTGAAGTGTAACTGAAACATCATTAAAGTGGCCTTTTAAAGGTGAGCTTACTGGGTTACAGATATACCCTGTTTGGCTGGTGAAGTTTTGCTAAGTCTGCATGGTTATGCCACTCCTCCTTGTAATTATAGGATCCCCACCCCCACTGCTGTAATGTCTGTGGAGGGTCAGAATTTAGATCTTGGCAGATTAGAATTCAAGCCGTTTGAACATGTTCTGTTAGGTTGATGCTAACTTCTACATAAATACAGACTGAAACATCAAAGTATGACAGCATGTTGTTAAAGAGTGGAATTCTAAGAGTCATTGGTTATTTGGGTTTCATTTCTATAGCTGGGCAGCAGCTTTCATGGCAGGAAATGAAAACTGTGTCTCAGAGGCATCCGACCCCTTTCCTATAGTATGAAAGGGCACATAGGAAATGGGATGCTCATTGAGGCTGTTTTCTGTAGGGGAGCAGTTGGTTCTGAATGCTAACCTTGAATGCTAGGAACTGAGTACAACTAAAAATATCTTTCTTTATTCTCCCGTTTGGTGCAGCCAGTTATCTTCACAGGTCTAATCTATACCTAGAGTACCTACATATGACTTCAGGTTTACTTAAGATTTTTAAGTTAGAATATTCAGAGGAAAATGACAGCACAGTGTACCAGTCTCCAAAAGCTGCATCTTCATAGTTAAGTAAGCTTTACAAAAAGTAGCACTTTTTTCTCTTCCTTTTAAATAGTAAAAGCAAAGCAGGTGACTTTGTCAAGGATGTTTATTCCAGTGAAGTTTGAAAAACCAGTCCGTGTAGCTTTATGGAATTGAACGTTTCTAAGGGAACAGAGTTGGCGAAACGCTCTTCCCACCTTATTGGCGAGCTCTAAAAGTGTTTCTGGAAAGTTCACTCAGTGGTTGATCCAGCCAGCTGTTGTTGATACAGCTGACAACTAACAGTTATTTCACAAACTATACAAGTACCTAATTGACTTAGTTCATAGGTTAAGTAATTGTTCTGCTTGCTTCTTGGTTTCATATTTTTTTGTTGTGGTTTGGTTTGGTTTGGTTTGGTTGGGTTTGGGTTTTGGTTTTGGTTTTGGTTTTCTCAGATATGGCCTTTCTGTGTTGCCCAGGCTAGCCTGCAACTTTCAGTGTGGGTCAGATTGACTTTGAACTTGAAAGAATCCACCCACTTCTCCCTGCCAAATACTTAAATTACAGGCATTTAGCTACCCGCTCAGCTTATGGGTTTATTTTGTGAAGCCTTCCTACATGTCACAGGCTAGCCTAGGACTGGAGATCCTTTGCTTTGGCTTCCAAAGCACTAATATTACAGGCATATGCTAGAATGCCCAAGATTTGCATTAGTATGAAATAATATAAACACACGGTTTTCACTCTTACAGGATTTCCAGCCTGACAAACACATGCAGGAAAGGGTTAATACTAAATAAAGGATTTAAGCTAGAACTTTCACACAGCACTTCTATAAAAGGGTTATTCATTCTATAGGAACCATCAATAACAAGGCTTTGTGTGTGTTTTTGACTGTGAGAATCAACATTTTAAACAAAGGTTTTTGCGGGTTCAAAATGGTATATGTTAGCTATACATATGTTATATACCTGTAATGCCAGCATTTTGCATGCTGAATCCAGAAAATTTAGAGTTTAAGGCCAGCATGGGGCACCTATCAAGACGTTATATTAAAAAGGAAGAGAGTGAGGGAAAGTCTGTGCTGGCAATAAATGTATAAAATTCTAAAAGCCTAATTAAGAACGGTGTGTTCACACGACATTTTGTACTCACAAATAAATGTGAGAAATGTGATAATTGGGATAACATCTAAAATAGCAAGATTTCTACTAGCAAATAATGCTGGTATGTGCTGCCCTTGTAATTGATATGCTGTGGCTTCACGTACTATTGTCTAGAGAATGATCATCCTAGGAAAATGAGAAATAATATTAAAAATTTTCGTGGTATGAGATTGTAGAATCTATATTATCTCAGTATTTATTATGAGAATGTTATTTATAAGTTATTTTTAATTGCATACTTTCATATTTAGTATTTCCAGAGGCTATAAAAAAATAGTAGTTTGGCATATACAATTTTGAAATTATCTGAAAGATGTTGAAAAAAATTTCTATATACTATGTATTTTTTTATACTGAGTGAAACACCATCACACCTGCCTTTTCAAGACAGAAGAATCCAGCCAAACAAGTTATAAATGTTTGCCTTCCAAAAAGGCACAGGGAACTCCTGATATAACTGGTAGCTTTAATGGCTTGAATAGTGCTGTAAATTCTTGCACTAGCATCATTAACTCAAAAGCCCAGAGGTTTGGATTTTGCTTTGAAATTTCCTGTTTAAGCTCTGACCTTAGCATAGCATTCAGAAATACTTTGCTAATTATTTATTTTACTTTGTAGGGATTGAGGAGAAGATTGGGTCTAAAAGGCTAAATTATATAGTATTTGAAATTAGTAGGCAATTTCAACTCACCCTGCATATGCTTCCCGCAGATTGCCCTTCCCTACCCAACTTGGTACCTGGAAAGCAAAGATAACTATGGGCTTGGAACAAGCAGCAAAGACAAAAATAAATCCTCAGCACTGCCTTTCTCTTAGATGATATGCCTTCCTCTGGCTTCTTGGCCCCTGCTGTTTCTGGTTTGGCTAGCCCACTAGTTTTGCAAACAGTTGTGTCTAGTCAGTCTGCTCAAAAGTTGCTGATTAGAGGCCAATAGATTCTCTTGTCTCTGAATGTGACTCTTTCTAGAAGACTCTTAAAGTTATATTTGTCTATCATGGTATTTTGTTTTAATGTTTTGCATACTATAGTGGTTTATGCCTAAAAACAACATTTATATTAATATTTATGTTGAATTACAATTCTTGCATATTGTCTAAGGTGTTAATTATTTAACTTTTGTATTCACACGAACATAGTTTTTTTTTAAAAATCTCATTTAGCTAAAGATGTGAGCTGCCTCTGGACGCTCATTATCGCTAATGAGTGAAGTCTTACTTTGAAGCTGTTGTGAACCAACCGCCTCTCTAATTTTACGTTGTCACTCGTCTGTGCCCTGCTTTTCTTCGTGAATAAGGACTAGCCTCTGGGCTTTCTAAATTAGCAGAGGCAGTGAGCTAAATTCAGTATCTTCACAGCATGAGTGGGTATTGTTACAGGCATCTAAAACACAAAAAAAGAGCCTAGGCTAGCCCCTGCCTCTCAGGTGTTTTAGAATGGCAGAAGGCAAGAGGGTGACTTAGCCTATGTTTGTAGGGCCTCGGAGAACTATCTGGCAGTGTTTCCTAACTACAGTTTTGCAGAGACCCCAATAAGGAGCATAGTAAGATAGGTCCCCAAAAGCATGAGTGTGGGGAGGAGTGCTCATCCCTTCTGCCCTTCATTTTGGGGAACAGGACTGGAGCTGGCCAATCTGAAGGGTCACAGATGCTACAAACTGCTCAGCAGGGCGCTGATTTCCAGTCTCTGCTCAGCAACATCCAGGCACCAGGGTAGACAGTGCAGATGGACAGCGGTAAATGTGACCTCCAGCTGCTAACTAGCCCTTAGTCCTAACCGACATTATGTAATATATTGTTTGCTGATAAAAATCTGTCATTGATAGCTTTACGGGTCGTTACCCGTGAAAAACTAAAATTCATGCAACTGAGTCATATGTTTTTTACAGATAATGTCATTTTGATAGCACTCAGTGATTTAAGCTTGAAAATAATAATTTTATCTGTCAACGACACTGGTGCTTCCTATTGTTAGCTAAACTACATCTTAAATTTGAACCATTAGCTCTTGACCTCTTTCTATGTCCTGTGTGCACAAATGACAAGATTTTAAGAACTGTATTTGAAAAAAAACAAAGAATATGTAGTGCTCCAGATCTTATTTCAGACAACATTTTACACATGTTAAAGAAAACGGTGGCATTGGCTCCAGTGTGTGTATGCAGTTTCCATTTTAACATTTAAGTTGAACTAGGATGCATCTCGTTATCAGCAGCATCTTCACGTTCATTGTGTCATAGTCTGACGTTTTGAGGTACATAGTGCTGCATCAGGCCGTGACTCTTCTCCAACTTGCTAGCCTCCTAGATTCAGTGGCCTCTTGACAGTGCAGTGCAAGTATCTAACACCCTGATGGCTTCATATCGTCTTTCAGCTGCTTTATTTATTACTGTTATCCTGATGTATTGTTAAATCTAGAGAATTTAAAGAGAAGAAGTATCTTTATGAATTTTGTATTGCTGCTACGGACTCTAAGCACTTTAAGTATATTATTCTTGCCTAATTACTACAGCAATGCTATGGAGGAGACGGTGATTTTATTCCTGATGTGTGAACTGTTGCTGTAAAGTTAATGGTACTGAAATGCCAGCAGGTGGTACTTGGCCTTGCATTGCTTGCCGAAGGAGGCTGCCTGATTCAGTTCAAGGCATCAGTTCTTTTCCCTACCTTCCTGTGATTAAGTGCTCAGTACATATGTCTTTAATTTTTTTCTCGCATTCCTATACACATTTGTTGATCACCTCACCAACTGTTAAGTAAAGTGATAGACAGGAAGACATCAGAGAAGTCCCTTTGGAGCTAAGTTTATAATGTCACCAGGGTTACCTGGTAAGAGAAGAGGTGAATACTTTTTGGACCTGAGTTTTCACAGTATGAGCAAACTGGAAACAGGGTGGCAGGTGTCTCCAATTCTCATGGAATTGCTTGTCTGTAAATCTCTCTGGAGGTCTGTGGTAAAGTCTGGAAATCCAGACTTTGAAAACTTTCCCATCCAGTTTTCTCATAGCTGGATTCATTATAAAAAATGTGTGTGTGTGTGCCCAGAAGAGACTCCACCACACAACAAGGACATATGCTCAACCATGTTCATAGCAGCCTTATTCGTAATAGCTAGAACCTAGAAACAACCTAAATGTCCTTCAGTCGAAGAATGGATAAAGAAACTGTGGTACATTTACACTATGGAATACTACTCAGCTATTAAAAAATAAGAAAATCCTGAAATTTGCAGGCAAATGGATGGAACTAGAAATGATCATAATAAGTGAGTTAACCCAGGCCCAGAAATACTCACATGGTATAGACTCACTTATAGTTGGACACTAGCCCAACAGGGATGTCCCCTGAAAAATCTTCACTTACCTGGAGATTGGGATAGATATGGGGACCTCCTATGAGACTCTAGGTGAGAGAAGTATGGGAGAATGGGGAAATAGAACGATCCAGAGGGTCCTAGAAACCTACAAGAAGAACATCATGATGGGCAGATCTGGACCCGGGGGCGGGGGGAGGGGGGGGTCTGCTCAAACTACTGCAGCAACCAAGGACAATACACGCAGTAAACATTAAACCCCCCACTCTGATCTAGCCAATGGACAGGACATTATCCACAGTTGTGTGGAGAGCAGAGACTGACTCTGACATGAACTCCGGTGCCCCATATTTAACCACTTCCCCTTGAGTGCCTGGTGGCACTCAGAGAAAGAATAGGCAGGCTACCAAGATGAGACTTGATAGGCTGTGACCATATGGTGGGGGAGGAGGTTCCCCTCAGTCATAGACATAGGGTAGGGGAATGGCGTAAAAGCGGGAGGAAGGGAGGAACAGGAGGATACAAGTGAGGGGATAGCGATTGAGATGTAATTTGAATAAGTTAAAAATAAAAAAATAGAATGTGTATGAATGTGTGTGGTATGGTGTGTGTATATAGATGTGCAAATATGTAGAGTCTTTCTTAGGCGAAGACTTATAACTGTTAACAATTTCTGAGTAAGACTTCTGATGGGAGGAAGTTATATCTGAGGATGAATATCTTTCAAACATATTTACAAATCATCTTCATTAATACAAACAATTGTGCATGGGGAGATAGTTCAGTGGGTGAAGTCTGTGCTGTGCAAGCATAAGGACCTAAGTTCGTATCTCTGGCACCCACACAAAAAACAGGTGTGGCGGTGTCCATCCCTTACCCTATCCCTAAAAGGCAGAGGTAGAAGTATCTTGGGGTTTCCATGCCCAGCCAATGCAGCCAGTCAATGGGCTCCAGTTTTAGTGAGAGACATCATCTGAAAAAAATAAATAAAGGTGGAAAATTATAGAGGAAATACTCGTGTAGGTTTCCGCAGTCACATGTAATAAGCAACCATACATGTGCATACCACCCCGTACCCCACACATACACTCGTGACCACGCACCAAGTCAAAACAGTTCCCTTAAGGCCTTAGTACATATGGGCTCACACATTCACAAAGCTGAAACAAAAGTTCCACTGTGTGAGATTTATTTACCTTAACTTCATCTGTACATTAAGGCTTCCTTTTGTTATATTCTCTTCTCATTTAAAAAGAATCCTGTAAATAAATAAAAAGAGATGTTCTAAAGAGATGGGGCTGGAGAGATAACTCGCTATGTAAGGAATACTTGCTGCTCTTGCCCAGTTCCTGAATTTGGTTTTTAGCACCCACTTGGCAGCTAACAACCAGCTGCAGCACCAGTTCCCAAGGCTCTGATGCCCTCTCTCACCTATTGCAGGCACGAGGCACACACGGTACAGAAACATGCATGCAGACAAAATATCCACACACTAAATACAAGTAATAGAAAGTTAAAATAGTGCAAAGAATCCTGACCACAGTCTGCTGAACTAATGCCGTTCTCTTCCAGGCGGTTACCATCAGTGCCTTTCAAACACTTCAGGAGACCGTCACCTAATTTAAGTTTTAATTTAATAGTCAGTCATGTGGTCAGAGTTGTATTTTTAACGTGCTTTGACCTTGGTGAGAGAAAAGGTAAATGGGAAGGTTGAGCTCGCTCTGTGTTGGTTGCTTGCGTATTTGGTTGGATGGATAGGCATCACTCAAAGATCGAAGTGGATGAGAACAAAAGAGTGATTGTTTGGGTCAGCTGTTTAGGTAGGTCTCTCATAGCTCTTCCAGCCTTCTTCTGTCAACGTGGAGCTGCCCAGTTGGCATCAACACTAGAAATTTGTACCAAAAGGGTTTTCGAAAGTGACTCCAAAGGGCTTGTTTCTAGTAAACAGGGAGATGTATTTATAGAGCGATTCTGACATGAAGCTGCACTTACAGACTTTTTTTCAGCTGTAGAGAATACTTCCTTACTTATGAATACTTAAATGCGCATCACTACTAGGAGCAGCAGCAGACTAGAGGGACTGTGTGGACTGACTCAACGGTAGGACGCCCCACAGTTATCACATCATTATAGCTCTACAGCATAGTGGTGAAAATTTTCACCTGGGCTGAAGACCAAGTAGGGTGATACCATTTTATCGAATGAGTATAGTCCTGAGTAGCCATTCAGGTGAAAGGCACATTTTGTGGTTATCATATGATAAAGGTATTAAAAGCCAAACGCAGTGGTAACAGCAGAAGTTCTGGTACTGGTTGTTACCTTTGGTATGGAAAGGCAGGCTCAGAGGAGGAGACCGAGTTTGCTGTCCACAAGTTGGTGATTTTACAGATGTCAAGCTTTGTAATTCAAAATGTATTTGTTTGTAGAAGTAAAAATATAGATTAAGGTTTGTCCTTGTTATTACTAATTTTAAATGTATTTCTTTTATCTTCATGGGTTAAATGAAAAAGAAAACTACAACATGTTTTAATAGATGCCCCCAAAAAGGTCATTTGTTACCAGTATTTTCTAAATGTACATAAACAAACACAAGAGAAATTTTTGGAGATGTCAGGCTTGATATGAAAATCTGGGTAAAAAGCTAAATATTAAAGTTTTGTTTTGTGTTTGTTTGCTTTTTAACAAGCTGACAAGAGGACTGGAAAAGGCAAGTCTTGAGACTTTATCTGGAGTTAGACACAGCTGAGTATTGTGCCGCTTAGCTACTGATAGAGCTGCCTTGTCATCTATCAGTGGAGAAAGCCTTCTGTCTGCTCTCTCCACAGGCGGAGTTGCTACCATTATCAAAGGTGTGGGAGGAGAGGAGTGTGCCTGCTGAGTTAAGGCATGGAGGCAGTGGTATTGGGAGGGCTACTGAGGCCTACCCAGGGTGAAATCTGTAAAAGGCCGATTAGGGAATAAGCAGCAGCAGCAGCAGTTAGATTTGAAGGGCTAGTGTGCTTAGAAGAGTTAGGTTAACAAGACTGAGCTCAGTAGGAAACTGATGAACAATTCATTTGGGTTGACTCCGGTAGAGACTGCCTTTAAGAGGAATGAAGTCCCATTTCCATTGGACAGTGAGCAAGTGCTGACCTGCTCTGCCACAGCGGTCTGAAAGTCTTGTGTTTGTTTATAAAGAAAAATAGGACTTAAGATGCTCACAGTTAGTTTTGTTTCTTGTTCTTTAGGGATGGTAATGTTCTGTATCTTCCTTAGAGAACTTGAAGAAAAGAACCTTACAAGTCAAGATTAATATTGAAGAAACTCTTAGCATCTTACAGCTGATGACACTTTTTTTCTTAAATACAGCTTTCAAAATATTTAAGCTGACTGAGTCATGAAGGGCAAGTTGCATAGTAATAGCCTAAAATCTAATTTATTTTTATAAACCCTGTATTGTTTCTGTTTGAAAGATAAATGAAGCGAATAAACATTTTAGAACTGTTTAAAGTACAGAAAAAAAAATAAAGATGAGGACAGCGGTGTGGACCAATGGTAAGCAGTTCCATTGGATTTCTTCTAGTATATTTTTTTCTCATTCTTACACATAAATTTTTAAAAATTTGCAGAGGCAACTGGGTATGGTGTTGCATGTCTGCAGTCCCAGCACTTGGGAGCGAAGGCAGGAAGATCAGGAGTTCATAGCCAGCCTCAGCTGCATAGTGAGTTTGACGCTGGACTGAGCTACATGAGACTTCATCTTAAAAAAATAAAAATAAAAATAAAAAAACTAAATAAAACTTTTAAACTACAGAGACAATGTATTTATTGATTACTTTTAAATGTTCTATGTTTAAAGCCACAGTAGGATCCTTTTTGTATAGTAAAGGTTAGCTATTCTGTGATTACTTACACAGTTATTATGCATAATAACACCACAAGGAACATCCTTGGGCATTTTGTTTTATTTTCATCTCTGTTTCTTAGGATAGGTTCAGAGATGTAGAATACAATAGGTCAGGGAGTGTGAATGGTTTTCAGTAATGCCTCTGGAAGGATACTGTTTTCTGTTCTCTTTGGAAGTGCTCTCAGGGGGTGATTTCCCTGGCCAATATTGAATGCATATGGGTTGTTTTTTTTTTTTTTTAATCATCATTTGATAATTGATGTGGTTAGGGGTACACACTTCTCTTACAGAGGACCTGGGTTTAGTTCCCAGCACTAATGTAAGGTGGCTCATGCCTGCTCATCCCCTGTAACTCCAGGGGATCCAACATCCTTTTCCAGTATCTGCAGGTACAACACACACACACACACACTCGACACAAATAAAATAAATCTGTTTTTAAAAACTGATGTATGATTTGCTTAATTATACCTGGCATATGCTAAGTACTGTAGTGTTTTAAGGTGCCATGAAGTATAATCAAATGTTTTCTCCATTTGATAATGCCAGAAGGAGTGGTTTTGAATTCTTTCCATTTCTTTTTATTACTCATGTTTCTCTTCAATATAGTGGGGATAGTCTTTATGTTTATAATTTATGAGACTCTTTGAGATAACTACCTTATTTCAGTAATTATAAAAATACAGTATTTATGTAACCTTTTACACATTTTGCTGTTTTGACATTTCTGCTTACCATTGTTTATAATCCTAATAATTTAACATGCTTGGATTTCTGCTCTCCTTTGGAGCGGTCTCCTGTAAGGAACATTCTTTCCCCCTCCCACATGGCTTCTTCACACTGTAGGAATTCAGTGAGTTATTGGCTATGATGAGGTGAAAATACTTTACTACTTCATACAGCACTTTTGTCCTGGCGTGATGGCTTAGTGGGTGGTGGTGTACTCTCTAGAAGTCTGTGGCTATATGGAGGATAATCACCTAGATGTTTCATTGTCTGCATTGTATACATGCAGTATTACTCTACCGTTCGTGTGTAAGTACTCACCCTTTCTTTGACAATATCTCTTCCTCTGTGTGGAGACAGGTCTTCTCAATGGGCCAGCCATACCATCCCTAGACATCTTTTAACCTTTTATTTCTTATAGTCATAAATCAACTTATCTGGAGGTTTGATAGGTTCTTTTTGCATCTCCTATATGGCATCCTGTTACCTGAGGTCTCTTTAGCCATAAGAACTATGTCCTCTCATTTAGTAGTTGATGTTCGGCATCAGTAGCTGTGAAATTAGGAATAGTGTTTTTATCTCTTTATAGGTTTTAGGAAATTAACATGTGAGTTTGATGTATGAAAATTAAATGGAAATGCATTTTATGGAATTATATATGCATATTCTAGAACAGGAATTATTTTCAGAGCAGATAATTGGGGAAAGATGTATAAAAGGTTCAAATAGTCCAGGCCTCACTCTTCTTTAGGACTGTACTTCAGCACAAGAAGTTTGAAAAACAAAAAGGAAAGGTCAACTGGTCAACCACCTTTTTCAGTATATTTATTAAAATGATAATTAAACAAGTGGCCAACCTTATTCTTTTACATTATTTTTTTTCAGTTAAGGCCAACTGGTTGCTTGCTTCCAGGAGTTAAGTCAGGAGGGGAGGAGAGAAAAGGGTGGGAGAGGGACAACCAATCAACTCCATTGGGAGATAGATGAGTGCCAGAAGATTTAATTTTGAAAACTAAGAAGCTTTAAAAAAAAAAAAATCTTGACATTAGTTGATAGTGGAACACAGAATTAAGAGCTGGACACCCCTCTATTTCAATTCGGAAATATTTTTCTTCATACACAACAGTTGTTTTTATTAGTGAGCGTGCAAGTTTTCGTGGTGATGTTGATTGAACTGGGCTAAAACCATGCGTTTTGCAAAATCTCAGGCCTAGGCCAACCTTTCTGTTGATCTTCAGGGCAGCTCCTACCTGTCAGGTCCCAGTCTCTCCACTAGATTTACACCACTGCTGGTGACTGCCAGGCACACACCCTGGGTCTGCCAGCGTTTGCCTGCAGTTCTTCCTGGCGTGGTGTGGCTTTCCTCCTGACCACAGAGGGACGGGAAGAGAGAAGACAGGCAGAGATTCAGAACTTGCTGTTCGCATGTAACATTTTTTTCCTTGTAGGACTCAGATTTGAGCTTTGTTTCAGACAAAAAAAAAAAAAAAAACAAAAAAAAAAAAAAACAAACTTTTTTTTTTTCAAAAGACAAATGTCTGCTTTAAAATTGACCAGAAAAATTTCTCAACCGAGTTTTTGGTCTCTCCCCACGTTTTTTTTTTTAGTGTGCTCTCCCCAGTCCTTAAACTGTCTCCCAGAGTCTTTTAAGATGTGTTTTTAAGAGGTTGGGGTGTGTTTTCAGATGGAATTTGAGGCCAGAGTTTCTGTATTTTAGTAATGATGACCTACACTTTTTTAAAAAAAGACAAGCGTGTAATATAAATTTAAGTACCACAAACCCAAGAAGCCACTTCGCCTAGGTTTTCAGGCTAAACATAGCACAAGAGAGGTCAGAAGCTTCCTCACCCTGACTGACATTCATCCGTGTCTCACAGCAGGCAGCTCTACCCTCCAGCTGTGTCTTCTCTGGGCAGTCCTAGTTTTTCAAAGAGCCTTAAGTGAACTATTTCAAATTCATTTGTAATTTTTTAACCACTAGCGTGGTTGTTTGTTTGTATAAATGCAAACATTTATGAGGCAGCTACAATGTCCCAAACATTAAAAAAAAAAGAATACGACCATGGCCCTTGATTCTAAACAACTCAGTCTAATGAGAGAGAAAGGCATAACTCAGTACTCAGTGTTTAACAGAAGTAAAGAGTGAGGGGACTGTGGAGACCCAGAACAGGTACAACTCAGCTCGCCTCACCAGGGAGGCATGGTTCCCTCACAGAGAAAAGGGCCTGAGGTGAGTCATAAATAAAAGAAGTGTTGCCACAAGGTAAACAAGAAGTAGAGACACAGCCCAGTGCTTTCTGGTGGCATAGTACTGCCTCTAAGACTAAGTACACAATGGAGAGTGAGGCCCAGTTCAGCTGGTTTAGTAAAAGAGAACTCTGTGTGTCTGTAAAGGAGCTTCAATCTACCAACCACTTATGGACAGCGAGGTGGGGGAAAAAATCAGTGGTTATATGGGAATGATGTGTTCAGACTGCATTTGAGAGTGATTTTGACTTTAAAAAACTGAGTGAGTTAGCGGGTAAGAACTGAATGATTTAAGAATAGAACTGACACGGGATCAAAATGAAAGCAGAAAGACATGGTCACAGGAATGAGGGCATCAGAACCAAAGCAAGAGAGACAGAGGAGAGCACATGTTTGAGAAACAGTTGGGAGGAAAAGAGAAGCATGTGATGGCTTCGAGTTGCGGTGTCAAGGGTGGCTTGAGGAGGAGATGAGCTAAGTAGGGTTCTGGTAGTGTTCTGGGAGATGACTCGGGGACGTGAAGACAATCCAGTTCTTTTCTATGTCAGCATCAATTCTATGTAATGTATTCATGATTTTTAAATCCTTCCTAAAATAAGAATAATGAGAATCGCTGAGCTCACTGGTAGGTTTTGAGTTTCTGCTCCCCAAGACTTTGCATATATGTGTAGTTCAGCCGTGACTGCACTTTGAACAAACTACATAGATTTTTTTCCCCATGTCTCTCTTACTGTCTTCCAAAAGCTGCTTTAGCATTAAGCTCAAATTTCCGTTTATTTTTAAATATAAATTATTATTCTCTCATGCTCGTCCCTTCAGCCATCTAGCTTTCCCCCGGTCTGTCTCTAATATCTGTTGTTCACATCTTTCCCTTACCAATAACTGCCCACCCCACCACATGTTTTCCTGGAAATGCCCAGCTACTAACAAGCCTACTCCTAGCCACCTGGTGTCTTCTAAGTAATTTTAGCCATGAAGCTGCAAAGTGAGTCATAACAGAACTCACTTTGAAGCCCTTTTTAGCTGGCGAAACCAGCAGTGGTCAGTTGTGTTTAAGATACGTGCCCAGCTTGTTAGTGGGTTCTGCTACCCTTAGGTACTCATCATCCCTTTCAAGATGGCAGGCGGAGAGGGAGGTGGTGGGGCGTCCGTATGTGTGTGCACGTTCAAGCAGTTCCATTTTTCTTTTTCAGACAGAACACTATGCCATCATTTACTGTTTTCCTTTATACTTCACATTTCTGGGAGTTCCGCTGCCCATTGTTGTAAAATACATCAGAACTTTACCCATTTCTCCATCTCCTGGTCCTAGCCACCACCAGCACCCTCCTAAATTTCTGTACATTTTTGCCATAGTGGCAAAGGTCTTAGTTAGTTTTATTGAATAGTATACCATGGAAATTCACAACATAATAGCACTCACTGAATATTCCACAAAGTTATTTGTGAAATAAATAAATGAAACTGTAGTTTTACAAATAATGCCAGTTGTAGAAATCAGTGTTTCCTCTAAAGTGGTGACAAACTGAAAAGAAAACATTCAGGGATAAAGTGTCCAGCTTAGAAATCATTTTTCTAGTCAGTCTCTCTGCCACAAAAGAGCAACAGCAGCAAAGGCAGATTTCAGTATTGGGCTGCTGCATTTTTTAACCCTGAACTACTTCCAAAATAAGCTGGGTCTAAGTGAGGTATGCGGAGACTAGAAGAGAAAGCTAGTCTCTTTTCTGTTTTCCTCCCTTAGCACACATCTTGCTACAGAAAAAAAAAGAAAGAAAGAAAAAAAAGAAGCAAGTGATTTATATTATCCAGAATTATTTATGTGAATTGCTACACAACATGAGGTGGTGTTTCTTTTTATGACGTCCGGTATTTCTCTTAGTTGCATTTGACATTTTACACTGCTCTCATCAACAACAGTATGTCAATAACGTCCAAATGTCTCTAGCAAGTATTAGAATCTCTCAGCCTCTGCCCTTAGTTTTTTCCTTGTGTTTCCATACTTTATTTTTACTGTCGCCCTTAAAGGATACCTCTTTTCCTACTTTCTGTCCCTGGCATTGGTTTGTACATGTGGGTTGTGCTGGGGCCATTTTTTTTTTTTTTTTTTTTTTCCTTCCCTAAACCTATCATGTGGGGCCTAGAGTCATCACAGCAGCTCTCATTCAGGTTGTGGCTTTCAGGTTCAGGTTTCTGTTTTCTGTTCTGATTCTGGATTATCTATTCTGCCTCAGGGCTGTGGGACCTGTATAGTACATGCAAATACACATCTCTAAACCGTTTTCTAGATTGTTAGGAAATCAGAATCATTAGAAGTCTGGGAAGAATTCGAAAGCAACAGAGAATCCTAATTCTTACAGCAAGTTTTACCTATATCTAAGCTTAGCGTGCAGTCTATACACTGGGGAGCTGAGTGGTGATATACCAGTCAGATGACACTAAGAGACACACTGCCTTTCGGAGGTGCTGGAGGGATGGAAGAAGTAGACTTTTAGGTCACACTAATTGGTAAGTGACGCTTTGGTTCAAAGGATCTACAGCCAAGAGAGTTTTGTTTAACCTGGCATTCCCCGACCTTATTTGAGGATAGAAGCCCTCTTTTTAAATAAAACGTCTGAGCATACTTTGGAAGCATGAGTGGAAGGAAAGCAGACACCAGTTCTAGTTCTGCATGAGACATTAATCAACAGTTTTTCTCATTCGGCAGATGCAGATCGAGTGACTACTTTGTGCTCTGTACCATTCAAGATGCTGGCAGTACATTCACAAGCGCACAAAGGCATCTGTCTTTGCACAGCTTATGTTCTAGAGGTGGACGAAATACCATAAACATAATATGTCAGTATTACGAAGTAATGAGTGTTTCAGATAGCCATGGAGCAGAGAGAGTGGTCTGAGAGTATAAGGGTGGCAATTTTAAATGTGAATACAACCTTGAACAGCTCACTGAGCCTCTTTGTCTCTAATTTATAAAATGAAGAAATTTGAAAAAATAATCTGGCCTCCCCTGGTCCTATGGTTCAACTTCAACTCCAAGAACTGCCATATCAAACTATCTGACTGTTGGTTCATAAATGTCTTATGAGCCTTTACAGTCAGCAAAGCAGTAGCAGAAAAAGTTAGGTATTAATGCTCTTAATTACTGCCAAAGAAGAGCACTGCCATTTAAGTCTTTTGTAATATCCACAAAACAAAACACTCCAATAGCTGAAAAGGCCTGACTGGTTTTCTTTTTAATCTAGCATATGCTTTGATCCAGTATGGAGTATTTTACTTAACAGTGGGGAACTTCTGCAGCTCAGGCAGCATCTACTTTGAAGAAATAGCAGTGTGCATGTGTACGAGTTTCAGCAGTGTATACGTGCTCTTCTGTCCTAGATCCTGAAGATAGCAGCTCTGCAACTTATGTTGAAATGACCTTTCAGACAGTACTCCCTTGCCACATGCCTGAGCCTGTGTCTGAGTAATTAGAAGCTTTGATTTACACACCGTGGTATACAATGCCTATGTTAATTATAAATGTCTGAAAGTTTCCTGAAACATTTTCTGTGTGGCTTTTTATCGAAGACAGACTGCAGTTGGAGAGGAAGGTTGTGGATTGTGGACCTAAGCCTTTGATGTTTAGGTTCTTGGGTTTGGAATGAAAATTAATAACTCTTTTTCCAATTATATGGATATGGAGATGTATTTCTACATCCTTCATCCTAAATAAGAAGCCGAAATCACACAATCTTTAATACTTTCTAAATAATATTTTATTCTCAAGGTGCAAATTAGATGCAGTTTATTTGTATCTAAGTATGCCCTCAAGAATGAAATGCCTGTACAAAGTAGCACTTAGGTCTACAGCTGGCAAGTGTGCGTAGCCCTTTAGCCCCTCAGCAGGAAAATTGACACTGGAAAAAGCAGGTTGTATATGACAAAACAGGTGAGAGACAAAGAACATCACAACTAACCTAGAGGGCTCCAGTGAAGGCCGTATCTGGGGTGAGTCTGAAACCTTCTTTAACTCAGAGCCATTACAGAGAGCTAGAGTTTCAATAAAACTGGAAATATGCACCGTTCTACTGTGACATATAGGAGTCCTCTCCCACAGTTTACCTAAATAGTAGTACATCCTTCTCCTTTTCCTAAGGACCAGGCGTCAAGCTTGGGGTACACAAGAAGCGGAAGGGTGCGGGGAGGGCATGTGCTGTTTTGCATGGACTTAGGATCAGCCTGGAGGACTGGGCTGACTCTCATGGGAAATCAGTCCTGAGGCCTAATTTAGAAGCAATCTTGCAAGAACATCCCTTGGTGAGAGAGGAACTTCTCAATTTTAATTTTAAGTATTTTAAGCTTTTCCTCTAGTCGGAGGAATGTCTTTAAGGACTCATGATCTATTTAAAATTTTTAGCTGAATATGTTAAGTTTTGTTACTCCCATTTGGAGAAAGAAAAGTAAATGAGTGTGATTAAGCCATATTTAAATAATATTTAGCTATTCTGTGCTTCGTATATTCTTGCTTATCTTTTCTGCCTTTTTAATCTTCTCATTGGAAGTTATAAGATGAAATAAAGTACATAAGCTATATTTAAAGAATATTTAGCTATCCCATGGCTCTCGTAGGTTCTTGCTTATCTTTTCTGCTTTTCAATTTTCTCATTGGAAGTTAGACTAAAATACGGAATCAAAGTAAAATGACTCTTTACCTTTGAAGTAGATATTTTATTTCTTTAAAGACATAAGTTTCTGTCTTATAGAAGTCAGTGAGATCTGATTTCTGTTTTAAGGCTACAGTTTACCTGTCTCTAACCTAAAGCCTTTGGCTTTTCAGACTGAGCAATGCTTTGTTGCTGAATCTGTGCCCTGCGAGGTACCTGTTAGTGTCTCTGACTTCCCAGGAGATGCCAGGAATATCTTCCCAGATGTCTTAGAGACGTAGCCAAATCACCCTTTGTTCCATTTGAACCTGAGTGTGATAAATTTCAAACCTTTCAGTAAAGGCATTGAACCAGCTGGCTATATACCCATATTTCATTGTGATTCTCTCCTATTCTGGGACACACACACACACACACACACACACACGTTAGTATATACAGCATACACACATACACATGAGTACATATAACACATGTGAAGTACATACATACAAACATACATACATACATACATAGGCAAAATTTAATTAATGTTTTTTTTAAAGACTTAGCTATTATGTGGAGCTCTGTTAGATACTTGAGCTAAAGATGAAGTATGCTAAAACTTCTTGCTGAATGAATAATATGCATTTATAAAATTTGATTACATTCTACTCATTTTAAAAATAGAAAAATATATATGATTATAGTTTTTTAAAATATAAGCTGTAATCTAATAAATAGGACAAATCTTCTATACTCTGAGTGGAAAAGTGGTATCTTATTTCCAAGCCTGAGATACACAAACGAGAAACTTTAGACTGCTAGACTGCAGCCTGACATGGCAATGACGCCTTAGCCACTGTGAAAATCCCCCTAATAGCCAGGTTCTGCAAGGTGAGATGGAGGGTTAGGATGGAAAGTGATAGAAGTGGATAGAAAGTGATCCTCCGTGGTCGAGGAGGATTTCATCAGAGGTCCAACCTTTCCAACGTTCGCACTTCCTCTCCCAGGCCTTAAGGGGAGGCTTTTGGTTGTGGTACTCCTGTCAGCAAGACCTTGCTTCTCTCAGGGGGAAGAAACAAATGAGCACTGTCTCAGCATGTGCACACACCATCTCAAAGTGGGGCGTGTGTACTTCTGTGTCCAGCACTAGCATCGTTTGGCTCTTGCTTTTCTCAGAAATACAGGATGAAGATGTTGTGTGTATACGGACAAGGGGTGGCGTTTGTACACCTGGTAAGGAAGCTTGCTAAGAACCTGCAAACATGATTAAGACACGTTCAGGAAGGTGCTGCGCTTTAGAGCTGGTAGAAACAAGAAGGAAGCATAGAGTGCCATAGGCCCCCTAAGAGATACTTACAGAGTAAACAATATGTGCGGAGACTTGGTTCTTCAGGGATTGAGACTAAAATAAAGAGGCAAAGATCATTAAAACTGATGGATAATTGAAGCTGTATGGATTATCTGATACACAGAAATCTTTCTAGCTCTATACACATCATTTGGACCTCCTCGGAAGACGTGCTTCTTATGACTTACTTCTTCAAGTTCTTATTTCCTGAGCAGCTATTTATTACGTGACCACCATTGCCAGACAACAGACATCCATCCACTCTTAGCTTTCCTTCCTTCTTCTGGGGCTTGGAGATGGTAGCTCCAACTTCCTTACCTTAGCTTGAGCTCCTTTACATGGCTTAAGTCAGGCGTGTCCTCTGCACAGGCAGGGATAACACGGGGATGCATTCACTAGTTCGTCTGTGTCGGTGCCACCTGTGTAGAGCCACTGTACTGTGCCTTGTACTATTTCAGTAGCGGAGAAAACAGATTTTGAGCTGAATGGGTATCGCAAAACACATGTTCCTAACTCCTTGTCTACTGTGCTACTAGGATCCAGTGTGTCTGGGGACTAGAGAGTGTTGGTGCATGTTTCACATACCCGTGTATCCCTTTGTTAACCATCACTTAACACAGTGGAAGCCCATGTAAACCAGAGACGAAAACATGAGGTGCTGACAAAAAAGGAGCAACTAATAACAGACTCTGGTTCCCTGCCACAAGGCTTTAAGCTCCTGCCATATGCATGAAGTATGGGTGTCAAAGGAAACCCTTGCTGATAGGCAATCTATTCCTCTCTAGCAGGGAAACAGGAACTTGAGGAAAGCCTCAGGAAAAAAAAAAAAAAACACCTAGCTAGGTGTCTATAGTCCCAGCACCTGGGAGGTAGAAGCAGGAAGATCAGGAGTTCAAGGCCTACCTCAACTTGTATGAGTTAAAGCCCAGCCTGGCTACTGAGACTCTGTCTCAAAAACAAATAGAAGGGAAACCATGTGTGACCATCTCGGAGCGTTGCCTAGGACTCAGCTTGGGAGAGACGTGCCATGTGTCCTCTGTGTGCTGGTGACTCTGTGGCACAGACATGAGACTAAATGCGGGATGGTTCCCATGGCTGGGACATCAAGGATGCCCCAGCTGCACGTGTGCTTTGTGGTACTAGTTACTGCTCTTCAGAAGTACAGTTCAAAAAAGTTAGAATTAAGATGTGAAATGTGTTTGCAGCAGGACAGCAGAAGACTGGACCGTTGAGTATACCTCAGAGACCACTATATTATCTAGAAGCTGTTCAGCAGGACTCATCACATCTGAACAGGAGTGATTACCCACACTTATGGGTAGAAATGAAACAAAACTGGAATGAGTTATAGGCATGTTTGTCACGTTGCTTGAACTCTTGTCATTTAAATGCTCTGAAGAGGGATGTGCATCAGGAGGTTATCATATGAATCACTTGAGCAACAGCAAGGCAAAGCTTCATAAGCACTGAAGTGTTTCTCTCTTTCCTGCCTTTTAGCTTGTCAAAATTCCCAAAAATGATCCCCTCAGTGAAGTCCACAACTTTAACTTCTACTTGTCAAACGTGGGGAGAGATAACCCCCAGGGTAGCTTTGATTGCATCCAGCAAACACTCTCCAGGTGAGTAATTCCAAGGGCATGCTGGCGGGGGCATTTCTGCATTAAGAGTGCTTTTTTTTAGTTAACAAAATGCTTATTAACTACCTCCTCGATGTTTATTGAATTTGATTACACAGCTCATTTATTTAAACATATCAACTACCTATCATATACTAGAAATTGTATGCCACTGGAGTATAGTCACAAAAGTTACAGAATTCAAAAATACTATAAAATGAGTTTTTAAATTAAAGTCAGTTTGGAAGATTTTTTTTTTTAATGTTCATTGTATTTAAGTAAGGACTTATGTAAAAGTAAGGTGGAAAAAAATATATAACCTGCATGCTTTCTTTCTACTCCTCTGCTCTATCAAGTCTTGCCTTAAGGGAGATGTTTGGTTGGTTGGTTGGTTGGGGTTTTTGTTGTTGTTGTTGTTGTTGTTTTTGAGACAGGGTGTCTCTGTGTAGACTTAGCTGTCTTGGAACTTACTCTGTAGAACAGGCTGACCTCGAACTCAGAGATCTACCTGCCTCTACCTCCCAAGTGCTGGGATTAAAGGCATATACCACCGGGCGGGGCGTGGTGGTACACGCCTTTAATCCCAGCACTCGGGAGTCAGAGGCAGGTGGATCACTTCGAGACCAGCCTGGTCTACAAAGCGAGTTCAGGACAGCCAAGGCTACACAGAGAAAACCTGTCTCAAAAAAACAAAAATAAAAGGTATACACCACCACTGCAAAGCAAGACTTCTTTCAGTTTTATTGCACAGACTGCCAGATACTAGACATTAATTCCAATAAAAATGTAAGAAAAAAACTGAAGATAAAATAAAAGAAGGACAAAAGACTGGATACTCCCTAGATGCCATGACTCTCTGGCCTACTAGACTTAGGAAACAATGAGCCATTTGCTTGCTCTGCTGTGGTTTGTGATAAAGCCTTGAGTAGGAGTGTGTATTCTGCCCCTGGATGAAGACGAAAGGTTGTGAGTATCAGTCCCCCACAGTGTAAAGCTTTGACACTGGAGCAAAGCACTAACATCAGTCCATATTTGTGGCTCATCTACATAGTACATGAATCTGTAAGAACTGCTGTGAGAAGGAAGCTGGAACAGGAAACACCTTCCTGAAAAAGTTCCAAACTGTTGTTCCCACTTAGCTCAAACAGCCTGAGTAGTATATATTGGTGTAGCTTTAAAATAATGGCCCCTAAAACTTTGGTATGAACTGCATATGCTACAGATTATACAACCTTTTATGCACCATTCGCCTCCATATCTTCTGGCTACATGTAGTTATGTATATTCAGTTGTTAAAAATTACAGTCTCAAAAAACACATGTACTTATCACAGTGGGCATCAAAGATACAGGGTATTTCTATCACTGTAGGAAGTTCCTGGATAGCACCTCAAAAGACTGTAGAGTAACCAGCTATCAGGGTCTTTTAAGAAGCGACCTATCCACAGTTAGGTCACTGTGTTAGGCTGTGGCTGGCCAGAAGAACTGAGTCTTCCAAATTTCTAGCCCAGTGCTCCTTATGCAGCAGAAGCACTCCAGTGTCCAATTATGGTGCCACCATCTGAGATACTTTTGTCTTCAGGATGTTAAATTTTAGTTTATACCTTGTCCATATCACCTTATAAAAAGTACCCTGGACAATACTGAAGGAAGGTTGGTTATATACAAAAGTGTCTTAAGATACAGTAAAAGAAGAGAAACAGATAATTTTGCAAGAGAATTCAGGCAAATACATTAATGTCCCTTTCCACTAGAAAACACAGCACCAAACACTTTTCCTTTTCTGTCAGACATCAGTCAGACCTGTAATCCTATCATTTGGAGGCAGAGATAAGTGCATCTCTAAGTTCCAGGACAGCCAAGGATATGTAGAGAGACCCTAATTCTCAGTCCAATAATGAGTTACCTGTAATCCAGACCCATCCTTTCTAGTCTTCACTCTTATAATAGTGCCACATTGTCAATGGGCTGAGCTGCACACAGAAGCTCAATAAATGGATAGTCAACAAACATTAGTAACTGGTCTCCATTGCTGCCTTTCTCCACCTTCAAAACCTTTCTCATATAAAATGGGGGAACTCTCAAGTCAAAATTATCTTCCAAAGATTCCTTCAGTGTACTTATTCACAAGCTTATTGAAAATGCATAGTTGAGGACGTAAAGTAATGCCTACTCAAGTGTGGGAAACAGTGATCCAGGCCAAAGAGAGACAAAGGGAACCACTGTACACTGTGAATCTTCCCTGTTTTCAAAGTTACAAAGTTGACAGGCACAAGTAAAGAATTCCTTGGAGAAGAGCTTCCAGCCTGCGCAGCTGAGCACTCCTTAGCTTTCATATAAAATCTCTAGTTCGTGACTGACATGAGGTCATAGGGAGATGTGCTACAACGCAGACTCCCCGACACCAGACCTTCACTTCATTACGGAAGGAATTAGACCTCCTCCCTGGTTCCCTTTGATTGGTTTATCAGTATTCAAAGCTACTCGAGTCTTCCTTATTTAAAAAATACATATATAATATTTTTCCCTTTCATTTAGGGGCCTTTCCTTGCCCCTAAAGCCAGTGCACACATGAGAAGCATCTTACAATTCTCCGCACTGGTCCGCTGTCCCACACTACTCACCACTGTACTTGGTGAAGCACTGTCATAGTGTCCTCCACAGTGCATCAGTGGCTGCACCTCTTTAGCATCGTCTTCTCTTCCTGTTTGCTAATTGCTGCCCTCCCTGTCCTTCAAACTGTCCCCTGCCCCTTTATTTTTTTACTGCAGTAGGTGGGGCCCTATAGCTAGTCACCTGGACATGACCTTTATCTTGCCTTTCTCCCTCTTCCTCTCTCCCGTGTCTAATCACTGGTCAAACCCCTTCAGTTCTGCCTCCTCCACATTTCTGGAGTCAGCTTACCTGCTTGTACTCTGACTACTGTGCTCTTGTTCAAAAGCCACGTCCTAGCTCTGATCCTTTAGCAGACCACTGGACCCCTAACTGGTCGCAAATTGTTCACTCCTGTGTTCCCTTTCGTCCTTGTCTGTTCTCCATCTGAACTGATCTTTCCACAGCACAGCTGAGTTAGTTTTCTGTGTTCAGTCTCTTACTCTCTTCAAAATCCATAACGAGCCCCCAGGCCCTGCATGATGCACTGTTCACTCTACAGCTTCATGCCTAATTACCCTGTCTGTCTTTGACTGAACTGGATGAAGGCCGTGCTCGCTCTGGGCCTGCACAGGCTGTCTGTCTACAGCACTCGTGTTCATCTTCCCTCTTGTTCAGTCAGCTGTATGATGCGCTCAGACATCACTTCCTCTGCAGAGTCCACATGCTTTTCCCAGGTATTCCTCGTTCCTTGCTTCAGCCACTTTGCCCATCTTTGTCCCCCACCAGAGAAGCAACTCCTTGGAGGAGGGGCCACCTCTGCGTTGTCCTCGTCCTGGGTTTTGTTCTGCCAAGTAATATTTATGGGATGAATTAAGTTTTTAAGAATAGTTCTTATGAAGTTATTGGCAATGTTTACAGAAGTTTAGTCAACTTCTCAGTGCCGTAACAAAGTTGTTCCATTCCATTTGGGAAGAGGAGCAGAAGTGCCATTTTCACTACATAGTTTTCAGCTTGCTGTGAGGCGTATTGTATTTTCCTTTAAAATATTAGGCGTGACTTTACTGTGACCTAAAAAATAAGGACATAAACATTTTAAATGATCACTACATTTTAAAATTAGTATTAGTTGTTTAGATGTTTAGGATTAGTATTAGATGTTTAGGATTAGTATTAGATGTTTAGGATTGCATTATTAGAGCTGTTCCATGTTACATTAGAAGAAAAGCCATTGTAAGAGTCACTGTTAGCATCCATATTTGTTTGTTTTGATGTTTTCTTTCCTAATGTATGTTTCAGCAAGGACTGCTTGCCCCAATTTTTTTTTTTTTTTTTTTTTTTTTTTTTTAGTATTCACTATATAGAGGTTTAAGGAAGTGCTAAATAAAGATTCTACAAATTTTAACTCTACTACTAATACGTTATTGGAAATAAAAAGATTGTGAATAAAGTCTTACCTTGTCCTCTCTAAAGCATATACATCATTTTTTTTTTCCTAAAAAAGGACTGTTTTAAGCATTGCTCATGTCTGTAGCAGGAAAAGTTTAAATCCAATTGACTGAAGTAGAATTCCAGGGCTTGCTGGGACACTTGTCTTCGCTGCAGCACGGTTGTTCAAAGTTCAGTTTGGTCTGTAGGAGCTCATTTTACCCATTCTGTTCAGAATATAAAAAGGAAAGTAAGGGCATAAACATCTTAAATAATCATATTTAAAAATTAGCATCAGCTGTTTTAGTATTGCTAACTTGCCGGGCGTGGTGGCACACGCCTTTAATCCCAGCATTCGGGAGGCAGAGGCAGGCAGATCGCTGTGAGTTCGAGGCCAGCCTGGTCTACAAAGCAAGTCTAGGACAGCCAAGGCTACACAGAGAAACCCTGTCTCGGAAAAAAAAAAAAAAAATAGGATTGCTAACTTATTTAAACTACTGATTTTAGGATAGTAAGATTCTTGTTTGCCTCTCTTGTGAAAATGAACGTCATCTCTAACAAAGCCACTGTCTTGTTTGACAGCTCTGGAGCCTCCCAGCTCAATTGCCTGGGATTTATACAAGATAAAATTACAGTGTGTGCTACAAACGACTCCTATCAGATGACGCGAGAAAGAATGACCCAGGCAGAGGAGGAATCCCGCAATCGAAGCACAAAAGTCATTAAACCCGGTGGACCATATGTAGGTTTGTATAGACATATTCCTTCGTCATACTGCTTGAATGGACAAATTCAAGATGGCTGTACGTAACTGGTAATACTAAGACTGAAGACACAGAAATTAATTTTCAGGACATTTTCCACAACATGGTTCAAAAAAAAGGCATCCTTCCCCCCTTCAGGCTGCTGATACATTAAAGAACATATTTTAAAGTTTTATGACTTTTATAGTTCTTGAAACTTTTGCAGTACTGGGTTCTGGTCATGATACTGCATGAGGTTGTGATAGCGACCTTCAGTGTTTTCCTTGTCGTTGGATGATGTAAGTTCTATGATGGACAGTGCGGTTCCTGTTTGTAACTTTATAGAGCTATTTTATTTCAAAATCTATTAAAGAAGCGTAAGTTGATAGCCTGGCCTTATAGATTTGGCTTGTATTTACAGAGGATTATTATACAATAGTGAGCTTGTATTATAAAAGTGCTTATGCTGGAGTGTCACAGCCAAGCAGCAGGGTGATGATTCTCCAGTCACAATTAGGATCCGCATTCTCATCTACCCATTAATTAAGACCCCACCCCACCCCCATCGGTTTTATCATCAACACATGCAAATGTTCATCGGATGGAAGGGAAGCAAGACTAGATCAGCAAGATGAGTGTGCCTTTTATGGGCAGTGCCTGAGCCTTTAATACGGCAGTTCAGAGTGGTTAGCAAGATCAAAATGGTAGAAGGTGAGCTGTTCAAGGCTCCGGTCGCTGTAGTGTAAATGATGAATAGATATTAATTTGGAAAGGGGAATGTTTCCACAAATGGTTTCTTACAGATCCAAATCCCTTAGTCAACACCTTTCCAGGCTTGCTGTAAGTGCTTTGGTTTTGCATTGCTGATCTAGCTATGTTGCCTTCAACTTTGAGAGGCTCCACCAGTGCCTTTAATAAGTGTCTTTGGAACAAAGCCAAACCTCCTGGGACTTGGTGCTCAGCTTAGATACATTTAGTTTGGTTTAACAACAATTCATGGCTTCCCCAGGCATCTATACCCACGGGACCCAGCACCCGGACTAGTAAGTTACCAACATTGAGATTTTTTCATCTTCCCTTTCCTGTGGAGTGAAGTAACAGGTCTCACTCAGCTGCCTTTCTTTCTCTTTTCTCCTTATTAAATAATTTAATTAGCTGTCTGTGTTAATAGGCTAAATCTCAAATTATTTTTCAATCCATAAAGTTTTCCTCCATTTAACATTTGAACTCTAAAAGTGTGAATTGTCTGTCACTGTTTTTAAAAGTGTTGTTTTATAAACAACACTTTTATAAACAACAAAGCAGTTAGTGTAGAAGACTCAGATTATCAAAACGACTTTTCCCCTAATATAACTAGCTGCGAACTCTCACCTAGATTTAGTTGAAAAGCAGCAAACACTACCACACTTTTCCCACTGTGTTGGTGACATATTCTGTTTGTTTTGAAACTGTAGGAACTACGTACAATTCACTTACAGTTTACACAACTAGTTTACAAGGTGCATGTGGGCTTGCTTGGTTGCTTGCTCACTTTGGAGCCCAGGGTAGCCTGGGGTAGCCTGGAACTTACTGTGTCAAACAGGCTGGCTTCCTGTTTGCAAACATCCTGCCTCAGTGTCATAAGAGGTAGGATTACAGGCATGAGCCCCACACTCAACTAATGTGACAAACATTTCAACATCCGGGAATCTTTCTGGCTGTGTACTTTCTAATGGTACCAGGAAGTTTACAGCTCCCAGGGTTTCTCATGGGGTTATAATTTACATATGCCTTTGGGGTGGCCCAGTATAAGTTTATCAAAGTTTAGGTCTAAACCAAACTCTATCAAAGCCCTGCAGTTTTCTCTTCCATCCTGCATATCCTCTTTACTCTTTTCCTTCCAGTTTTGTCCGCAGTGCCCTAGCCACTCACCATCACTGTACAGGGCTCTTCTCTGGTCTGAAATCTTGTCATTGGCCTCCCCAGCCATTCTCTCTAGTCACTTAACACCAGCTCCCTTTGGCTTTCCTTCATATGGCCTGTGTTGCAACCTTTTAGTTATTTCTATTTGTATCCTCTGGACTGCCTCTGGTTTCTCACCTTAGAGTTTAAAGCCAATAGTAGTGTTAGTGAAAGCCAGATGAACTCTGAAGACTCAGGGTCCCATTGAGCTTGCTGTTGTTTATTTGGAGTTTTACTCTACCTGGATAATTTGCAAGTGAGGTTTTTCTGTCACTTTACCACTTGATCCTTTCCTGCTAGGCAGCTCAATCTGTATTTTCCTGCTTTTTATAAAACTTGGCTCATTCAGTTCTATAAAATGTATAGTGTTAATATTACTCAGTATTTATTGGGTGCTCATTATATACAAGGTATATGTCAGTACTTTGTAGTACTTTGCAGTTCCACATCTGAGATACTCTATGACCATCTCTCCATTTTACAAATCTAGTTGTTGGGCTCAGAGAAAGAACAAGTTAATGATGTGCACATGTCCTCATGAGCAAATTGTATTCTCGTTCTTAAATAGCAGGAGTTCCCCATGTAGCTTATAATTGACTGTGCCGTGTAAAATGACACCAAACGCTGACCTATGCCAGCCTAGGTACCTGCAGAACAAGGTTCCTTTCAGTGGTATGAGCCTGGGTGGAGGCAGACAAGAGTCATGCTGGTCCTGCTGTGGTGTGGTGTGGCACAGGTCCAGGCTGGGCCTCTGCCAGCTGAGCTAGGCCACAAGCCAAGCTTAAGGGATGAAGTCTGTACGGCTAGGAGTCTAGGGGTCACCTGGCCTACTTCCCTGGCCTGTTGAGCTTCTGAAGCTCTCTTGTAGGAAACAAAGAGCAATCCTGTTGGTCTGGAGAGGAACCAGGTTTTTACTTAGACCACATGATGGTTACCTCGTTAGTAGCCTTGGTGTCAGTAGTGAGCATTGTCATCTTTTTATGAGAAGACGCCACTAATCCTGAGCACTTTGTTTCCTGATATGGCAAATCTGCCTCTTGACTCCGACCTAAATTCTGGAGAATTGGTGGAGAAAAAAAATCTTTGTATATATTGAAACTTAGGTAGGTGTGGGAAACAACCCAGCAGATCTGATAGTCATGATTCTCTTCTCAGTTTCCTCGCCTTCCTTATTTTTGATGAGTTAGCATATATTTGAATGATGGAACTAGTTACTAGGTGAGTTAATTTTCTCAGCTACTAGATAAAGGAGTGTCTGAACTAGAGAACATCTAAGATCTGTTGTCAATCTGACATTTTTATGCCAGTTCTGATGGTGTGTGTGTGTGTGTGTGTGTGTGTGTGTGTGTGTGTGTGTGTGTGTGTGTGTGTGTTTTAAACCTTTGAAAGAGTACCACAGGTGCCAAATGGTGCCAGCAGAGACTATTGTAGAGATTAGGTATTTAACCAGAGTCGAAGCTGTCCTTGCTGCTCTGCTGATAGTATCGACAGCCTTGAGTCTCCATTGCTGAAGGTGCTGGCTAGTTTCCATCAAGCAGAAAAACAACTACAGAAGATGGCTGTGGCTCCTACTCTCTTTCTGGTGGCCTACTTTAACATTTTTCTCTCACATTGTTTACTCAAAGCCACCGGCTGAAGGAGAAATCATTTTACCATCTAGTATTAAACGGAGGAACTAGAGATGGGCTCATAAATGTAGCAGTGATTCAGCCCTAGCCCCAGATTAGCCAGCCCTGTGGGTACCACTGCTGCTGTATACAAAGGAGCCCAGGGAATTGATTAGCAGTTGGGTCTGGGAAGAGAATTCACTTTTCCCACAGGCTTTATTTAAAAGTGGGCCTTTCTGAGGCAAATATTAAAAATAAAAAATACAGCTGCCCTGCTGCCTTTGAACGTAACATCTTTCCTCTTTTTCTTTAGCATCTCAATCCTATTGATATTTATATCACTAAGTGTTCTTTGTCTACAGCATCTTGTTAGTCTTGGGGTCTCCTTCCTGATTGAACAGGCACAAAGGTTTGGGGAGACAGCAAGCATGTGATGCTTAAATGCAATTCAGTGCCAGTGTTATTGGGTTTCAAATAGTTCATCCAACCATTTGAAAGGCATGGCCACCCAGCCAACAACCAGCCGCCTGAAGGAATGGTGAGGTTGGTGTATTGGGAGTACTAGGCCTCAGTTGAGACTCAGTCCTTTCCCTCGTCAGAATCCAATTTTTTTTTATCAAATACCACACTCTCCTTGCTCTTTGAGGCAAAACGAGCCTCATTTGTTTTTTGTTTGTTTGTTTTGTTTTTTGTTTGTGTCTTATGCTTGCTTCTCAGAGGGTGAGAGTAAACCCAGCAACCCCTGGGAGCCATTTTGAGAGCAGGGATCTAAGGTAGAGCAGGCAGGAAGAGTGATGGAACTGTTCCTCTCCAACTGGCTTCATTCCTTCTCAGTGACAGCTTCATTGGAAAAAGACTTAAGCAGGTTCTTTTCTACAGAAATTGGCAAGCAGGAGGGAAGTGTGGAATTTAGATTATTTCCTAAAGTATCGTGACTCTGACCCTATTTTTTCTCCAGAAATTTCTACTGAACGATCAGAGAGTATGATAGTAATACTGTCACAGCTGAAAAATGATTTGCATTTATGGATTCCCATGCGCCTTCGGACTAGCAGTCTGGCAATTTGGGAAAGTAGAGATTATGTTGACTCCTGCGCCTCTGCTTGCTGCTGTTCTGTCATTAGTACTGACTCATTGTGCTGGTGGAAGGCAGCCATGGCCCTGCCCTCACAGAGCTTACAGCCCAACAGGAAACAGCAGGACAGAATTAGGCATTTGGTCATAAAACCTTTCCCACGAAGAGGTACAAGTGAGGAGATTTGGGCGTAATCACAGGCCTTCCTACCATGCTAAGTAAGCACTTTCCTTTTTTTTTTTTTTTTTTTTTTTTTTTTTCTTTTGGTTTTTTGAGACAGGGTTTCTCTGTGTAGCCTTGGCTGTCCTAGACTTGCTTTGTAGACCAGGCTGGCCTCGAACTCACAGCAATCCACCTGCCTTTGCTTCCCGAGTTCTGGGATTATAGGCGTGCACCACCACGCCGGGATACACTTTACTATTTTGAGCATCTTCCACTGAAAACCCCAGATCTCTCAACTGTGAAATGGAGATAAGGCTCACCTTTTAAAAAAAAAACCTACTGGCTTGAAGATTTTTAGTATACATAGCCTTCTCTTCACCACACCATAACTGGTACATGCTAAATATTAGTCCTTTTCCATATAATGTTGATCCAGCTGTTTCTAAATTATAAAATATATAAAACATGGTTATATGTTTGCCTCTAAAACTTCACATAATTAAATTTAGTTGTCTTATGAGGCGGTATCCCTTAGTGCTATGTTCCTTCACTAGACAGTAATTTTATCTGGTATTTGCCATCACTTGTGTCCAAATTGCAAAGAACTTGACCAGCTGACATAAGTTTCCTAGGAATGAGTTAGGGTGATTCCTAAGTTCTGTCTGGGCCCAGCCTGGAGAGAAACAGTAGATTTACCTGAAACTGATTTATCTTCAGACACAGCTCATGAGAATTGTTCTTACTTATCCATCGTTTGTACTTCTTAGACTTATTCCTAGTGCAGTCACCCCATTTGTTGCATTCATTTCCGGTTCCACTTCTCCTTAACCAGACAGGATGGAGTTGGGCATAAGGTGTAATAAATAAGCCAAGAGATTCTACTTTAGAAATTATAAAGGATTTTATGTTGCTTTCTGTCCTTCACAAAGGAGCAGTTACTAGAGACAAGTAGGACGTGCTATCCGAATAGATTTGAGTAGCGAGGGTTCTTAGGTCACTTCCAGCACACATTTTCTAGAAGGTGCCACTTGCCACTTGTCAGTATTCTGTCCAGGCAGAAAGCGTTACTGACAAAAACAACACTGGCCCTGAGGGAGTGCTGTCTTCCTGTACCATTTCCATGCCTATACTTGACCTGTCTGTGTAGTTTATAATAACAGGCCTATTGTCTTCTCTTCTGCGGTGTGTGTGTGTGCTTGGTTGGCTGGATTTTACTCCTAAAATGTGTTACTGTTTAGCGAGAAGGACCATCTCTATCGCTAGTGGCTCCCAGTATGCGCAGGTTCTACGCCACTGCCTGGGGTAGTGTGTTTTCTTGCGAAGTCTGACACGTGTTTCCTGGTGTTATTTATTGTGAGGCAATATCCCTTAGTATTGAGTTCCTGTTTCTAGTCACATCTGCTCTTTTAGACGTGATGCATTACATGAAGATTTCAGTACTGTATAAGTAATGCAAGGCAGCATCAGAATTACCTTATTTCTACCCGTCGGCAAAGAGTTAACAATCTGACGTGTTCTGTTCTGTTGTTTGTATCACTAATTATTGTCCATGCGTAGCTAAATGGCAAAGGCACATCTCTAATATTTACTTTAAAAATTATCCTACTAACATTCCTACTCCATATTTTAGGCAGCTTCATTAGAATACTTCCTGTTGGTATGTTTCTTCAGAGTAAAATTTGAAATAAAATGACATTTTTTTCTAGAAATTTAAAGTTACCTAAATTGGATGTGGAAGCTGAAATGCTCATTATATTACAGTGCATAGCTCTATAACAGTGTCTTTTCCACTGAACTTTAGGGAAAAGAGTGCAAATACGGAAAGCACCTCAAGCAGTCTCAGATGCAGTGCCTGAGAGGAAACGGTCAACCCCCATGAACCCTGCAAATACAATTCGAAAGACACACGGTGGCAGCAGCGTTTCTCAGAGGCCATACAGGGACAGGGTCATTCACTTACTGGCGCTAAAAGCCTACAAGAAACCTGAGCTGCTTGCCCGACTGCAGAGAGATGGTGTCAATCAAAAAGACAAGAACTCCTTGGGAGCAATTCTGCAACAGGTGAGGACAGCTAGAGTGCGGGATGTGTAAGTACCTCCTGTTGAGCTTCAGAGCCCTCGGTGGGTGTAGCCTAGTTGATATGGTGCTTTCCTTGTGGGCTTGAAGCCCTGGATTGACCCCCCCCCCCCCAGGACCTCATAAAAACAGCACATGCCTATCAGAGCACTCAGAAGGCACAAGAATCATCCCAAGTTCAGGGCCATCTGTAGCTAGAGTGAGTTCTGGCTGTAAAACCTCTGTGGCTCTTGTTATTAATATTGTCACTATTTTAGAGACAGTGAAATCTCATGTACAAAATATAACTCTTGAATATTATTAAATTAGGACATCAGGGTTGTTCTGTGTAGTTCTGGCTGTCCCGAAACTCTCTTTGTAGAACAGGCCTGCCTGTGCCTCCCTCTTCTGGGATTAAAGTTGTATACCACCACTGCCCAGTGAAAATAATTTAAATTTATATTTAATCTATATGTCAGATAGCCCTTATTAAAACTAAAGAGAAAGGATAAAAAGGGGAAATGAATATGAGAGAGAGTGTGTTGGATCAGTCTTCTATTGGGGAAAGAGAGCCAGGTTGCATATCACAAAATACATGGTAAGTACATCTCGAGAAAAATCTGTGTATCACCCTCTGAGACAGAAGATAAATAGGACAAAATGACGGAGAGTACAAGCTACTACTGTGTTTTAAGTATGGATAGACATATCTTAAAATGGAAATACTTGATCCTGAACAATTGGGTCTGAGAGTTATTGATCAGGTTTTTTGCAGAATCATTGAGTATAGTTTCATCTTAGCTATACATTTCAATATCCCAAGGACCCTTTTAAGAAGTGCATGTGCTACCTGGGTGGTAGTGGTGGCGGCGACGATGCATGCCTTTAATCCTAGCACTCAGGAGGCACAGGCAGGTGGATCTCTATGAGTTCAGGGCCAGGCTGATATACAGAGAGAGTTCCAGGACAGCCAGGGCTACACAGAAAAACTCTATCTCAAAATCTCAAAAAATAAAAAAAAATTAAAAAGCAAAGAAAGAAAAGGGGAGAAAAGTGCCTGTGCTAGATTCCACTCGACACAAATCAATGAAGTATCTGGAAGAAGGATGTAAGCACCAATATTATATAAAGGCCTTGAATAATTAGGATGTTCAATATGAGCTGAAACCACTAGACTAGGGGAAACAGATACAGAGTTATTGGCCTACCTACCACTTCCGCAATTCATGCCAGGAAGAGTGTGGCTAGGCGTTTGATGCATATATCATTTTATCTTCACAAGGTAGAAAACAGGCATATCTTAATAACTTTGACTTAAGCTACTTACCTGTTTGTCCCTTATCCTGAGCATCGTAACAGCTAATATGACTTTTGCTTTGTGAAAGCGACCAAAACTGACATGAAAAGATGTAGAGTCAGTCACAGAATAAGCAGATTATCAAACCATGATTATTTTATCACCAACTAGCTAGCAAAGATGCCGAGGCTAATGGATATTGTTGTTTTCTTTGAGCATGCTGTGAATGTTATTAATTTAAATAGTAAAATACTTAACTATGTACAAGGAGATGTGGTTTAAAACTGTTTGTCATTAAGTTGGTGTACAAATATATAGCTTCCTTTTCCTTAGAATAAATAAAAACAGCAACTTGATAAACCTGAATAATCTTGGTCTTAGCCTTTGGACGTTTGAGTCAAACTCACATTCATCACTTTCCTTCCATTCATTTGGTGCAGCTGGTCCTCTGTATCAATAGGCTCTACACACACCTACGAGTTCAGCTAATTGAAGATCACAGTTTTTTCATTGCATCTATACTAAACATACCCAGACTTTATTCCTTGCCATTATTCCCCAAATAATAACATATAACAACCTTGTATATAATATTTATATTTGCTGGCTATTGTAAGTAACCTTGAGATTATTTATAGTATATGGAAAGATACATAAATCTAGATTAATTTTATATGGGGGACTGTGGGAATCATAGAGTTAATGACTGCCTGAACTATACCAGATAACATCATAAGGTGCTAAAGCCCTGTGCTTACCCCACAACCAGCTAATCCGTGGCTTTCTGAAGTGCATCCACAAGATAAATTCAGGAAGGATGTGGCACTGAGAGGGGCTGAGCCAGAGACCCACTCATAAAGGGGAGTACTGGGGCCTCTTTTTTGGATGGCTACCTCTTAACTGAAATGAAAGCAGAAGACGAGGAAAATCATTGTTTCTGGAAGCCTGGTAGAAGGGATGGAGACTAAGTTCTAGGCATGGCAGACCAGAGATGAGGTGATCCATTTGATTTTGAGTTAGATGGGAAGTAACATTGGAGTTTAAGGAAGAATATGCTGTAATCTGTTCTATACTTCGAAAAAGACCACTCATTTTTTTGGCAAGGGTGGCTTGTAGAGGTCGAGAGCAGAGGAGAAAGACTGCTTCAGTGAGTCTAGTGCAGAATCAAGGGGTGATGTCTTGGCAGTATGGCGGAGTTGGTTTCATAAGGTAGAGATACATTTTGAGAAAAGACTTGCTAACAGAGATGAAGAATGAAAGAATGGGTCCTGGGGTTATGAGTACATTTTGCACAGAGCAGTTCAGTGGATATTGAGCTACTGATTAGAGAATTACAGAAAGCGGGCAGGTGTGAGGGCTGCGGTGGGCCAAGGTGCCACAAAGATTCTCTTTGGAAATGTCTATTAGACATATCCAGTAGATGTCGGTGGGCAATTTCATATTCAAAGAGCATTTAGGGCTGGAGCCATTTAGCGATTAGCCTACAGACTGGGCATTGTAAATGTTGCAGTTGAGTGAATTCATGTAGGAGAAGAAGAAAATCAAGCAGGAGGCCGTTACTGAGCACAGCCCCATAGAAAGGCATGAGCATAGGAGACATTAAAAGAAAGACCCTGAGGGAGGGAAGTGACCTCTGAGGGAGGGGAAGCTGTCCATCCACACGAAAACCCCAGGAGGGAACTATGGTACAGGTGTGGAGTTCCTTAGCATATTGTCAGAGAGAACAGAAAAAGAAAACCATTGTTCTGTACGTTACACCTCAGAGCAAGTCCAGGTGCAGCTTCTATTTGTTTATTTATTTACTGCTACTTTATGGCAACATTAATCCTAAATTAGTGTTCATCTGTGACAAGCACTATTAAATCTGATAGCATGCAAAGACCATTCCCATATTTACAGGCAGGCATACCTTGTTCCTACCGTAAGTATTTTTAGTGGGTAGGAGGGAGACTTGTTGAGCGGATGAGAACGAAGGCTACTTGGATAAAATGACTAAAATTCATTATATAACGTATGAAGCTGTTAGTAAAATTTTTTAATGGCATAAGCCTATAGATTTGTGTTGTAAGTAGATTATTGCCCTGGACATTCTAGGAATTGTAATTAAGGGGTAAGAAAAGACTACACTTGGGGAAAAGTCCTGTAGCAGATCTGAGGAACCTTTAATTTCTGATCTAGCTTATCGTTCTGAGGGGATTTCAAGGGCCTTGAACAAATAGTTCTCCAGGAAAGCTGGCAGATACAAGGAATAAACTTGGTTACCAAAAAAGAAAGGAAAGACAAGATTATCAAAATTGATAGCAATTGTACAGGCATTGCTGCTGCTCACTGAGGGCTTGTAACCTGACATTAGGTCCTGTTTGTTTTCGGCTTTAATGGAAGTGGCCATGGATTTTCCCTGTGACTCAGCAGCACTGGAAGTGGTTCAGTGGGTAAAAGGGCTTGCTCTGCAGGTCTGGTGGTTAGAGTTGCTCCTCAGAACCCATACTAAGGTGGAAGGAGAGAACTGACTCCACAGGGTTCTCTCCTGACCTTCATATGGCTCTGGTGGCATGGATTAGCTTATAAAACTACATACCTGCAAAAATCAAACATTAAGGTAAACACGTAAGAAAGATCATGAGGGTTTTTGTCTTTCTGAGACTAGATTCCTTCACTTAATATGATATTTTCCAATTCCATCTATTTTCCTGTAAATTTCACTTTTCTTAATGGCTAAGTAAAAAATAAATAAATCACTGTGCATGTGTATACATGTATGTGCCACATTTTTTTAATCCATTCTTCAACAGAAGATGGACAGCTAGACTGTCTTCATTTCCTTGCTAGAATGAGTAGGGTAGCAATGAAGACACAAGTGTCTGTGTGATAGGATGTAGCATCCCTTGAGTATATTTCCAGGGGGATCACGTGTAGCCTGTTTTATATTCCCAGCAAAAGTAGCTAATGCTCTGTTTTCACTTTGCTGCAGGTAGCCAATCTGAATCCTAAGGATCTCTCCTACACTTTAAAGGATTATGTGTTTAAGGAGCTCCAGCGAGACTGGCCAGGTTACAGCGAGACAGACAGGCGGTCACTGGAGTCGGTGCTCTCTAGGTAAGGGACCCTCCCTCCCTTTTGTCTTTAAAAAATGGCACAAACAAGTAATGTTCTAGTCACAGTGTTATTTTACTGTTGAGATGGGATTAAGAAGCAAGGCTAGCCTTATGTGCACTTCAGAGGCCTCTTTATTACCTGGAAAAAATGTGTTTTCCTTTACAGAAAACTAAACCCGTCTCAGAATGCTGGCACTAGCCGGTCAGAGTCTCCCATGTGTTCCAGCAAGGATGCTGCCTCATCTCCTCAGGTATGTCAGGAAGTTCTGAGATCACAGGCCTGCCAGCAGGTCAGTGCGCTCAGTCAGTCTCTGATTTATGAGTGAGGGAAACTGTACAGATTATCTGCCCAAAGCCCACAACTCATTCATGCCCAGGCTTCAGTTTTGACCGCAATCTAGAATTCTTTACACTATGCCAAGCTGCCTGTCAAAGTACTTAATGCATATCTTGCTTGCCATTTTTAAACTTCAGTTTATGGTAAAGTTTTCAGCTTTGGGGTTACATGAAAAATTGAAGATACTTGATTTTATCTGAAATGTGTCTTGAACATTCTTATGGAAAATATGTTTGGGACAAATTGAAAAGGGGTGGCATGTTTTAAATGCCTCTTCTTAAAGTCAGTTTACAACATTGTGAGCATAGATGTACGGTGAAAAACTAAAATGGCATTTCAACAAGGACAGCTGAATCTACAGGATGGGCCCATTCACTATGTGCTGATGGTTAAACTGCTAAGTGACAGTCAACACACTCACAACCAGAGTGTGGGCACATTGCCCTTCACCAGCCTTACTAGTGCACACCAAGCCAGAGAGGGCCAACTGCAGCCACCATGGACAATAGCTCCTTCTCCTTAGTTAAGGGGTGGGAAAAGATCACACTTGGGGAAAAGCCCTCTACTAGACATTGGAGGACCCTTTAGTTTGTGACTTAGTTTATTGATTTGAGGAGATTTGTCCTGAGTGGTCTAGTGCACATAAGTCAGAGTAGTTTCTGGGACTCAGGGTAGCCTAGAAGATCTAGAAGCTCTGCTTGGCACTAATATTGGCTTTACATTTGGTTTGGGATTGTTAGACGGTGTGTTCTCTCTTCTTCCCCCTCCCCGCATGTGTGTGTTTGTGTGTGTGTTTTGGGGGGGGGGGGGGGTGTCTGTTGTGATTTCATTTTGACTAAGCTTAGAGTATAGTATGGATGAGTAGGCTGCTCAGCTGTCAAAGCTTACTCTTTTCTCCCCTCCAACCCCCAGAAACGGCCTCTGGATTCAGATTTCATTGATCCTTTAATGAACAAAAAAGCTCGAATATCTCACCTGACAAACAGAGTCCCACCAACATTAAATGGCCATTTGAATCCCACCAGTGAAAAGTCTGCAGGCCTCCTACCGCCCCCTGCGGATGCTGCCATCTCCACACCCTCACCACTGCCTTCAACCCACCTGCCTGTCTCAAATCCTCCTCAGACTGTAAATTCCAACTCCAATTCCCCTAGCACTCCAGAAGGCCGGGGAACTCAAGACCTACCTGTTGACAGTTTTAGTCAAAATGGTAGCATCTTTGAGGACCAGCAAGACAAATATACCTCTAGGACTTGTCTGGAAACGGTGCCCCCTGGCTCAGCTCTGCTAAAGTGTCCAACGCCTATGGAAGAGAACCATCCAGTATCTCACAAGAAGTCCAAAAAGAAGTCTAAAAAACACAAGGAAAAGGACCAAACAAAGAATCATGACATTGAGACCGTGGAGGAAAAGGAGGAAGACCTTCAGAGAGAAGAAACTGCCAAGCTGAGTAACGCCAGTCCAAGTCCCAATGAAGGTATTTTACGTTTGTTTAAAAGAAAAAACCTGTGTCCCGTATTAAATAAGCTGGAAGAACATGCTATTATGAGTTGTAGATGCTGCTGCTTAGAATAATGCTTTCTACACAAATGATCTATTTAACTAATCTTAATATTGTGCTTCTGTAGCACGTTTTTTCCTTTCACCCTGTGGCTATCATTTCAGTGTTCTTTTAGCCAAGTACTGAACATGGCCCCTGTGTGTGTATTTATACTGGCACTTCACAGTCACCTTGCCATTCTCTAAAGACTCCCCTTCGCTGCTCTTCTCCGTCTTCTCTGTCATGTTGTGCAACCTCAGTGTAACAGGCACATGCCGTTCTTGACTTAAACAGATATACAGTAGGCAGTATAGATACCTGTTTTCTCCTCTCTGATAAGCCAGAGGCACTCCTGCTGTAACTGATCTTAGCACAGAAACACTGTCAAGTTCTTTGTGAAACACGCAAGCTCACAGCAGCAGCATTTGCGATGGAAGTGACTGGCTTCACAAGGTTGCTGGCTGTACTAGCTTTGAGGGAGGTAAGGACATTATTGTCAGGAAACTAGTACCACTTGTTAGTCCATATCTTGCTTCTAACCCTGAACACCTGAAATCCCAAGATCTCACTGACATTCTGCCATGTGGAAGACACTCTCATTATTTTCTCCTAGTAAAATTGCAGAGGAGGAGTTATAGTAAGGTACAGGTGACCTGGATTGGGTGTACTGCACAGCAGAGCATACTTCCTGAAGTATGTAGACCAGCATAGCACTAGATAATAGCCAAGGTATATCTTATTTCCTGCTGTACTACTATTTGGATTTGAAGTTGTCACATCAGGATTAACCCATGAAGTAAAATTTCATGTTTAGAGTTAATAAGCCAGATTTCTGGATAGCCTCTCCTTTCTACACTTCTACCCTCATAGGGTGACTCTGAGTCGTTTTAGAGTCAAGAACAGTGGATTCCAGTGTGCTAAGACCTACCACAGAAACTTGTGTTCTCAGGGTTGGAGACCTGGGTAAATGGGCCCTGTATCTTTAAATCCTCCATTGGCGCTATGTAGGAAAACTTCAGAACTAAGTGTGATCATCGCAGGTGGAGACGTGCACCCTCCATATCTGTTATCTGTTACAGCTCTGTGGCAAGGAGCAAGGTTTCCATACTTGCTGTTCTTCCTTGAAGACTCTCTTATGGCCACGCCCAGGTCAAATTTTATAGGTGACTAATAAGGCCACTGAGTGTATATATTTTATTTAGTGTATTTTACCTTTTAAAAGACTGAGAAATTGTCAAATATTCACATTTATTTTATAGTGCACATATGTTTTGCCAGCAAATTAGAGTTTGAGTTATTAAGTGTACCTTGAATTTAAAGAGTAATAAAATATCTAAGCATGTGCCCGGATAGCTGTGTGCTGAACAGTGCAATACTGACAATTTACCCACTATTACAGCATGGCATGAGTGACTACAACAGTTTCTTATTTGTTTCCCTTAAATCATCTGTCTGGTGCTGTGAGAACCACAGTTCAGAGAAATATGAGTCCACTCTCATTAATGCCTATTGTGAACCTGTGGGGAAACTTCCTCCCCACTACCACTAACTGGCTATGAAAAGGGTGAGGCCCAAACAGCCTGCTACCTGCCTTCATTGTTTCTTCTGCCTCCACCTCGTTTGAATTCTGTGAAAAGTAGATGTTGATGTAAAATTTGTATCTCCCATTGTCTGGCTGCATCTGCCACCACAGGCTTTGAATTGCTAGGCAGATGCCACAACTGTTGATGAAAGCACAGAAGATTGACCTTGGGTTAAGATGGAATTCCTTTATTGTGCAGACACTGCAGTAGCCAGGGTGCTTTCAATGCCTGCCATCAGCTCCACTGGCACTGGTCACGGGCCTCCATTGTGTGTGTTCAATTGTATGCTTGCTGTTGCTCATTGAGGTGGAAGAAAAGAATTTGAGGAAAAGTGTTCCAGATGTTTCTAATCTATTTTAAAGTTAGAGGCATTTGATAACCACACTGGTTGATGAACACTCTGATTTTTTCCCCCTTCATAGGAGTTGAAGGTTGCACTGCCTCCACGGAGCCTTCTTCAACAATTGAACTCCCAGATTATTTGCTGTAAGTTTTCTGTCTGCCCCATGGAGAGAGTTGTTTAATTTTAGAAAGTTTGCAAATTCTTTTCCCATAATTTGCAAATCAACAAAGTGAGAAGTTCCAGAAATAGAGTCCGGGAGCCACCTCTGCAATGGAAAGGCCGCCATTGAGCCTGCTGTCCCGAGTCCACCCTTCTGCAGGAGCATGCTGCGTCTCTCCGCTCAGGCCAGTGCATCCTTTGTTCCAGGGCCAGGCTGAGCATCGGAGCCTTCAAAGCCAACAGTCCATCAATGCACAGCCCCTAGAGGGGCCCAGAGTGCTGCCAGCATGCTTGAACCTCTGCACTGAACAATACAGAGCAGGCATGGGTTCATTTTTATGTAAATAAGGGTCTTTTTTTTTTTTCAAATTAATTTTAAGAGGAAAGAATAGGAAAGTTAGATCATTTCCCTTTAATACCAGGTATAAGTTTTTCTTGTGACAGCAAGTTGCTAACTGCTGAGTTGGGGATGTTTTTGTAAGTGCTTATCACAGAAATTATAACTTGGACTTATAATTCTAGCTTTTTCATACAATAAAAGGCTTCTGTAAGAAGAAAATAATTAAGTTGCAAGTGCCCGGAAAAGTGGAACACGAAAGAGCAAAAAGCTTGGATAGAAGATAGCTTTCAAAATGAAAGAAATTTGCAAAATAGGTACAACATAGAACATAAAGTGCTGTCTCCTAGTGAGCGAGGTTGGGACCTTCATTTTTAGCAGAGGAGAGAACATGGTAGATTTACAAAGCTGTTGCTGCTGCTTAACACCAGTGTGACAGCTTCAGCTGCTGGAGAATGCGAAAGCATTGTGCTAGTTACCGCCTCTCAGCTGACTGGAGCCTGATGACTCTGCCATCAGGTAGTGCAAACAGCCTCCCGCCTGGTCAGAGGTGAGCACCCAGCCTTCCCTGACAACCCACAGGGCCCACTGCTGAGGAGTCTCAGCCCTTCACCCACCTGCCTCTCCTTAGACTTGTGAGAGCTGAGCCCGGACGTAACACAGTCAGGGTACCACTAGCATTCTCCTGTGATAAATCTTACATCTTTCTTACTAATCGCCATATGTATAAAATTGTGTATCATAAAATGTCTGCCACAGATTCAAAACTGGTGTGGTGTTTGGCAACCTAAGTGACTGACTGTATTTAAGAAGTGTTTAGTTAGTCCTGACATGTTACTGTAATTGTCTTTCAGCAAGAAACTTAAAAGTGTTGATCCTCTGCCTCAGCAAAGCTTGTATATTTATTTGATCTAAGGCTTTTGTTGAATGCTTGATTTACTTAAATAAAAGGTATCATTTTACCCTAACTAAAAACTGAGTTTTATACCAACCAACAAAGCTGTTTTCTAAAAGTAACAAGAACATTTCCAGAACACAGAACTTAAGTTTCCTCATAAAAAAAACAAAACAAAAGAAGACTCACTAAAACCTCCATGAGCAGTCTTAGAGTAATTTATATTTAACCACAATAACCTTTATATACTAAGAGTGCTTTTGTTACTTAAGATTGTGAATTTTCTCATATTTGTGTGTTTTTATTCTGTTACCTCATTAAAAACCAACTGTAAAATCATAAGAATTTGTTGAAAATACTGGGTTTTGTTAAAATGCCAGTATCAAACAGCAATACAATTGTTGGCCTAGTTGTTGCTTTCCTTAACAGAGTTATTAAATAAAATACCAAAAGTCAGATTCCTAGAAAGAGAAATAAATATATTACACAATGAATTAAACCTGAGTTTCAAGATGAGCTTAGTCCCTACTTACATATGACTATTCCCCGGGGACCTCCTGTACCCCTGGGGCTCCCTCTGCCGTGCACACAGCACCGTCTGTGGAGGTCTGTCCCTGTGGGGCTGGCAAAGGTCCTTTTGCACCAGAGACCAGCAGGGCAGCTTAAATCAGCACTAGCACTATCTCAGTTACACTTAGAAAACCCAACCTCCACACTATCAAACTCAGCAGAAATAAAAATATTAATGAGGACGCTCAGTTTGCACACTGCATCACTTCTCTCACCTCCCCAGCAAGGGAAAGTGTGATACAGCAACTTAAGTAAAACTGGTAAGATTAAATAAAACCATCTGGAGAGGTCCAAGTTCCAAGATGGATTCTGCAGCTCCCACCAGCTGCCTAGTGTCAGTTTTAACCCAAAATAATCAAGGAAATTGGGCCTTCCATGGCAGGAAAACAAAGGGGAGAAAAAAAGCTAACTATGAACTAATGATGCTGCTTGTTTTACTATTAAAATGACCTTTTAAGTGATTTACTGCTGAATCACTGGCACATTGGGAAGGCAGCCTTCGCTTATTAGGCTCTCAGGACTAGCTATGGATTTGTGGCGCTCTGTTAAGACAGTACAGTAGGCTAAGCAGTACAGCACTGGCCTTCTGTTGTAGAAGGGTGACTTACTGTTGGAACGTGCTGCCTGAGGTAGTCACACCTGTAATCTTACTACACAAGTAGGTGTAAAAAGATCGTGATTTCAAGACCAGCCTCTGCCACATGGTAAAATGAAGGGCAGCCTGGGCAATGAGGTCGTGTCTCAAAAACCAAAAAAGGAGGTCTAGAGAGATGACTCTGTGGTTAAGGAGCATTGACTGCTCTTCAAGAAGACTAAGATTCAGTTTCCAGCACCCACATTAAGTGGCTTATAGTTGTCTGTCCCTCCAGTTGAAGAGGATCTGATGCCCTCTCCTAAATTCCACGGGGCATCAGGCACACATGTGGTACACACACATACATGCAGGCACACACACACACACACACACACACACACACACACACAATCTTTCTTTATTCCAAAATGGGGCAAGAGATAAAACTAAGGAAACTTTCTTTGGTGGAGGACCATACTCTGTTACTTTTTTAATAATTTGTCTAGTTAGAAATATCAAGAAAGACCAGCTGTGGTGGCACACACCTTTAATCCCAGGACTTGGGAGACAGAGGCAGGCAGATCTCTGTGAGTTCGAAGCCAGCCTGGTCCACAAGTGAGTCTAGGCCAGCCAAGGCTACACAGAGAAACCCTGTCTTGAAAAACCAAAAAAAAGAAAAAGAAAAAAGAAAAAGTATCAGGAAAGGAACAGAGAAAGCAAGCCAGAAGCTCCTGTTGGCAGCTTCTGCTTGCCACAGGTCTTACAGACACCTCTCACAAAGCAGTGGGTCCTGGGACAGCCTAGACTTCAGTGGTCCGTGACTGTGTGGCATCCTCCTGGTGTCATGCTACCATCAAGTACTTCTGTCTTCATGTGACTTGTGACAGACGGCTTGATCTCTTCCACTGTGTGGTAGTAGATTGTTTGGAATAGGGAAAGGCTGTGCAAGCAAGTCTGTATAAACACTTTTCTTTTTCTGTGGTTCCTTCTGAGTTCCATTGCCACTGAGATCTTTTCCTCATCCGTTCTCCATGGATGACCTTACAGCCTTCTATCCAATCATTTCACCTGGAAGGTCCTGTGAAAGTGCCCTGGCAACACGCCGGAGGCAGAGTGGCATTCAGTTACAGGACATACATACAAGAGGGCAGTGTCTTGAGTATTTGACTTAACTGGCAGACTCATACCACCATGCTTATTCTTTCTATTTATCCTGTTTCTCTGTCTTTTCTCATTAGAAAATATATTGCTATTGTCTCTTACGAGCAACGCCAGAATTACAAGGATGACTTCAATGCTGAGTATGATGAGTACAGAGCTCTGCATGCCAGGATGGAGACCGTAGCCAGGAGATTCATTAAACTGGATGCACAACGAAAACGCCTTTCTCCGGGCTCAAAAGAGTACCAGGTAAGTGGACATGTTCTCGTTCCTCACTAGCTGTAGAGCAAACTGTCTAGCAGACCAGTCTCTCTCTGCTGCTTTAGGAAGCACACATACCTGTAATAGGTATTAAATAAGTAAATGCAGTCCACTTTAATATATAATGTATTGTGAAACATACAAAACTCAGCTAAGTAGGGTCAGTTTTCTGCAGTTGTAAAAGACACCATTGCATTATGTTCTGGTAACTTAAATCATAATTGTGTCCCCTGGTTTTATTAAATTGAGAAGAAATCTTAAAAGTGATCAAACAATTAAAATATAATACTACCTCTTGCTTTTAAGGAGAATACCAAACCATCCGTATTATTTTGTACTTTGATTTCTTTTTTTTTTTTTTTTTTTTTTTTTTTTTTTTTTTTTTTCACTAGTACAGCTCTTCATAGAGGATTTTTACATCAGCTCAGCAGGCACTTGTGTTCTCTTTACTGTGCTCTTGGTATCCTTGTGTAGCCTGAGGGGTATTCTCTTAGTGTGGATCCTCTTGCTGGACAGAGCTGCTATCTGCATCATAAGCTCCGCGCAGCAGTAGACCTGCAGAATATGCAGAATTGCTGAGTCAAGTTTGCGCTTGCTATTTTGATAGCTGCTGCCAAATTGTCCTCCATAAAAATGTCCCAAGCTATATCTCCTCCTCAGTATTTCCTAAACCTTCCAGGTCGCTGTTAGATGTAGTACTGCCCCCTAAAAGGCCTTCTCTTCTTATTTGTGATTTTTAATTTTGCAGAATGTTCATGAAGAAGTCTTACAAGAATATCAGAAGATCAAGCAGGTTGGTACCACCACTGTACCTTTGTGGCCTACAGTGAGAAGCAGGGGAGATTCTGTGTGGCCTAATTCCTCACTGTTTTTTTGTTTTGTTTCGTTTTGGTTTTGTCTGCAGTCCAGTCCCAATTACCATGAAGAAAAATACAGATGCGAGTATCTTCATAACAAGCTGGCTCACATCAAAAGACTAATAGGTGAATTTGACCAACAGCAAGCAGAGTCCTGGCGTTAGCGCTCTGCTTGGACCAGAAGATGTGAATAAACCTAAGCTTATTTATTTAAAATTCCAGATGAGTTCCTCTAGATTCTAAAAGATGAAACTTTGCTTGTTGGAAGTTTCAGTATTAGTAAACTTGAGTTACTTTCTCTCTCTCTCTCTCTCTCTCTCTCTCTCTCTCTCTCTCTCTCTCTCTCTCTCTCTCTCTCTCTCTCTCCATTTCACTTTGCTTCCCTGGATTTTGAAGCTGCTTTTTTTTCTGGTACTCCCCCTCCTACTCTCCTGAACTTATTTGCTGATAGGAGCAACTTTTTAGAGTTGGGGATCCAGTGTCTCTACTTCAAATCAATTTTTCCTTGAAAACTTGTGTTTGTCATTAGAGATGATTTTTTTTTTTAGATATCAGGGATGCAATGTCCACACAAAAGAGTTGCGTGTGTTTAAAACAAAACAGTAATGTGCAAGGTGAAATGCTTTTGGATAAACATAAGCCTATTTTCTGACCTTTCTTAATGCAAACTCTTTGCCTTAAATGGTAGACTATTTAGACATTTGCACAAAGTACAAAAAAAATCAAAACATTGTTGTGGAGGGTTGAAAAATAGAAAATTGTGTGCATTATGTGTGTATGTATGTATATGCATACACGTACACACATAGATGTGGGCTGACTGGCTCCGGAGTGTTAAATCTGCCCTACAAGTTAAACCTCCCATTGCAATGGCTGCCTTAAGGTGTTTCCTAGTTGTGTACATCGTATGGTTAATCCCCAGTGACAACAGCCACGGGAAGCACACTGTGGCCTACCAGCGTCAGAACATGTGTATGTTTGTCAGGATGTGTGCTTGTGTGTCTGCAGAACTGCTGTGGATGTGAGCTGCATGAAGGTAAAAAGCTGCTACTCTCAGTAGGCCGGACGCTCAGGTTAAACAACTGATGAGTGTTACAGTAGGTTGTTGGTGTTTGTTTGTTTGTTTGTTTGTTTGTTTCTGTTAAATTGCTACTTCTATTGTGGAAGACAAAAGCATTTCCATTTCAACAGTTTGTCAGCTTTATTAATGTTGGGCAAAAAAAGATATGTTATAAAAATGAAACAGATCTTATAGTTTTGGGGCAAAATGATAAAATTAAATGTGTAGGTAACCTATTTATATACTGCTATAAAGTATTTTTTGAAGAGAGATATGCAAAGAAGCTATTATCTACATCAGATGTATATTTAAAGATTTTTTTTTTCATCCTGGATACCAGGAATATAAAAAAAGAGTAGATATATTTAACCATAACATACTGTGATTCATCAAACAGCACAAACTTTCATTTCATGGAGTTTCTCTGTTAACGTTGATTTAAACTATCACTTGTCTTATCATGTGGGAACATAAGTTATGTGGTCAAAACATAAGGATTTTGAACTAATGTTGATTCGGGTTGTGTTACCTTGTATCGTCTTTCACAGTGCTGCCAGTTGAAAAGGGAAGCATTATGTTTACAAATCTGTTTTGAAATGTTTGCCAAAATTTTGGTAGTATCTTTAATAAAGATGTTTGTCTCCAGCATCCAAAAAAAGTGAATAATTTTGTTGTGTATCACTGTAAACTGGAAACTGTTAGCAATGAGGCCATGTGACAGAATATGGGGATTAACTCCGATGTTGAGTTTTTCTGGTGGAACGTTAACTGCAAAGATTGAGTGTGTTAGAAGTACAGAGGCTGTCAGCCACTGAGACAAGATCCCCTTCATTCTGCAGCTCAGATACCACTGCAGATTTCATTGTGTATCATGGTCCTTCTAGAAAGTTCCATTTCATCTTTGAGATGCCTTCTGCTCTTTCTTTTACCTCAATATTGGTACAGTGATTATTAAGTGGAAGTTTATCTTGAACTCTGGATTTAAAAAGAAGAAAAGAAGCTTAGTTACACTAAACTGGGGCCTCCCGTTACCACGGTAGAGTCTCCTGAGGTAATGACTTCAGTAGTATATGCTAGTCACGTGTTGGCCGTGCAGAGCTTGCTGCTGTTCTTTGCTATAAGCAATGTTTCTCAAAGGTGGGGTTCTTGAATGGCTGGCATTTCCCACACTAGAATCCCTTGGTAGGGCCCAGGTACCTGCATTTTCACAAGGTCCCTGCAGTGACATTTACAAACTAATGTGTAACAATTCAGTTGGCTCAGGTTTATGTAGGTCTAAATTGTAAGTCCTTTAATCTGGAAACTTGAGTTTATAGACTCCAGCTTTAGCAGATACCCAACATAAGACCATCCCAGCTGAACGTATACTCTAGTTTCTAAACATTTTCTGAGGAAATAATGTAGAAAAAAAGTAAAGGCCTCAGCTGAGCATTGGCATTAAAACCTGCAACTAGCAACCCTACGTGTTGAGAAATCTGTGTTAAGTGCTGAGTGAATGCCTCAGTTCAATAAAATTTGGCTTCTTAAAAAAAAAACAAAACAAACAAAACAAAGCAAAACCTGCAACTATATTTGTTCACCAGAGACTCTGGTTAAGTTTACAAGGATCCTCAAAGATACATGAAGAGTCCCGAAGCCATCGCTGAGGCAGCAGCCCTTCACCATCAGACCATTACACTGCTAGTTTTAGACATTTCCCTCCCGCCCTCAGCCCTAAAGCAAGACTACACTTCCTCATTGTTGAGGTGGAAGTTTCTTTACATAAAGCTTTTGAGAAGTCAGTGAAAACCAGCCACCCAAATCAGCTCTGTGAATACCTGGCCAGTGCAGATAATTGTTTGTGGAAGCATTGCTTTCTAGACAAAGAGAGTAAATCCATTTTTACTGACTACAAGGTAAGCAAGGCGAAGTAGGCTTGAGGTTTCAAGGTGGAGCACTGGGTTTTATTGAATGCTAGGCCCATGCATACCTACTCTTCTGGTTTTACTTTTCAGAGGTTGCACTGGGAAGACAGCAGTGGCTGCAGGTGGTTCTGGTACTTTAGGATTGCCTAATTCTCAAGTTGGGAATCAGAGACGTCTCATTCTCAACTTCAGCCTGCCTGATTGAACTGACCCACCAGGCAGGTTTTCAATTATTAGGACAGCATGGGAACTTGCAAGTGGCCAATGGACACTCCTTTTTTTAGGTCTTTGGGATTCTAGAGAGCGCTTCCTGAATGGGAGCCCACGTGATTAGCTGCCACGTTTGCATTAGAGAGCCCGGGGCTTCTTGCCTGTCCTTCAGACTTGATGGTTTCCCGTTGGGTTTACAGCTGATCAGGGCTGCTGTGTGCTCACCCTGCTCTGCTTCACCACTCTTGTTTCCAGAGCCAATGGTTCCTCCCATCCCAAGGGCTTCCATGCTAAATAAACACTGCATCACCAGCTCCACCCCCTGCCTCTCTGCTGAGTCCTCATGCGCACTGATACACGTTTCTTGGTTTTGTGCTTCTCCTTCATGGCACTTGTCACAATTATAACTGGATACTAGTTACATTCTTAAGTTCCAACAGAGTGGAGACTGTCCTGTTGGCTCCACCACCTGCATCCTCTGGCTTAGTGCCTGGCATAGAAAGGGTGCTCGCTAATGCATTGCCAGAAGAATAAGCGAGACAGACTCTTGACGAAGGCCATATTTAACACTGAGGAAGAAAGGATTTGGATTATTGCAAGAGTCCACTGAAGCATACAAGTGCCTGTGTCCTGCTGCTGTCCACTCAAAGCCAGGATGTAGGCAATGGTCACAGTGGCAGATTGTAGTCTGTGGCACTGTCCTTTTGCTGTGATTAACTGAATATTTTCAAAGGGGTCATTCATACCTCCAGATTCCTTTGGAATCTGAAATGAAATCATTTTAGATCACTTTTACCACTGGCTACAACTTTAAACTTGTATATATAGGGTCTGATTTCATTTCCTAAATTTTTAATTTTTTAACATATTTATGTGTATGTGTACATGTGTCAAAGGACAACTTTTGAGTCATTTCTCTGCTTTGTGTGGCTCCTAGGCAGAGAACTTGGGTCACTGGGCTTTGTAATTTGCACCTTTACCTCCTGAGCTATATAGCTGGCCGAATATTTTTCTCAGTCTCTTTCTCTCACTTCTCAAGGACGTGGTCAAAGATAATAGTCTACAGTTGGTACACTAATTTCCCAGCATAGTCACAGCATCTCTAGAGATGTTTCTTTAAACTCAACACATGCTTTTATTGACATTTATTTTGTGTTTAGCACTTGCTCAGCTGTCCAAGTGGCAGACACTCTGAGGATAATTGAAGGACCCCGATGTTTCTGTAAGGTAAAGATACTGGAGCCATCCAGGACGTTCACCACAAGCTGCCTTCATTTTATAATTGATAACGCTTACTGACAGCACATGGCATAGCAAGATGAGGTCCCAGGAGCTCACACACTCCCCAGGTAGGGCAGCAGCCAAGCTAGAAACTGATTCAGAGACAGGAAGTGGTAAAGGACCAGACAAGCACAGGCATTGGCCACAGTGGTACGGAGCATAGTTAAGTTAAACAGGTTGGCAGAGTCCTGGCTGTGGCATTCTCTTTGATTCATATGTGCAAAGCTTTGCTGCAGTATCAATGAACAACTCCATTGAGTTCTATCTAGAGTTTGGCATGATGGCAACTGAACTGCTGTGGTAGACAGACACAATGCAGAATGTTTTAAAGGCTCTGGATCTAATCTTCAAGTACCACACTAACTTAGCACCAGTAACTTACACACTTAGTGCTGATGCACATTTGTTCCAAACTTGAGCTCTTTTCCAGTTATCTTTATAAAGGACAGAGTTGTGGTGTTTTGGGTGTTTGTTTGTTTGTTTGTTTTAGTTAAAACCACACTTTATGCAATCTAACTTATATATTAAATGGCTATATCTAAAATGCTTTTATATACTTTTAAGTAGAATTTTAAAATCACTTTTTCAGGCCTGGAGAGATGGCTCAGCAGTTAAGAGCACTTGCTGTTCTTGCAGAGGACCCCAGGTCAGGAGGCTCACAGTTATCTGAAACTCCAGTTCCAATAGATCCAATGTCCTTTTCTGGCCTCCATGAGCACATATGTAGTGCACAGACATATATACAGGCCCTCACACATATACATAACTTTTTAAAATTTATTTATTATTATGTATACAGAACTCTGCCTGCATGTACACCTGCAGGCCAGAACAGGCATCAGATTACATTATAGATGGTTGTGAGCCACCATGTGGTTGCTGGGAATTGAACTCAGGACCTCTGGAAGAACAGGCAATGAGTGCTCTTAAACCGCTGAGCCATCTCTCCAGCCCCACATAACTCTTTTTTTAAGGCTGCTTTTTCTCAGTGAGTTGTTACATCTGATTCTCATTGTACTAATGGTCAAAAAAAAAAAAAAAATTCTCGACTTTTTCACAAAAAGTCTTTTTTGTTTGTAAGCCTAGTAATTCTTACCACCTCATCACTAGAGGGTCATTGAGAGGGTTTATTACACATAAGATGCTTTGGGGAAAAGCTACTAGGAAAAGTGACTCTTTATACCTCTAGGCTCCTCCTCTCAAAGACAAAAGTTCATTTAAATCAGACTTGCCTAAGGAGAATAGAGAGGGTCTCCAGGGGTCTTACAGCCACCTGGGCTATAGACTCTGCAGCTGAGAACAGCTGTAAGGGGACACTAGGGACTGCTGGCATGCCACTCCAACATCCACCCTCATCCCCTCTCTGCTGTTGACAAATCTCTATTGCTGTAGGAGCCAATTATCACCTCCCCACCTGCTCCTCCCTGCTCTTGCTTGGCTTGCTCGAATGAACAACCTTGCTCCTCCATACTGTTTATACGCGTATCTTAACATTGTTTTTCTATGGCTGAGGATAAAGGCCAGCAGTTCGGAAACAGGAACCACAGAGCAACACGCTACAAGCTTGGGAAGCCGTTGAAATGCTGTGTAGGCCTACATCCTGGTGTGAGTCTTAGTTCTGGGCTTGCCATCATGACCCAGGACAGTTTGCCTCAACTCTGGACTTTTCTGGCAACTTAGGATATCATGATTTGGGATGGGGTACTGAATACTGTTTCCCTGAGCTAGAGTGACTGGATTCTGTAATCCTAAAGCAACATCGTTTGTTCTCAGGTGTCCCCCGGAAGGTGCCTCAGCAGTGACGTTGTGGCAGGTCCCATAATTTCTCCAGAGCGGCTACTGTAATATGCGTCTCATTTCAGTACCTTATAAGTCCAGCCTTGCATAACAGCCAAAATGCCACAGTGTGTTTAAAATTAGAGCCTCTCCTGTCTTCAGCTTGCTTTAGGCTAACAGCCAAGACTTCCTGCCATTCCCTCTCCTCTTACCACTCAGTTTATGTCAGGGTGAAAGGAAGGGAGCAGTAGGGAGTCATGGGGCAGGAGGGGTCTTGCATGGCACCTGTGAAATCGGCATTGGTTTCTTCCAGACACTGGGAAGCTCAGGCCTCTCACACCTCTGTGGCCTCTAGCCTCTCTTTTGGCCAGCCTTGGGAGTCCCCATTATCTCCTACCCCAGCCCCCAGAATCTTCCTCTCTTCAGCCATCTTTGGCTTTTCCACGCAGGAAGCTAGACACCTAAGGCCTCTTTTTAAATAGATAGACCATCATGAAAACCAGAGAAATGGTATGTATGTTCTCACCCTTAAATAAGCACTTTGGCCCTCACTGAGGGTACAGCAACCTCCCAAGTGCATCTGTACTCTGTTGTTTACTTATGTCAAGTATGAATGTGACACCAGCCTTCAGACTCCTTCACCCTAGTTTAAGGAGTCAGTAGTCATTGGAAGAGGCCGTCATGAAGCTTTTCCATTAACCTGTGGTAAGGAAGAACAGGACTTGGGTTCTGTGTAAAAACCTGTAGGAAGTGTAACACCAGCCCGCTTTTCACTTTCTATTCCTTACACCGATAAGAGGAACCAGACAAGGGGAGGGGCCGGAGGAGGGGGGGATACTAGCCTTTCTCCAACACCCTCTTCAAAGGCCTCATTGGCGGATGGTTCAGGGTCTGGCTTCTGTTATGGAATTAGAAGTAGATGGTATCAACTGTCCTGGGTCATCAACAAAAACTGTCCAGAAATCCTCTGATAATCCTTGTTGCATAATTTTTTAGTTCCTCGCCCTATCATTCTATGTTCAAGTATCTACGTGCACCTCAGTTTTGTGCATGAGAACCAGGAAACACCACTGAACAAGACAAGGACGCATTATGCAAAATGAGTCCAACTGTAGCAACCACGACACAGTGGGTTTAACTTGAGAATAAGAAGTGAAGGGGCACCGTAGTGAGGGAATAACCAAGTCCCCCAAGGGAAGCAGTGTGGAGCTAATGGCAGCCTGAGAAGGTTAACTGGGAAGAAAGAGACCACCTGGAAAAGCCTTTGGCACCCAATGTCTGTTTATCCAATGCATTTCTCTCTAGCAAAAGCCTTGACAGGCCTGTCCCTCTTGCTTTTGCATTTGCTCCTTGACTGTTGCTTCGCCTTTTTAAAGCATTTCTGGGGAGGCGAAGCCCAAGAGACATGAACGCAGTGCTCCTGGGGGCCATACATTTTGGTTTCTGGCCTCATGGTACTTGAAGCTCTCATCTGGTAGCCTTCCCATGTTGCTGATTCCTGCAGGGCAGTTTCCAAAATGGACTGATAGCATTTTAACATAGAAAGGTCTGGGATGGGAAGGCTGGTGACTTTCCTTCCCAGGAGTGGTCTTGATGCCTGTCTTAGAAAAGGCAAAAGCTGGTACATTATGAGCACACAGAACAGCCCAGCTCTGCTGCTGCCTTCTCTGCATAGACACTCCTGTAGTTAGAGCAAGAAACCTAGGCCACACAGAAAAAGAGAATGCCTGTACTATTAAAATTGTCACCAGCACTCTCTGCTGGCAGTAGTCAGGCCATCTGTGTGATGGAACCCTAACAGTGTTATTGGTGGGAAAACTGGGAACAAGGAGCAAAGCAAGAAGAAAATGCCAAGGAGCAAGAGGAGGGACATGTCTCTGTTTATTTGCTACTTGACAACATTTCACAGGCACCAACTGACTCTTGCTTTAAACCACCTTTAGTGTGTAAGGTGGAAAGACCTACAAAGAAGAAACGGCGCAAGAGGGTCAGACTGGATGAGTGACAGACAAGAATGCAGGTCAGGTATCTCTACTAGACCCCAATTCTAGTCAGCCAGCTCTAAGAATTTGTCCTTTGACTTGGTGCACATCTCCTCACAGGCCACCTGCATTCTCTTTCCATGAAGTTTGGTTTTTCCCACTGAAGTAAAACCTTTTGGCAGGATGTAAAATTTCATGCCGTATTCTCACTGCTTTGTCTCCTCCCAGAGAGTAAACACCTGCCTCTTAGGGAAGTGCTTCCCTCTTGTGCTTCCATAGCCCTTCACTTGAGACGTCCCACAGGTCACTAACAGCCCTCTAGGGCTCCTGCTAGTGCAGTCACCGCTCCCACTCCCATTGTGCCCTGCCTGGAAGTGAAATGTCATCCACTGTGCCCAGATTACTTTCCACTTGTTGATATGATCACCGCTGCTGGTATGTGTCACAATGTATATGGAACTCCCTTCAACCCTGAGCAAGGGGGACTGTCCACACTGCTGCTCCTTTGTCTTGACCTTTACTCTGTGTTCAGCTATAAGGTAACTGACCCTCGTGATCAAATAAATGCCGTACTCTTACTACCCCACAACTGTAGTCCGTGATGCCTTTTCATTTTAGAAACTATGACTTGGTAACATTCATTATTAGCCATTCTAATGGTCATTTACACCATTTCCTGTGTCCTACGAGGTCTGGCGTCGGGGGGGTGGGGGGGGTGGGGGGGGGGGAGGGGGTGTAAACGTTGCAGTGGCTGTGTATGTGAAGAGCACAAGGGTGGTTCTGAAATTGCCCTTGTTCTCATTATGAGTGTTCCCCCAGGATGCCTAGTTACTTACATATATGTGGCTGTGGTTTTGTATTTAGTGTCTTAAAACATCAAACGTCTGTTATCCCATGCAGTCTCTGGGTGTCGGCCTCCACAAGCAGCTTAGCTGGGTTGTTCTAGTTTAATATCCTTCAAAAGGTCAGAGTCAGGCTATTGGCTGAAGCTGCGATGTGTCAGGCCTTGACCTGTCGGGATAATCTGCCTCCCAGATCTCTCTCTCTCTCTCTCTCTCTCTCTCTCTCTCTCTCTCTCTCTCTCTCTCTCTCTCTCTCTCTCTCACACACACACACACACACACACACACACACACACACACACACACACGCAGAATTGCTGCCTTCAAAAGGCCTATAACCCAAAACTCAGTCAAGCAAAAACAACTAGCAGGTATCGAAACTGAATGCCAAGGTAGAGCAAATGCTAAGAACCAAACAATGATGCTTAGAGGCCTCTCTCTCTCTCTGGTCAGAGCACAGCATGACAGCAGAAGCAGGCCAGGGCAGAGGGGTCAGGTTTGGACAACAGGTCCTGAATCCCAGCTGCTGGGCCAGGATGGGGAGCAGGAACAGGAGCTAATGGAGAACTCCTAAGCGAAGTGATTTGACCTGATTGTCTTCCTAACTCCAGCCCATGACCTAATGGTGATCTAGAAGAAAATAAAAACATGGCCTTTGCTTTCTTAATATGTTGGTGGATGGTGATGTGCTCCGTGTTGGATCTGACCCTAAAAGCTCCCTAGGACTAGCTTTCACACTGCAGGAAGCTTCTGTGCAATCCAGTCCTCCCTATCTGGGATGCCCAGCATAGGGATTTATATCCCTGAAGGTACAGTAGTCGCAGCACTTATATCTTGGAAGTGACCAACAGCTGCTAATTGGACGTAAATCGTCTTCAACATGACAAATCATTTATGGTAATGGAAACAGCCAACTGTCAGAGCTAATGAGGTCATGACTCCTAAAGAAGAACCTAGCACCACTTTACTAAACTAGTATAATCCCTGACTGCGTTCTAACGGCTTATCCTTAAACCCACAGATAAGTCCAGGATATCAAAAAGGTCCTTGCTGCAGTTAATTTAAAAGTATGGCCTAGTAAATGTTTATTATTAGGCTATAGTTATTATGGCACAGAAGGTTTCATGTGACAAAACCCTGACAGAGATGTTTTGTTTTATTCTATTGTCCAAATAAGATGGCAAATGTACGTTTTTACTAAGCAACGTTGCCTGCACATTATTCTAGGGTAGTCCGTTGTGACCTAGTTCATTCTTGCTAATAGCTGCATGCTTTTTCATGATTTTATTTTAATATATATTAATATATATAAATAATATAGTTGTTAACATTAACTTATAATCACTCCTGAGATTTAGATTATTTATTCCTCATTGTGAAAGTCTGGAATTCTCACCAACAATACCCAGAGGAATTCTCATTTATCTCAGTGTTCACGTTCAAAACGTGACCCTTTTACAGTCTCTGCCCTACTTTCCTCATAAAGTCTCTTAAAAACCTAAAATTATGCAGATGTTTAATGAATTTCCAAAAATAAGTGCCAAACTTGAAGAAGAAGAAGAAGAAGAAGAAGAAGAAGAAGAAGAAGAAGAAGAAGAAGAAGAAGAAGAAGAAGAAGAAGAAGAAGAAGAAGTAGTAGTAGAAGAAGAAGAAGAACCACCTTTAATTTTACATTGTTAATTTCTGGATGCAGGAAACGAAGTTCGTTTCTTTCCAGAGTCGGCTCTGGCTCCACACTGTGGATTGGGAGGAAGACATGGAAACCGCTTCATTTCCCAGCCAAGCTTTGGGTCTGTGTACTGCACTGTGTGTCATGTCCATGTTACCTGCTGTTTATGGGTCTATGGTTTACGGTGATGTGCTTGGTTCTTTCTCTCTCTCTCTCTCTCTTTTTTTTTTTTTTTTTTTTTTTTTTTTTTTTTTGAGACAGGGTTTGTCCTGGACTAACTTTGTAGACCAGGCTGGCCTCGAACTCACAGCAATCCACCTGCCTCTGCCTCCCGAGTGCTGGGATTAAAGGCATGTGTTTGGTTCTTTAGCCCAGATTCTGCATGTGTTTTTCTGCCCTGTGTTGAAAAGGACCCAAAGCCCTCTGCCTCTGCCTTCCCCTTTCCTGAGACTGTATTTTTACTGGTTACTTACCAAAGTTTATACACTCCTTCCCCTTTGCTAGTTGACGACTATTTCTGTTAAAAAACATTTTTTTAAGTAAAAGATTAAAAAAAAAAAAGACTATCCTGTTCTTTTTCCCCTTACACGAAGCTTGCTTTTTCTGTAGAGTCAGTCATAAAGTCCTTACATTGTTTCTATGGGCCAGAGCTCATTGGTGTTAGGGTGTGGTCACCTCAGTTGGGGTTTTGTTACCTGAACCCTTGTGTGCACAGTTGTATCCTACTGGACTTCAGCGGAGTCCGATTTTACTTCAGGCATGTTTTCCTCTTCCCTTTATTCTGTTCTCTATTTCAAAGACAGCTATTATCCCTGGTTGGCAGGTGCTTGTATTTACCAGCTGTCATCTTCTTTTTGCTTAATTTCATTTATTTGGCCTCCTGCTTTAAAGCTGTTTTATTCTCTGTAGTCTGACCTCCGTTTTTCACAATATCTGCTCTGTGATTTTCACTGTTCTGATGATCTCATTACTTCGATTTCTTTCAGTGTTCTTTTACCCTACTTTATCTTTTCTCTATTTTTCCTTCACTATATTTCTTTCCTACTATATTTCATTTACTTTCATTTAACCCATTAACAATTTAAAACCCAACTTTAACAATACAAGAGAAAAGGTACTCAAAAACTAAGTAAAATGCAGCGTACAACCCAGATATTCTCGCACTTTATTCAAAACTATGTTTAAATTCCTAGTGTATTGTGGGTGAGGTAAGATAATCACTACAGAGGTGAGCAGAGCCACACCTTGCTCAGGCTGGTAGAAAACATTTACCTCAGTGATAGAGGGCTTAAGTTTTATTCTTTGTTTCTTGGATTTTTAAAAATTTGGTTTGGTTATGGGGCTTTTTGTTGGTTTTGGTTTTTTGTTTGTTTGTTTGTTTTTGTTTTCGAGAATATAGAAAATATGTGAAAGAAAACTCTTTGGTTTTCTGAAACAGTCTTTCTTTCCTAAGAGTTTGTTTGGGCTTGCAGGATATCTTAGTCATTATAGGTGGTTACTGCCAAGCCTGATGACCCGAATTCAAGGGCCTCTGACGGCCACACGCGTGCCACCTCCCCTATAAATAAATGTAATTTTAAAAATTGAGTTTATTCTTCATCCTTTTAACTACAGAGCTTCTTTGCGTTGGTGTTTTGGGACTCTGTCTTCATCTGAGGTTGGTGTTGTGTTTAGGTACATGTAAAGCATTGCTGAGTTCTAAAGGAAGGACCCTTTCCTGGTTTGCTAGGTTGAAACACTGTGGTGCTGAGTCAGGGGTGCAAACTCAGCTGCGGTCTGCTGACCCTGCAGGTGAGTGGGCTGCCCAGGCAGGCTGTCAGTAAGTGTCACGATGGACACGCCAGCTCTACATCTTTGTTGTTGTTGTTTATTGTGGCTTGAATCTGCCCAGCCAGATGCGAAGCTGTCTGCCATCCTGCCTTTTATACTCCCTGTTAACCTTCTAAATAGGATGGCTATTTTCAGAGAAAATAAACATATCTTGCCCAATAACTTCCTGCCATCTGTCTGAGCATCCTTTCTTTCTGTGCAAAGCAGAACCAGGCCCCAGGGGGGAGGCTCTGCATTCCTCCTTTGTCCTGTCTGCATCCTTGTTCCCCGTGTTGAAGAGAGGCATCCCTGCAGCTCTTCCGTCCCATCAGAGGAGCTTGCAGGTAGGTCAGTAGCTCTCAAGCCCCTCCTTCATCTTTCTGCACATTCATCATATCTAGCTGCTTCCTAGTTGTCTTGTAGATGGACTTTTTATGCCAATATTTCCTACTTTTAAAAGTCATTTTGGGTGACAGGGATGTAGCTCAGTTGGAAGAGTCCCTGCCAAGCATTCTTGAACCCCTGGGGTTGTCCACAGAGCCACTATAACTGGAGCGAAACACACCTGTAACCCTAGCACTCAGCAAGTACAGACCAGGCGATTGGCAATCGAAGGACATCCTTGACTACACAGCGAGTTTGATTGAGGCCAGCCTGAGCTACATGATACCCTGTCTCAAAAAAGTGAAAGAACCCAAGCTGGGGATGGGCGGGGACGGGGGCAGACCCTGTGACGGGTGTTGTAGGAGTGAAGCCAACATACTCTATGCCTCCTCCCCCTCCTCTTAGGTAATAGCTTAACAATTTCTCTAGGCTCTCCAGCCCATGAAATCCCTAAGTTATGATAAATTATCTTCTCTCTAAAAGATTTATTAAGAGAATAGATGCAGAGCACTGGGGAAAAATGCTTCTAAAGATATAAAAATGAGTAAGACCTACTTTCAAAGAACATATGGTAGCATCAGTAAGGAAAATGTACAAGTTGCCATAGTGAGATACAGTGAAGGGCCAGTCCCCACTAATAACAATGACAGAGTGAAGAAAATGATGGGTGGTAGAAGGTGCTATGGGGAGTTGGACAAAAGGATGATCCTGTTAAGCTAAGGGATTGGTTTATTTATCTTATGCGGTCCTGTGTAAGGTTGTATAATGGTAACAGTGCAGGTTTGGGAGCTTTATAAACCATGGGCTTGCCTCTTGGTAAAACCACAAAGCCATGGGAATGATGCAAACACCTACCATGGTCAGCCTGATTTAAAGATCAAGAAAATAAAGCATGTCAAAATCCCTGTGTGGTGCTCATAGTGGGCAGGTATTTTTAAAACTATTATTAATTTCGGGCTGTCATACGAAAACAAGTTTCATTGTGGTTATGTGCGTGTGTGTGCATGCGCATGCATGTGCCCTCGTGTGTGTGCGCGCACGCACACACACACACACACACACACACACACACACACACACACGTCATTAGACCTTGTTTTATTCACTGCTCCCACTACTCTCCCTTATACCCCTCTTCTTTGCTGAGCCACGTGCTCCACCCAAACAGTGCCCTCTTCTACTTTCATAGCACATGGATTCTGTCACCCTTTCTCCCTCTCTTTTTGCAGTTCAAGTTCTATTGTCATGCTCCATTGCATACATATACTTGTGTATACTTTAAGTCTGCATTCTCTACATAATAGAATGCATCTGGTGTTTATTTATTTATTTATTTATTTATTTATTTATTTATTTTTTGGAACCTTAGTGGTCATTTCCAAAGTGATTGCACCAATTTACACTGTGACCATCAGTGCATATGTGTTCTTTGCCCATATTCCTTTTTTTTTTTAAGATTTATTTTATTATTTATACATTATTCTGCCTGCATGTGAGCCAACAGGCCAGAAGAGGGCACCAGACCTCATTATAGATGGTTAATGAACCACCATGTGGTTGCTGGGAATTGAACTCAGGACCTTTGGAAGAACAGCCAGTGCTCTTAACCTCTGAGCCATCTCTCCAGACCCATCATTGGTTTTCTTGATGACAGTCATTGTGACTGGAATCAGCTAGAAAGTCAGAGCAGTTGTAACTTGTACTTCTCTGCCTAGGAATATCAAGCCCCTTTTCAAATATGCATTAGCTATTTGTATTTCTTCTTTTGAGAACTGCCTTCACTTCCTTAGTCCACTTTATTGATTGGATGATTTGGTGCTTTGGTGTTTAATTTTTGGAGTTCTTCAGAGACTGAATATCAACCCCTTCTCAGAAGTACAACAGGAAAGGATTCTCTTTCATTCTGTAGGCCGGCTCTGCTGGTGGTCTCCTTTGCTACACAGAGGCTGTTTGATTTTGTTTGTCAGTTCCTGGGATTCTTTCCTGAGCTGTTGGACAGTCCTTGCCTCTGCCTGTACCTTGAGGTGTTTGCTTCCATTTGCTTCTAACAGTTGTAGATGTTCACCTCTTTCATTAAGCTCTTGGATCCCTTTTGAATTGATTTAACCTGTGGATATGCACCTTACCCGCACTAGTTGTAGAAGCGGCTGTTTTTCCTCCAATGCGTGTCTTTGACACCTCTGTCAAAGGTTAGGTGACTGTATTCATGTGCGGACCCTTTATACTCTGGTCCATTTATCTATGTGTCTGGTTTAAAAATATCACACTTTTAAAATCTTTTTAAATGTTCGTTTTATTTCTTTGTTTGTGTAACATGATCCATCCCTTAATTGTCATGTTAGTTTATGAACTATTTAACATATGCAAAGGTTCTTGAGGAAGGGGTGCTCCTCCGTATTCATTATGTAATTGTCTAACACCTGCGGGTCATGTTGCACTGTGTGCCTCTGAGGGCTCAAATGACACTACTGTGAAACTGCTCTTTCAGCTATCAAGTGCTAACCAGTGCACGGAAGGTGGATTATCAACATGTCAGCCCCACTGTGACTGGTGACACCTTCAGCAGATTTTAGCTGGGTTTTACCCTCAGTTTACAGAACTGGACCATTCTGCTGAGAATTCTAAGGATCTGCCCCAGGCTGGCATGGGACTTTGCCCGTGTTTTCCATGGAGGTGCAACTTGATACACGTGAAAAGAAAATAGGTCAGAATCTTCCGGAGTTGTACTGGCCTCACTCCCCAGCTAAAGGTCATTCTTAATCCTCCCACTGCTTCCAGAACGCTGTGTGCAGTGTTGTTGTTGGGTTTTGGTTTTTTGTTTTTTGGTTTTTTTTTTTTTTAATGTTCCAGGAAGGAAATGACTTGTATAAAGCAAAGCAGGGAACACATTTTTCACCAGAGCACAGAACCCTCAATGTTTCACAGTTCCATTGACAACATTACAAGGATGAGTTCTAGCAAAGTATGATGCTGCTATTTTTCCCAAGGTCAAATGGGAAAATCTCCGTATAGAGCCATGGCTGGGGCTTTTGTCGTGAGCCTCTGGGAAGGGAGGAGAAGCAAGTCCAGCGCTGGGCTCAGCAGAGTTGGATGTACAGGACAGTACTGAGCACAGTTTGCGGGGGGTGGGGGGGGGGGGTTCCACTAGACGCCATGACCACCAAAGGCTAGAGTCAGTGAGAACATATTGCTTCTAAGAGATGTTGACATCAAGTGACAGGAAACACTCACACTCCTGTGAAGCACGTGGCATTAAGAAAACATGCTGACAACTGCAGGAGTCCATGACACCTATTGTCCAGAGCCAGTGGTCAGCCCTACCCAAAGCCAGGGCTTTCTGTTGTCATGACTGCGTGTTCTCCAGTTCAGAGAAAGGGTCCATTTTAGAAGTAGACTTGTTGTTCTCTGAATATGCTTTCATCTCCACGTTTCCTAAGCTTTATGTTGCATCCTGTCTTCAGCTGTTCCCTTGTGTAGTCTTGACTCAGCCTGGACCAAAGCCTTGCATCGCCTTCAGATATTTATCTAGATATCACACGTTCATGACTCAGGGACAAGCCGGAAGCATGAGCTCTCTGGTAGTTTATTTATTTATTACCTTTCATTCGTTTTCTAAAAGTGATGTTTATCTAGCTTCTTGGTATGCTGTACCTAATAGTCTCACAGACAAAAAGAACCGCAAAGTATGTGTATAATACATACTTTACATAATACATACCTAACCTTAGACATTAAAATTTGCTAATGATGCTATCACTTACAAAGTGAGACACATTTTTTTGTTTGTTTGTTTGTTTTGGTTTTTTGAGACAGGGTTTCTCTGTGTAGCCTTGCCTGTCCTAGACTTGCTTTGTAGACCAGGCTGCCTCTGCCTCCTGAGCGCTGGGATTAAAGGTGTGCGCCACCACGCCCGGCAAGACACATTTTTAAAAGACATTGATAACACTCTCTCCTAAAATTTATTCAGAAATTAAAACAGGTTACAGCATGTGATTTCCAAGAGCCATTAAACCCTTTTATTTTCATTGTAAATGGAAATTGCCAGAAGTGCCTGCGCCCAGATATTTCTCATCTCTTCCTGCCCCCACTCTCATGCCACCCCTGGATGGAGGCTCAGGTAATGTTTATCTGGCTGTTGACCCATTTTTGTGCCAACCTTCTAATTTCTTTTAAAAAGCCTAGATGCTCTTAAAGTCAAGATGGCTCTGAAAATCATCTCAAATTATACCTATCTTTACGAATATCTGGTCATCTTAGCAAAGGCACAGTGCAAATACAGTGCACATTCACTGCTGTTTCCAATCCAAGCTCATCAGTTCTTGCCCTTAAATCCATACTATAAAAGCCTTGAGGACAACCTGTAAAGGCCAATTTGTTTTGTGTGTGTGTGTGTGTGTGTGTGTGTGTGTGTGTGTGTACACGCACGCGCGTATACACACGTGCCAGGGATCAACCTGGGGTGTCATTTCTCAGTCACTTTCCATTCTGTTTTATGAAAGAGCATGTCTTTGAACTCTCCAGGTAGGCTAGGCTAGCTAGCCAGCAAGTGCCAGGAAGCCACCTATCTATACAGTACCCCTTATACTGGGATTACAGCCGCCAGGCCTGTGTTTATGGGTTTGGGGGATTAAACTTGGGTCCTTATACTTATGCGGCAAGCACATTACTGAAAGCCCTACATCCACACACACACCAACCTTGAAACCTGGATTTTAAAAGTAGATCTACCAAGAAGACAAAGCCAGTGCTGTCCATGTGATTGTGCTTTACACTAATAGCAAGGAAGCCACTGTGATGGGGTGCTTACTCTAGTACCTATAGTGATGAAAAGTATTAGTGGGGAGAAGTTTGAGAGTCTACAAATCTGGAGATGGAAAAATCTTAAATGTCTTTACTAACCTGTAATTGAAGCTTAGAACCTCTTTCAGTTGCAAACTACCATCATTATAGGTGCTAACAACAGCTGCCAATACCTTAAAATAACTATATAAAGTACAATTCCTGGATATTTTGATATCAAATATTTATTAAGCCCATTAGTAGATCTAACATAAAGAACCATCTGTGCAACATTAGCATAGTTTAATTGTCTTTGAAAACCATATATATATATATATATATATATATATATATATATATATATATACATACATACATACACATGTGTGTGCATATATATATATATATGCATACATACATACATATAACGGGTATTGGTTTTCTTGGTTCTTTTTTGTTTTGCTTGTGCTTTCCAGCAAACAACATCATTCTACAAGGAGGCCGAGGACTCCACCATATGCTTAAATGAGGCCATGGTTCCAAACCAGAACTGAGAGTCTCAGTACCAGCTAGGCTTCACAGATGAACTTGAACTGCTGGTTTATAAATACTTCGATCACAATAGAAACAAGGCAGGTAATAATGACCAACGCTTAGGGAATTCAGTTTAGACAGGGGCCTTGGACAGAGATTCAGCCCTTCTAGGCCAAGAAACTTCGGTGAAAGGGGCGGGTGGGGGTGGGGGAGAGAGAGAGAGAGGAGAAAGGGGAAGAAAAGAGAGGGAGAGAGAGGAGAGAAAGAGGGAGAAAGAGGGAAAGAGAAAGAGGAGAGAGAGGAGAGAGGGAGCGGGTGGGGGGGGGGGAGAGAGAGAGAGAGGAGAAAGGGGAAGAAAAGAGAGGGAGAGAGAGGAGAGAAAGAGGGAAAAAGAAAGGAGAGAGAGGAGAGAGGGAGAGGAGGGAGGGAGAGAGAGAGAGAGAGAGAGAGAGAGAGCACGCACACCTATTGTCAGCAAGCTTTCTAAACTGCAAGGCAAGACATTGCATAACCATAGGTCTAATTCACTGGTTGGCACTTTTGTTCAGCTTGCTGAGATGATGACCCTCTTGTCTTCAAGGATGATTATAGGTTACCAGGCCTGAAGGTTCAACGTTGCCTTCCACAGCTGTTCTAGACACTTCTGACTTTGTCCAGGCTGCACAGGTAGTTCCCTAGATACATACACTAGTATCTTGTGCTTGTAAGTTCAACTCGGGGTTTCAGTTAGCACTTTACAATGAAGCAAGATTCTTTGTCTACACCAAGCACTGACTTTATAACGTCAGTTTCTAGTACATTTGAGACAATTCTGCCCTGACTTTCAGATGACTCTTGTTTTCAATGGCTGACTCAGTTATGACTCAATAATGACAGAATCATTTTAAACTTATAAAATTCTAAGAGAACCACGTACAAAAATAGAAAAGAGAAGCATGTTAAATAAATGTCAAGAATAGGAAGAAAACATACCAAATGAATGACTGCCAATGTTCCTTTGTCTTGGTAGAAAATAGAAACTTTACTAGTAATGATACAGAAATTATGTTTGAACAGTGTTTTGATAACTATTGTTTTGTTTAATGTCCATAGCAACTTTGTGAGGTAAGCAGCTGCAAAAACGGAGTCTGAGAGAACCCATGGGACCAACCAGAGGCCACAGAATAGAGAGTAGGAAATGAGCCAGGATGGGGTGAGGTCTTCCACTCTTTGACATGGTCTCCTTGCGACATAAACCCTAGATTCCCAAAGCCCTTGGTGTTGTGCTCTAAGAAAACTAAGTTGCTTAAGCAAAACAAGAATTGTGTGCTGACTGACGATTAGTGAGACCCAGAAACAAAGCTGTCAACACTGACACAATACCCAGGTTTTCTGAGAGAATTTGTAATGCAGAATTCTGATAGGCAAGAACACAGTAGCATCACTGCCCATTTTATGGAAAAGAAAGAAATAACAACATGTGTTGAAGGTGTGAGCCAACAAAAACCAGAGGTCAAAAATAAATCAGACTATGAGTTAAGTTTTATTTCCAATTTTAGCAAGTTTGCTGTTTGATCTACTCATAGATCTGTTTTGTTTAGAAACAGAAGAGAAAGAGACGGGTGGGGGGGAGAAGGATAGATGATAGATAGATAGATAGATGATGTTTGAAATTTTGTTAGAAGCCCATGAATAAATATTATATTTATTAAGTGTATTATGATGTATCTTTAAAGCATTCCTTTTACTGGCCCCAGGTAATATAATCTATATCAGAAACAAAATATATAATTTTCTGCAAACACCTAACAAAACTATAGTCTACCATGTTTTGTTCTGTATATATGAGCCAATAACTTTCACATTGTATATTGTAATTAGGAGGTTTTATTTTATATTTTTAAGCAATGTCCTAGCAATAGGGAAACTGTGGGGCTCATAATGGAGTGGGAGTGGGTGCGGTGGGGAGTGGACGCGGTGGGAAGTGAGCGGTGTGAGGAGGGCAGACTCTGGCTTGTCTCTAAGCATTATGCATGCAGGTGGCTGCCTCACTAGTTTCCAGATCCTGATTTGAATCTCAGGGGCCAGAGCTGTGTGTGTGTTCCACAAAAGGTCCTTTGAACCCTCCTCCCTTCCTGGTTTGACAAAGCCTGGATAGCTGGTCTCAGAGAGACAGGCTGGTTGGCGTGGGTCCTGGTGACCTGTGAAGTGCTATGAGCCATTCTTGTCTGCCCAGGATCTGCGCCTAGCCACTTCCTCTATTATATTTAGCCCTTTGGTTATTTTCCTAATGAGCTGTCTGTTTGCCTGTAGCCATCCAGCCAGAAGACAAATGTGTAAAATCATAAACTAAGCCCCAGCACTGAGCGCCTAAGAGCAACTCAGCTCTAGGCCTTGAAATCCACCCACAGTGGAACTTTTGCTATGACTGTCCCTTTTTTCTCTCTGGCCCATAGCTGGGCAGAGATGCTACCCTCTAGTTAGGGCCATCTGCAGCCTTGGGCCCGCATTCTCTCCAATGGCCACCTCTATAGGTGGGAGGGACGAGGAAAATGAGCCTTGGTTGCTCCGACGTGTGAGAACTCTCAGACCTTCGCGTTTCTGCTTTCTAGAACCTGACAGGCCTGTGCTCCTCTGAGCTCCTGGAGGAGACACTCACCTTGTCAAGCCTCGATGTGCCTCAACATGAACCATCGCGTGTTTATCATTCCACACCTACAGGGCTCCAAATAATTAAGGAAATTGTGAGGCCAGTGCTCTGAGAGTCTTGGAAGCCAACTAGTGAAGCGGGTTTTGAGGACTACCTGGAATTCTCTTTTTCATAGAATCAGCAAACACCAAATACATGTGCAGCTATGCTTCACATAGGTAAAGCCTTATACAACTCCACTTGTGTCTTCTAAAAGCCATACATACATATGTTAATTTGGTCCTATATAGACTCACTATATAAGATGGGCATTGGCATTTTTAAGACCTAGGAGTTATATTATGTAACAGAATTCTGTCAACTTTAAGAAGCAATGTACACTAAAAGATGGAAGAGCTCATGGACAAGACCTGCAGGGTAGGAAACAGGAGTGGCGACATAATCACTGTACATACATGGTGGCATTTTTACTCTAGGCAGTGCACATGGGTAGAAAATGCTACAGAAGATCTTAGATTAATTTCTTCTGTGAAAGAACTGTGTGAACACTTAGTGTCGAAGAAATATATCACAAAAAAAATGAGAGCTCCTAGGCACCATGTACCTATTTATCCTTTGCTACCCCAGAGGAAGATGCTACAGAGCCTCAGATGTTATGAACATGAGATCCATGCTCACTGTTCTCAGGAAGAAGAGCCCCACCCATGCCTTGACAGAGAAGATTCTCCTCTCACCCTCCAAAACTGGACTGTCGGGCCTCACTTAGCCTTGCTTGCACCATAGTCAGCCTGTGCGATTAGTCACCTGGTGGCCTCATCAAGTCAAAACAGGCGCATGATCCAAGCCCATCTCCCTGGCAATGTTTAAATGGAAATGAGAGTGGGCAGAAAGATTGTGGGCATTCCAAGCCCTTGCCATCAAGGTCTTTGACACTTCATGGGGCCCAACAGGATAAACTTTCCACCCACGGATTGGGGATTAGTCGATGAGAGGGACTTTGTCTAGCCTCCACATGACTGACAAACATATGGAGAGGGAAACCTTGGGCACCAGAAGAAAAATCAATCTTTTACCCTTTCAACCTGCCTTCTGTTGAAGCTGTACGGGATGGGGGTAGGGGTGGGAGGGCAAGTGGGAGGGTAGGGGGAGCAGGTGGGAGGGTAGGGGGGGCAGGGGTGGTGTCCTATCACAAAACAAATATGGCCTTAGGAGCCAGAAAGAAAGACTGCTCTTTAATAGCTTTTAACTGCTGTTATATTTTTAAAACCACTTACCAAAGAGGTGAGTTATTTTCTACTCCTCCTCCCCCGGAAGCACACAGCCATTATGGTTACCTGGAAACCTGTCCAGGAAGCATGTGGCAAACAGCAACCATGCAATAGAAACATCCGGATTTGTCATCTAATAGGTGATCCCAGCAAGTCATGTTCGGGTAAAGGTAGAATATGAAATTTAATTAGTTTGCATGCCCTGGCTATTCTAGGGGCCACTGGCCCCTTCACAGGAAGGGTTTTTGTTTTTTGTTTTTTGTTTTTTGTTTTTCTGAGTTCATATCATTGAAAGGCCATTTGGTTGCCAGAAGCAGGAAATGAGTTATATCTTAAACCGGGTGCTACCTGTACTGCAGATCACTTATGGTAGAAACAAGCGAGGGGGGAGGGGGGGAGACATTTATAGACATCGATTCTACCTGGAAGAACCTCCAATCAGTTAGAGATAGGATGTACCCAGACGATGCCCTGAGGGCACTGCGTGTGCATTTCGGGAGGAAAGTAAGTTGCCCTGAAGGACAAGAACTATAAGCAGAAAGAGACTGGTGGTGCAGATTCCTAATCCGAGCACTTGGAGGTAGAGGCAGGAGGACCTCAGTGTCAAGTTCAAGGTCATCCTCAGTCACAGCGAGTTCACAGCGAGCCTGGGCAACAAGAGACTCTGCCTCTAAAAAAAAAAAAATTAAACTAAAAAGGTGCTGAGAAGGCCAGCAAGGCAGATGTGAGGAAAGAAGAGGGCAAGAGTGGCTGGCCAGCACGGCATGAGACATGGCAGCTGGAAGGCAAAAGCAATGACTGTGTGAGTCGTTAGGCTCTTCTCTTTTCCCTGTAGGAAGGGACTCTCCTGACTTTACAATCAGCCCCAGACTTTCCGAAAGAGTTCTGACCTCATGAAAGCATTTGCCTTGGCATCAGAGCTTATTTCTGCTGAGCGTCTCATGTCCTGCCCACCTCCTTTCGGTGTCAGATGAGGTGATAACGTGTGTGATTATAAAGAAATGCACAATTGTGACTCAGCTATTCCCCGCCCCCCTGTGAAGCCTCTGCAGTTGAGCCCGCTGTAGGAAGCCAGCTGGCACAGAAGCTTTGGGGGGAGGGGGGGACGTGGGACGCTGAGAGCTTGCATCTAGGAAGGCTGGACACAACCGCTGACCACTTCCGTTTGACTTTACCTCTTCTTTTTCCAGTTCGGCGTGAGGAAGGATGATGAGCGAGACTATCAATTCTGAAAGTTAATCTGTTGGCAACTTAACTCTGAAGAGTCAGCAAAAGGCCATGAGGCAGGCTGGGGACAAGTCCCGGGCTTTCCTTGCTGACTTCTTTTCATTCCGTGGTCATCAGTTTCACCACCAGCATCTGGGCATGAGTCAGTAAAACATGGCCACAAATACTTAAGCAACCGGAGAGAATTAGACACTGAAGATGCAGACAGGAAATCTCCATTATGCAAACAGTCCTCAGGAAGGGAAGGGGCGTGTGGAATAAAAACTTGGGCTGACATTCTCCAATCCTCTAATTACATAAACTCAATCGGCCTGAGAATATGGAGCAAAGTCTAGCCTTTCTCTCAGCTGTTATTGCAAGAGTTTGGGATCCTCTGGGCAGAATGGTTTCGGGGGTGGGGGTGGGGGGTTAGGGGAGGGGGGGCGGAGTATAAGCCTCACCTGACAGCTGGGGAGTGTGCTCATGGCCCTACTGGCCAGACCTCCTCCGTAACTTTGTGGTGGGACATGGTGACCCTAGAAACCACCTTTTAGACTTGAAAATAATCTTCCCTGTCACTCCACAAAGGCTTCAGGTTGCGGGGGGGGGGGGGGGGGGGCAGAAATCCTAAAGCATTGTTCAAAGTGGCCTTAGTCACACAGTTGACACACATACAAGTGCTCAGGGAATTTTTCTCGGTCTCACCGGAGTCACCCAAATCTACCTTGCACACTCTACCAAAGTCAGATTAAGAGGCGACACATAGGGCAAGAGAGACAGATGGTCAGAACACCACTTGCTGTTCTTCCAGAGACTCCAGGCTCCGTTCTCAGTGTCCACATCAGGCTTTCACAACTGCCTGTGCGTTGCCCTCTTCTGGCTGCCCAAACCAACCGCACTCCTGTGTGCCACACCCACACAGATTCATACACATCATTAAAAGAAATATTTGTTCAAGCAAAGGCCCTTTAAGACAGTGGTTCTCAACCTTCCTAATGCTGAGACCCTTTAACACAGTGCCTCATGTTGTGCTGACCACAGCCATAAGAAAATTTTCGTTGCTAGTTCATAACTATAATTTTGCTATCTTTATGAATCATAGTGTAAATATCTGTGTTTTCCAATGGTCTTTTTTTTTTTCGGGGGGGCTGCAACCTATCATCTGAGAACTGCTACTTTAAGACATGACAGATGAACCGTGCACATACATACAGAAGTGTGTGTGGCCCGACGGTGGTGGTTTTCTCCGCAGCCTGACTGGTCTCCGGTGCCCCATGTCTGGGTCAGTCATAACCTACATGTAGTGCTCAAAGCTCCATCTGCATTTGTTCCTTCTCATACAAAGAACATACCCACACACACTTGGAGAAATGCAGAGCTCTTTCACTTCCTTCAACCCCAATATTTCTCTTAGTGAGAAAGAAAAGGGTAGAAGACCCAACCTCTTCACAACACTGCACACAAGCACAGCAACCCAGTAAGCACGCGCACATTATTTTTCCCTGTGCACTACGAGGCAATGAGCAGTTTGGTCGGACAAAGCTAAATCTGTTGGACTTTATTTTTAAAAAACTTTTGCGTTTCCTTTCTTTGCCTATGTGTTTGCTTGTCTGCTTGCTTGCCTGAGATGTCGTGTTTGTGTGTCTGTCAGGTGCCCATCATGTATACCCACTCTCATTGTCAGCCCCCTGCAGTGCCGTTAAAGCCAGGCCTAAGCAGGATATCTGCAGAGCCCACATCAGTAAGGCCAAGAAGAGAGAGAGGGCTGAAGAGAGACCACAAGAGGGTTCCTACTTTATTCTGCCCCCAAAGATTATTCTTTTCCTAAGTGTAAACCTAAAAGGACCAAAAATTGTGTGTTTCTCCTTCAATATGAGTAGAGGAACTTCAGGAAGAGAGAGGGCTCTAGAGCAGAGCACTTGAGAGCATCACCAACCACAGGACCCTGGCAGCAGCCACACAGGACATCCTCCTGAAACTGACCAACCCCCCCCCCCACCTCCTGAGTCCCTCGAGGGTTGGACCCCCTGTCGGGCTGGCGACTGTTACCCAGCCCCCTCTGGCTTTGTTGCTTCTCTGTGTCTTTCCCACATTTATCCAGCTCTGCCAGACTCTTTGGAGCAGATTGACGCCAGTCATCAACACACCTGGTGGAGTCATCACTGTCCCCATGAGCAATCCCCTCTGGGGCTTCCTGCCACAAGAATGTTTGCGAGTTTCACATGAATTTCTGTACATGTAAACAGCAGTCACTGTCTTCCTAGTCTTCTTAGTCACTGTTATGTTTTTTTGTTGTTTTTGGTTAGCCTCATAGTAAACAATATTCCAAAAGTATTAAATAGAAATTTCTAGAAATAATTCTTAGGTTTTAAAATGCATACTCATACCACTGAGTATTGTGATGAAATCTCATCCTGTTCTATACAGTCCAATCTATTGTATGAATCATCTATCCCATGTATCCAGGCTGGATATGCTACACACCCATTAATCAGAATGACTGTTGTACTGCAGTGTTTGACTGTGTTCAATTCACCTCTACTCAATTATAGTTCACACAGTATAAGAGGAACGACGCCTGCAATTCAGGTACTCCAGAGAAGATCTATAAAATGTGTAAGACAGGATAAAAACCTCCACTAATAAGGAAAGAAACAAATATACAAATATATGGGGCTGCTAAGATCTGGCATAAGGACAATAAAATTGTGAAGAACTACAAAGAAGCCTGAACTAGCTTTCTCTGGCTTCTCAATCTACAAGAGATACAACCATATACAAGATCAAAGAAAACAGTGTGTATAGGGTTTAGTACCATCCAAGTTTCAGGCTTTCTGTTCACGTCACTTCCCCACCCCCGAGGCAAGGGCAGAACGGTGTGATATTTGAGACTAACCCAGTTTTGAAGGGCTGAGTGATAAAAATTTCATACTACAGATCTGTGCCAAGTGTTGCAGGGGTGTGGGGGTGGTGAGACATGCCTTTAATCCTGGCACTCAGGAGACCGAGGCCGGTGGATCTGGAGGTCAGACTGGTCTACACAGGCCAGTTCCAAGGCAGGTTTACATAGTGAGACCTTATCTCAAAATTTGAAAAGAGGAGGAGGAGGAAAGAAATCGAACTTATGAAATACTCAAAAGCCTGCAATAAGCACGAGAACAGTTGCTGACCTAAAAGTTGAAATAATGGCCTACGTGAAGGGAAGTGGACTGTTGACCCGAGTTTACAGAAAGTGAATCTGAGTCACAGCAAGGCTCTGAAATTCCGCATAAACTCACGCTGCCTGTAAAAGCCAGGCATCAGCAGTGAGCAACCATGATCTCCGGCTAGTCAAGCAGAAGCACTTTGTTTTCCATTGGGTGGTGACGCCAGGTCCCATTGCTTATGACAAAGGCCCTCGTCAAGCCTGTGTGTCATCGTTTGCGTATGCCACTGCTGCTCCCGTTCAGGAACCGACCCACTTCCCCACCGCACAGTAACTCTTTGGCTTCCCGACAGCCAACGCAGGCCGGTGCGTCGGTGCGGTGTACAGCGCCATCTGCTGGACTTTGTGGGATAAGCAACAGCCTGGGAGTGGATGACATAGACCAAGGTTTCTGAATTCTGCAAGCTTTGAGATTGCTGGCTGCCAGGCTTGACTGCAAGTCTTGCAAGGAACACTAGCAGAAATATGTACCCTGCATTCAAACCAGACCTCGAGACTCCACGTGCGGTCCTTTCCTTGCTACAGAATCTAGCATGGCAAACATGTACACATGTGTATTCATGGTTTGTGTGTGTGTGTGAGAGTGTGTGTGTGTGTGTGTGTGTGTGTGTGTGTGTGTGTGTGTAAAGGGGGCAAGATAGGACATGACCTTTCAATAAGTAGGAAAAGTGACCATCACCACCCTCATTACTGGGTTTGTATTAAATTTTACAGCTAACAGAAATCCATACTTAAGTAATCCCATATAATCTTTCACTACTCTGTATAAGCAGAAAAGGGTGGTGGGGTGGGGGTGCCAAATACTGGCTCTGCTAGTAGAATTACTCATGACTTGGCCATGGCTGAGATGGCAGCTAACTAGGCTCCTTCCTTCTTTACCAAAGTCTTCGCCCACATGCAAATAAAGACAGGCTGAGCAAGGATAAGGAGATGAAGTTGATCCCAGCTAGCTGTAATAGGGCTGACATCAAGCCTCGGCTATTTCTGAGTCTGGAAGCTGGTCTCAGAAAATTCTGGCCAGCGTCTGGTTTAGGGTTTTGCCAGTGTACATTTAGCAGTTCTGAGATGTGCTGTGTCACAATCACGAGGCTCGGTCACTGCTACTGAGACCAGACATCTGTTGGAGGCGGGACCTGCAAGGTATCCCATGGCTCTGCTCTTCCGGCGCTGTGGAGGTCTGAGACTGTTCACTGGACACTGGCAAGCCCGCGGGTGGCCTATGCCATAGCTTCCTAGTTGCGGATGAGCTTGAGGCTCACTGATGCGGGAGGGCGGGGCGTTTTGGAGCTTTCCTGTGAATCGTCCGTGGAATCCTTGAAACTGCTCTGAGATGTGCACCGTGACAAGCTCAGCTTCACAAATGAGGAAGTTGTGTCCTGGGAGGGATCAGTCAACTGCCTTAAGGACACACAGCACAAGGAGGAGTAGGGAAGGACTCTGGCCAGGTCTCTCTTCTCTCGTTCGCAGCAGTTTCCCAGCTATTGGTGCCCGGCTAGTCTCTGAACTACAGTGTATTGCACTACTTGCTGCATGGCCGACTCATCCGTTCTAACCGTAAAGGTAACAGGCTCCCCCTGACCCCAAGTGTAAAGGGATGGTTCAAAGAGAGCTCCTCCCTTCTTTTTGTTTTTAACTAGAATGTCAGACCGAGAACCGGCTGGAACAAATAGTTCTGGGTTAGAGGTCAGGTGATGGACTGGACTCTCGGGCAAAAGAAAACAGGGCCTCTCACGGTAGCTTGCAGGAGTACACTCAAAACCCTGACCCCAGTGAACAGACTTGGAACTGTGCCTGGCTCATCAGGAGCAGGCCGGTAAAACATGGCGTGGATTCGGCCTCAGGTCGTGCCGTTTGGAAGTACACAGCCCATGTGAGGAGCCTTGTGAGGCCGCATCAGCCTTGAGAGCTCTGGAGTCCAAGGCTTCTAAGCTGTAAAGTGGCAGCAGTGACGCCATTGCACAGGAATGGCGTTGAGATGTAGACCAGGAGCTGCCGTGGGAGGACAGGCCCTTCCTTCCCTACCACAAAACAAAAAATGTTCCGGTCACACAATCTGGGGTGCCACGTACATGAGAGGTGGCTAAGGGGCATTTATGCTTGCAACTGTTTGCCCTCTGGTGGTACCTTCTATACAGACTGGCAGGTTCCAGAAGGCGGTTTGAACTTGATGGGTAGTCACAGTGATGTATTTTGTCAAAATCTTTTTTTCACAGCTCCAGCTCACTTTCCACCAACACTAGGTCTGGTTTTCCCCCATGATGCCAACAGTCCCTACCAGCAGAAAAAAACAAACGCCAGACGCCAGGTATTGGTCTAAACTTTAGACTCTAAAACAGTGGTTCTCGACCTTTCTAATGCTGCCACCCTATATTACAGTTTGTTGCTACTTCTACTGCATAACTGTAAATTAGTTACTGTTACAGATATATCTAATATGCAAATTATCTGCTATGTGACACTCCCCCAAGGGGTCAAGACCCACAGGTTAAAAACCACTGTTATAAAAAGCTGGGGCGGGGGGGGGGGCGGGGGGCGGGTCCCTGAGTGAATGAATGCTCTGGCTCTTCCCACAGGAGCAAGGAAGAATTGGCTCAGTATCAGCTTATACCCAACCTCCTTCCGGCTTCCTCCTGTGAGGCCCATCCCCCAGGAGAGCCACAAGCCAAAGAAATGTGAAACTGGCTTTCCGCGCCCCGCCCCCCATCTCCCCAAGCAGCACGGGCCTCCAATCCTCAGCCACACCACACACTTTCCTTTCCAACCTCCAGTGCTACCAAGAACCTGGAAAGCTATTTCCAGAAACCAATTTAAAAAGTCTCCTACCCGATAAATGAAAATCTGAATGTCCAGCGTTAGGACAATGGTCCTTCCCAGTTTGTGGAAGTTTAAATATGTAGTGAAAGAGGGCAGTAACACAAAAGCAGCTTCTTCTAGGCTCATGGAAAACCAAAACACCGCACAGTCAACAGATGGTACTAAGGCAAGACATGAAGTACAGACCGTAAGTGGTGAAGCTATCCAAATCTTGCTATAGAAGCCCTTTTGGACTTTTCTGGCCTCCATACCTGTTCTGTTCAGTACCTGGACTCCACCGCAGACCCTCCTGCCCAAAACAAGCACCCTCTCTCCCCACAAGGCCGCACACCCACCCATAATGATGGCGTCTTCAGACTAGTTTCACAATATAACAAGTATACCACACTCCTGTTGACTGAGTTTTACTATAAATCTAAGGTTGCTCTAAAAAGATATTTTTTAAACTTTGCCTACCTAAATCAACCAACTTTTTTAATGTTGACATTTTAAAAAGTCATTTCTTTATTATTCTATCTTTAGACACTGCTTTTATTTGTGTATCACTCTATCAATAAACACATTTACTTTATTATTTGTGTGTCACTTTATCAACAAATAAACCATTTTATTTAAATTATTTAGGTATTTTGTCACAATAACAAGAAAAGTAATGAATAGCGTAATCAATTGCCAAAGCTGTCATACACAGCCCAGATTCGAAGGAAGAGAAATAGATTCCACATCCCGATGGCAGGTGTCAGAAGTTTGCAGCTGCTTTTACTCCTTCATAACAGCCAATTGTGTGTAAAATAAAGAATTTTAAAATCCTATCACAGTGAGTAATCTCTGAGGCAGGACCAGACTCAAGGTTCACCATCTACTTTCCAAAACAGGCACTTGGTCAGCCTTCTGAGCAGAACAAAGGCCGCCTTAAACATGTCACCTCCACGTAGTCTACAAGCCTGATGTTGCCTCATAGCCCAAGTGAGGGCACCAGAAGCAAGGGTACTAGGTAAAGAGGAACAGTTCAAAGCATTTGAAGTTGGGTTGTTAAGAAGTAAAAAGTCAGGGCTGGAGATATGGCTCAGAGGTTAAAAGCACTGACTGCTCTTCCAAGAGGTCCTGAGTTCAATTCCCAGCAACCACATGGTGGCTCACAACCATCTATAATGTGATCTGATGCCCTCTTCTGGCCTGCAGGTATATATTGCAGGCAGAACACTGTATACATAATAAATAAATCTTTATTAAAAAGAAGAAGAAGAAGAAGAAGAAGAAGAAGAAGAAGAAGAAAGTTCTCCGTAATTCACTAAAGGCCTATGTGGGCATCTCATGTAATGGCATAGACAGAGAAGCAGTGGCAGGCTCTGAGTCATGACTGACCTCAAGGTGACCAAACAAGAAGCATGGAGAAGGTCCTGGTATGTGGAGGCTGAAGCACTGAGGGTGCTGTCGGGGGTGGGGGGTGGGGGGGGTGAAACCCTGGGTGTTCACACCTAGTCAATTGTCAGAGCATCTCGTTGAGATTGGGGTGCAGGCAATGCTCTGCAATGACCCTGTTTCTGCATCTACCTGTTTGCTCATTTTGTAACCTGCATAACTAAATTTCTCTGAGCAGGGCTGTGTCCTATTTGGTTTTGTTTCTTTTGTTCATTTGAGCCGTGGCTTTATTGTGTAGCCAAGCTGGCCTGGAACTCGGGCTCCTTCCTCCTGCCTCAGCTGCAAAGTGCTAGAACTACAGATGTGTTTGCTTTTGCACGGAGGGATCCTAGCACCGTGCCTGACACACAGTTGAGCAGCTGCAAACTTCTGACACCTGCCATCGGGAAGTAGAATCTATTTCTCTTCCTTCAAATCTGGGCTGTGTATGACAGCTTTGGAAATTGATTATTCGATTCATTACTTTTCTTGTTATTGTGACAAAATATCTGAAAAGGGCCACTTGAGGAAGGAAAAGATCACTTGGGCACATAGTTGGAGGGTACAATCCATTGTGGGAGGGGAAAATGGTAGCAGAGGCCTGGGAGAGCTGGCCATACTGCATTTGTACTCAGGAGGCAGAGAGGTGACTGCTGGTGGCCTTCACACTTTCTCCTTTTATTCAGTGAAAAATCCCTGCACCTAGGTTGTGCTGCCCACGTTTAAGGTGAACCATCCAGTCTCAATTTATCCAGTCTACAAACTCAACCACAGACGCGCCCAGAGGATTGTCTAAGAGGTGAGCCTAGATCCTGCCGAGTTAACAATGTTAACCACCGAAGCGTGGTAGACATGACATCCTTTTAGCTCCCATCTTAGCCTTAAAAGAACTTGTCTCTGGCAGTTTGCCTCCTCTGACTCATTGGCCACCCAGATCAAGTAGTTCACTGCAGGCTTAGACACATCCTTGAGATGCCAGCAGAGCTAGATTTCTCCCAGTTGAGGGGTACAGGGCTACAGGCGGAAGAGGAAGAGAAGCTGTTTGACACTGTCCCGAAAGGACCTGTGTCAGATGAATCAGTCATCACATAGTTGGTGGAATGGGCTTCCCTATGGATGCCCACCGGAGAGCTGTCTACTACAGGGGATGGCGGGGCCAAAGCTGCCATGAAGTGGGTCATGTCACACATGGATGATCCAGATGTTGCAAACCCTCGTATCCAGTGGGCCTGGCTGCACAAGTGCTGCTGCTGGTCTTTCCCCCAGAGGCCTGGGTGACCACCATTGTCTCTATGAGCTTCTCCACAGATCAGGACCTGGAAGCTCTGCTGGCCATGAACAAGTGTTAAGAACAGGCTGTACACTAGACCTGCAGCCTCATTGACAACCTAGATGCAGAAGCTGCAGAGGATGCCCCACTGATGACTCCAGGATGGTCCGGGAGCATCTAAAGCTCTTTGCCTTTACTCGTCATGTGGACACATCTACCATGTGTGTTCACCATACCTGGCACACCAAGAAGGAAGGCAGATGGGTGGTCTACAATGACCAGAAAGTGTGTGCCTCCAAAAAGCCACCCAAGGGCCTGGGCTACATCTCTTCCTACTACAGGGTGGTAGGCTAAGTGTCTACTCTCACCCTTTCCCACTCCAGGTAGAGGACAGACCATCTGACATGAGGGACAGGAACTAAGGGATGGACTTCAGTCTCCTGCTTTACCCCTTTTCTCTTTGTCCCCAGCAGCAGAAAAGAGCTGGAGGCTGTAGAAATATGGCCACACAAAGAAGAGGGGTGCTCACAAGACTTTGGGCATAGAGCAGGAATGGGCCAACAGGACTTTGGCGCTTCCTTCTCCTGCATCCTTGAGTCCACACTGCTCTGTTCTCTGTGATGGCCCAGACCCTGAATTGGGGGGGGGGGTGTTTCTTCTGTGTGCATGAATGTGGCTTTATGCATCCTTCCAGGGGAGGGACGATTGCACCTCCTCCACCATGTCTTGGTCCCCATGTGTTTAGGCACGAAGGGAAATAGGGACCTGCCCCTCACCTTTACCCTTCTGCCTCAACCTCCCATTCTGTCTGTTCCTGGTCATCTGGAAAAATGCTAAAATACATGGTGTGAATGACAAAAAGAAAGAGAAAGAAAGAAAAAAAGAAGAAAGAGCAAGAGAGAAAAAAAGAAAGAAAGAAAGAGGAAAGAGGAAAGAAAGAAAGGCAAAGTTGGTCTCTTAAAACACTGAACAAGTGCAGATAACTTTCTAGCACCCCTACTTGGAAGAGCCTACAACCAAGCTGGGAGAGAAAGGAGTCAGGCTTGCAGCTTTCCCCTGCAGAAAGTCAGAACAGCAGCTGAGTGCATCTTGACCCTCCTTATCTGCAGAGCTGTGCGATCACACCTTGGGTCGCACATGCTGAAGTGTATGCTCTGCATGGTCACTATACAGTCCTGGTCTTCACAGGAGAGGCAGGGTGCAGAACCAGAGAGCCCCTGGCCTTAACCTCGGCTTTTAGCCACAACAATCCCACTTTTATATTTTTTCTTTGGGAAAGGTATGCTGTTTGTAAAAAGTGCACTTGAAAATGACCACTTACACATGTAAAACACTACTAATCCATGCTTTGGATTATAAGGTAAGAAAAATCAATGAGCTGTTCACATAAATGCCATGATAGGCTCTACAAGCAGATACAGGGTTTCTCAGGATCAAAGTTTCCTCTAACCCAGCAATTCCCAACCCGGAGGTTGAATGGCCCTTTCACGGGGGCTGCCTAAGACCATCAGAAATGGAGACATTTACATTATGTCCCAGAACAGTAGCAAAATTACAGTTATGAAGTCACAACACAATAAATTCCACAGCATGGGGACGTGTATTAAGGGTCACAGCATGAGGAAAGCTGAGAAGCACCGTGCTAATAGAGTAAAAGAGGACGCGCTGAGCGATGGCAACAGAAAGAGCGTAACTCCAACATAGCAGACCCTCACAGAGAAGGCACAAAGATGCAGCCACTGACCCCAAGCTTCTGAAAGACAAGGTCACAGAAACATCTAACAGAGCAGATAACAGCCTCAGACAGGCAGCCTGACCAGGGCAAGACCCATGAGGACAATACGTGATGCCTGACCCGAGGACAAGTCTGTCAGGTGGACTCAGGGACAGAAACAGCGCCTAGCCAGGCCAGCTGGACCTAGAGGCTCCCACCTGGGGATGGGGCATGTGGTGTGTAGCATTCATGTGCACACACACACACACACACACACACACATGCACACACAGAGTCATGGATTTCCTGATATGAAATGTACACGAATGCACAAACCTTTGTGTAAAAATGTTGCTGATATGAGCAAGGTCCTAGGCTGGACAAATGGCTCAGCCATTCAAGGCTAGACTCACAAGCAAAACTATAAGAGCAAGGTCCTATGATGGTTGTGTCAGTGAATATTGTGACACAGGGACACAACCTGAGTTCTAGGAAAATTATCTGCATCACTTCAAAAATGTCCAAGTCTCAGCTGTTCTATTCTTTTTCTGGGACTCCTATTACCAGGAAATTGACATTTCTGGCCTTCCTATACCCTACTTTTCTCTTGTATTTTGTCGTTTTTCCTTCCTTCTCTCTTCCAGGAAAAGTGCTGTCCTGTCTAGCAACTTGCAAATTCCTTCTTTAAGGTCTCTATCACATGTTTCTCCCATGTTGTCTTCTTTTTTCTAATGACACCAACATTTCTACATGCTTCTGGTTTTTTTTTTTTTTTATTGTCTTATTTGCCTTGAGTTGCTAACACAGTCCTCTCTCTCTCTTTCTCTCTTTTTTGTTTTTTGTTGTTGTTGTTGTTTGTTTGTTTGTTTGTTTGTTTTTTGGATGGGTGTTGTTTCTTTTTTATTTATTTATTTATTTATTTATTCTTGTTACATCTCAATGGTTATCCCATCCCTTATATCCTCCCATTCTTCCCTCCCTCCCATTTTCCCCTTATTTCCCTCCACTATGACTGTTCCTGAGGGGGATTACCTCCCCCTGTATCTGCTCATAGGGTATCAAGTCTCTTCTTGGCAACCTGTTGTCCTTCCTCTGAGTGCCACCAGGTCTCCCCCTCCAGGGGACATGGTCAAATGTGAGGCACCAGAGCATGTGAGAAAGTCATATCCCACTCTCCACTCAACTGTGTTCTGACCATTGGCTAGATCTGGGTAGGGGTTTAAAGTTTACTGCCTGTATTGTCCTTGGCTGGTGCCTTAGTTTGAGTGGGACCCCTGGGCCCAAATCTGCCTATCATAATGTTCTACTTGTAGGTTTCTAGGACCCTCTGGATCCTTCTACTTTGCTATTCTCCCATGCTTCTCTCATTTAGAGTCCCAATAGGATGTCCTTCCCTCCCCTCTGTCCCAGTTTCCTGGTAAGTGAAGGCTTTCGTGGGGCATGCCCCTTGGGCTAGTATGCAGATATAAGTGAGTATATACCATTTGACTCTTTCTGCTTCTGGGTTAACTCACTCATTATGATCATTTCTAGCTCAATCCATTTATCCACAAATTTCGGGAATTCCTTGTTTTTAATAGCTGAGTAGTATTCCCACAGTCCTCTCTTAAAGTATCTGCGTTGGCTTTGGACTATATATAACTGTGGTCTTCCTTTTAACATAAGTTTTCTCCTCCAGTATTGAGGGGTTTTGCTTTAGAAGATAAGAAATTGGTATTCTGAATCAGGAGGAGAATTTAAGAAGGGGTGTTGAGGGGCTGGAGAGATGGCTTAGTAGTTAAGAGCACTGTCTGCTCTCCCAGCGGTCCTGAGTTCAATTCCCAGAAACCATATGTTGGCTCACAGCCATTTATAATATGATATGATAGCCTCTTCTGGCATGCAGGTGTACATGCAAATAGAGCACTCATAAACAATAAATAAACACAATCTTTAAAAAAAAAAAAAGAAGAAGAAGAAGGTGTGATGAGCACCAGGTATTGTAGCTGCTGTCTCTTCCCACAGTGCCACCACTCGATCCTCCACTGGGATTGGCCCAGCCTTAAGAGGAGTAACAGAGCCTGTGCTGTGACAGCAGTAGTGAGAATCCACGTTTCTTACTCCTACAGATCCTTCAGTGTGGCTTTGAGAGAAGGTGCTGCAGCCATGTCATACAACTCGTAGGAAGGCATGCTCTGACATGCATGAGTCATTGATTCCGAGTAGCGTGACAACTACAAGAGGAATAACTAACATGCAAAGCAGAGCCGGGGCTATTTGTGGCAGCCTGGACTGTGTGTTCTAGATGACCCCGCCATGATCTTGGCCATGATATCTCCAGCAGTCCGCCACTTTGCATTCAGAAGCAGGTGCTCTGACCACAAGGCAGGGGCATCTAGAGTCCCTAACCTCGATGGCCTCGTCTATTCAGTATTCAGTTGCTTAAAGTTTCTGTGGAACTTGGAGCCTCACTCAAAATAGTCTAAGAGCCTCTTCCCAGGATGGTTTCAACACGTGCCACAATTGTTCGGCGGTGGTGTGAGCCATGGGCGGGACTCCACAGGGAAGACACCTTTGGCTGGGGCCACCTTTAGGAGTGATTGGTTAGTAAGCGTTGCTCAGGAACAGGACCTAGAACTTCAGTTACGCACAACAGCAGGTCTGAGAAACAGTACAGCTTTGTTCTGTACTGGTGAGAAATGTCTCCTTTCTCTAAGAAATGGCCAGTTTCACATCAACAAAATCCAGCACAGAGGGCTAAATCCAGAGGTCCTGAGTTTAATTCCCAGCAACCACGTAGTGGATCATAACCACCTACAATGAGATCTGGTGCCCTCTACTGGCGTGCAGGCACACAAACAGATAGAACATTGTATACATAATCTTTTTTTAAAATACAGAGACTCTTTTTTTTTTTTTTCTTTTTTGAGATTCTTTAATGTTAACATGCCTTTAAAAGCATTAGTTTAAACTTTTAGCAAGATCATGTGCAGGTTCAGTTGCCTTTACAACATATTTGCATGGAGCTGTTAACTCCCTGGGTCCCCTTTACAGTCCAGTGGTTAAAGATTTCTTTCGGCATGTATACTCCTCTTTACTGCCACTAGGTGGAGCGCTAACCACAATGTATCTATTTGAACCTTGAAACCATTGAACAAGACCAGCCTTGGACAAAGCACATACTGAAAAAAGTATATATTTTTCTCTCAACCCCGAAAAGTTGTCACAGAGCTCCCTGACTAAAGATGATAGTAAAAATGACTTCAATCAGGGAAAGAAAGCTTTTTGCCCACAGAGGTAAGGAAATTACCAAGACAGGTGGGTAGTTGGCAACCTGCCCGGGTCTCATCACCGGTATCTTCAGCAATAATTTAACTCCCCGTTCCAGTGGCTGTCCTGAGACGCCAGATTTTTGAGACCATGACCAGCTCATGCAGACATCTTCCAGAACTTTCTGTCTACCCGAAACTGACTTAATGTACACAAGGATGTGGGGAGCAGTGTAGGGTCTTAGTTCTGAACTGGTTTTGCTGTGTCCTGCTCAGCATCCACCAGATTTCCTTTGCTTCATGCCAGAAGCCCAGATAACTTGCTCGGGAAGTCAAGAGGTCCAGATGTCCCTGGTCCGTGGGCTAAGCTGCTTTCCCGTCTGTTCCTTTGTTCTCAAATCCAAGTCACACTCCCAAAGAAATACAAGACTGTTTAAGCTTCGATCAAACATACACACTCATGTAGATACACACACACACACACACACACACACACCAAATCAGTGTACATGTACGCCAGACTGTGTGATATATCCATACATGCTAAGTGGTGACAAAAAAAAATAATAATAATTGCAAGAGCCAGCGTGATTAAACGGCTTGGAAAGATGTCTCATTGCTTAAGAGCACTTGCTCTTGCAGAGGACACAGGTTCAATTCCCAGCACCTACATGGTGGTTCATAACCACCCTTAATTCCAGTTCCAGAGAATCTGATGTCCTCTTTTGACCTCGCTGGACACCAAGCATATATGTGTGGACTACATACATGTAGGCAAAACATTCAAGCACATAAATACATCTGTGCGGGGGACATTACTAGAAGACTCTCAAGGGTCTGTCTGGGGTTCTCAAGCAGCCTCTCCAGGTTCCAGAAGTCCATGAAGGTGCCCACAAGTCACCCTGAAAGCCATCCAAAGTAGACTCCAAGCCCACCACACCAACATCAACTAAACCGATCCAGACTGACTAATTAGGGTTCTATGGGTATTTTGAACATAAAGTCCTAGTCCTTGGGGGGCGTCTGTTTCTTTGCTTCTTTTGTTTTATTTGCTTTGCTTTGTTTCCACAGATTCTAGCCTAAATGCTCACTTCACACTAAAAATGTAATGCCACCTATGACTTGAATTGAGTCCCTTTTTTAAAAGTTATCTTTTTTATGTGTTTGAGTGTTTTGCCTGCATGGATGTATGTACACCATGTGAGTATCTTGTGCCTAAGGAAGCCAGAAAGAGGGTATCACCTGGAATTGAGATTACAGACCCTGTTTTGTCACTCAGTGGGTCCAGGGAACCAAATCTGGGTTCTTAGCGAGAGGCGAGAGCAACAAGTGCTCTTAGCCATTGAGCCAGTTCTCCATCCCCCTTGAACTGGATCGCAAGGATGGAGGAGCATTCCAAGTGCTGAAGAGGGAAGAACCGGGTGGCCACAAGGAAGTATGAGCTGAAATTCCCAGAGGGAAAACTCATCCATGCCTATGCTAATGAGTCCATAGGCCAACTGCTCTGAATGTAGTGATTGTAAGATTTGGAATGCTGCAGATCCAGAGATAATTATCTTCGGCAATGATTAGTAGTCTCGGAACAGGATTTATTTCCCTCCCACCCATGTGCCTGACCTAGCATCTGGCAGCTGTCACTGGAAACCTTTTGGAATGTAATGTGCTAACTGAAGAGTTCATGAGCTTCTACCAACACAAAAGCTAAGAGCATCATCAACATCTTAATCCTATAGCAGAGACTTCCCCCTCTTCTCTATAACCCACCTGCCTAATGTTTCTTCCTATGTTTTGGTTGGTTTGATTTGGCTTCTTTTTTTTTTTTTTTTTTTCTTTGTGTCCTGGCTGGTTTTATGTCAACTTGACACAAGCTAGATTTATCTAAGAGGAACCCTTGCTTGAGAAAATGCCTCCATAAGATGCAACTGTAAGGCATTTTCTTAATTTTTTTGTTTTTGTTTTGTTTGTTTGGTTTTACAAGACAGAGTTTCTCTGTGTAGCCTTGGCTGTCCTGGACTCACTTTGTAGACTAGGCTGGCCTTGAACTCACAGCGATCTGTCTGCCTCTGCCTCCCGAGTGTTGGGATTAAAGGTGTGCGCCACCACGCCCGGCTGGCATTTTCTTAATGAGAGGCTGAGAGAGGGCTCAGCCCATGATAGGTCCTGGGATCTATAAGAAAGCAGGCTGAGCAAGCCAGTAGGCAGTACTCCTGAATGGCCTCTGCCTCAGCTCCTGCCTCCAGGATCTTGCCCTGTGTGAGTTCCTGTCCTGATCTCATCGATGATCAGCAGTGCTGTGGAAGTAAGGAATGAACCGTTTCCTCGCTACGTTCCTTTGGTCATGGTGTTCCATCACAGTAATAGGTACCCTAACTAAGACATCTTCTGATAGGCTGTGGAGAGAGTTCAGCCGCAAAGTATTTGCTGTTCCAGCATGAGGACCTGAGTTAGACTCCCCAGGACCTGCAGAGGAAACAGCACACACCTATACGGAAGGGAGAAGTAAGAGGACCATGGCTCTCACTAGCCAGCCACCCTAGCTGAGTCAGAAAGTTCCATGTAAGACTGAGAAATCCTGCCTCAAGACCCAAGGTGGACCACAGGTGCATACGTGTACATATGCACATTCATACATACATACACACAAACATACATATATACTCAAATAAGGAAATTACATCTGTTCATGCCATTATAATAGTTTCATAAAGCCGTTTCCACACTGGAACATTTATTTGGAACAACCTGAGTATGTGTTTTCAGGCCATGGTCACTCACACTTAGTTTAAGAGTAAACTCTAATGCCTTTTGAGGTTAGAACTGGGCTTTGCACCACACAAGAAAGGGCAGAGAGTGTTCTAAGTGGTGAGGTGTCCCTCTAATCCCCAGGGTAATAAAACATGTTTCTTTAACACATGAACCTAAAGGATGTTTACATTTGCTATCCAGGCTTTATTAAGGGACACACATTCTCATACCAGGTGCAGACAATGAAGGGCTCTCTCACTGGCCTGACTGTGGCAAACAGGGCGCTGGCAGGTCTAGCCTGTGCCCTTCCTTCTCCTGTGTTGATCTCTTAGATCACATTCCTGAAGCTAGCCCCCAAAGTCTATCCCCTTATGTGGCTACTGGCTCATTAAACACCAAGGTCCAGCAATCAAAATTCATTATTTGCCCACCCTAGCTAACTTGTCCAATCAGGACTTAACTTATGCTAGCACAGACTTCCCCTTTTCTCCTTAAAAACCACTTCTGTAGAGACTCTTGCCTTTATCCAAAGACAGCACCCCTCCCCACTTCCCCAACCTTCATACACACACTCCGCCTCCGCCCCGCCTCCCGCTTTTCCCTGGGGGTAATAAGGCTTCTTTGTGCTGAGAACTTGGTGTCTGGCTGTGTTCTGTGCTGACTCAGAGCCCCCTACAGGCAAGCAATGCTAAGCCTCATATCCATACTGTACTCACAGAGTCAATCCAGTATTGGGCATTTCCTCTCAATGCCTTTAATGACCTGACTCAGCTGTCCCACCAAGGACAAAACTGTTTTGAAGCTGATTGGTCAACCTGTATCACAAGCTTCCTGCTAGGTCTGGCGATAAAAAATTTAGCAGAAGTTATGTCCAGGAAGACCTAAGAGATGAAATCAGGGCCATGGCAGTCAGGAAGAGGTAGGTGGTCCCTAACAGAAGAGATGCTGCAGGAAGAAGCGACATTGGGCAGGCAAACCATGGCCGAGGATTCCGAGTACCTGCTTAGCCCTGTCCTGTCTGTGCAGGTGGAATAAGGCACCCCTAACAGCCTACAGAGCAGCTAAATAGCAGAAAGCATTATCCAAGCCATCCTACTATTCAATGACATGCTCATTAAACAAGAATCTTGGACCAGCACATGTAAGGAATGGTGTCTCAGGAAACATCAGGCTGTCTCCAGGATCATGTTTTGAACCCTGGCCTATTGTTTCCAGCTTTCCTTCTTTCATACCAGCCCTTCTCCTCTCTACTCTGTTTCCAGGGAGTTTTCTCTTCTAACTTTGCCTAGGCAAAGCTGAGTCTTTCCAGGCACTTCTACTTTGAAAAGGTTCTCTCCTTTATCAAGGCTGGGGTACACTGTGTGCCAGGAGGGCAGAGTGAAGAGTGACGTAATGCAGAGAAGACTGGAAACACCCAGCTAAAGGCCAACAGGAGGTGAGCATGCACAGAAGAGTCACACACACACACACACACACACACACACACACTCTACTAGAGTATAAAAGTCCCAGTTCATTTTAATGTCTGCTATTGTGCTTCTAACCTCCTCCCCAGCTCTGGCCCATTCCCTTCTTCCTGGAAGTGTGCTATTTCAAAACAGATTGCCTTTGTTTCTGTATGCTATCCATATGTCTCTCTCCAACTCCTTCCCTTAGGACACAGGAACCTGGGGGGTCCAGCTTTGTGCCCATCTGATTCTGGTAATGTTCTCAGATTCAGAAGTCTGACTGGGATTGCCATAGTCATTCCTGATCATCATTTATATCCCCCCCAAACCTCCGGGGGCCTCCTGACTTTAGTGCCATCTCTCTCTCCTCCACTGTGGCTGGAGTGGACACATCGCTTTCCTAATTGACTGGATCAGCTGCCGCAGTTAGTTTGGTAGCTAGCCAGAACTTAGCAGAGCAGTGATAATAGATCCCTTCCTCATGGGCAGCTTTGGGTCCTACTTCCTAAGCCCTGGAAAATGCATTAATTTTATAATGCGACCAGAAATAGTGACAGATAAAGATGGTAGTATGGAAATCATCCCCCTTTAAGACTTGACAGCAATATATGGCTACAAATTAGACCAAATAGAAGAAAGTGGCTGAAGGAGCTTTGTTGAGGCCAACAACAGGAGGCTAGTTCCTCAAGTCAGCGTGGCTATTTTTATAGATTTTTTTTTAAGTTGTTTTTTGTTTTTGTTTTTGTTTTTTAACTGTGCTCTGTAATGTGATTTGTGGTGAGGGGGAAAAAAAAGGTTCTGAACTGAGTCTCGGCTCTGGATGAAGGCCTGAGTTAGCTGCCAGGAGGATTAAAAGCTTATTACCCGGCAGGAGGTAATGGACAAAGGATACTACCGCCCCTTTCCTAAGAGTTAATCCAAGTGGGCCTGCCAATTGCCTAAATAGGAAGCCATGCTTGCTCCAGAGACTAGGAAACAGTATAAAAGCTGCCTAAAGTGTAGGTTGGGAGAATCTGGCTATTGTCCGGTGTCCCTTCCTGAGAGCTTCTTACTCTGAAATGGTCCCTTCAACAAGCTCTATAATAAATTCCATCTTCTACACTGCTGTGTCTTACAGAATGCATTCAAGCACTGGGAAGCTGAGGAGAGGTCAGAATGAGGTCCCAGTAACTTAACTGAGCAAGTGGGGCCAGGCACTGTGCAAAGTGCTTCAGAACTATCACAAATACAATTCTCACCTCCTCCTCCTCCTCCTCCTCCTCCTCCTCCTCCTCCTCCTCCTCCTCCTCCTCCTCCTCGGAGCAGGGTACCGAGACCCACAGAGTGCCACTGGCCTGTATTGACACAGCCTTAGAGTGGCAGCTACGGTCTCAGAACAAAGCCAGCCTTCCTAGAAGCAATGTCTTTGACTGCCACACACTGCCCCTTAGGCTTCTGCCACAGGAGATCTTTTTCCAGCACCGGACCCTGAAGGCACAGAAGAACAAAAATCCATGTTTGCACTGGAACAAGCTCAGCCAGATGCTTCTGAAGCCCCCATGGCTAAGTGACCATAGTCTCAGTATTTGACTATACTTGTGGGTTCACGCGCACACACGCACATAACACAGACACACACACACACACACATTATGCTGAAGATTTTTTTTTCTTTACTTGGTGCCCCAGCTGGCCCCAAGCCAGACCATGTCTACTTTCTATAGCTGAGCACTTCTCAAATGTATCTCATCAGTATCCATTCTGTCAACTGCAACATTTTAACTGACACCACCCCAAAAGTTGATACAATACTTTTTTCCTTCCCACTTTTCAAGTCATCTGCCAAAGACTTTTTCCTGAGTTCCAGACATGGTAGTAGGAATTAAAACAACAAAAATACTTCTTATCTTCTATATATGAAACTATCCTAAAATATTGAATATGGTTTTCAGAATATGTCCAGACATGTTTAAAGGATATAACATCTCCAATATCCTGGGACCCCAATAATCAGAACTACTGCTGATCTCTACCGTATTCTACAGCACAGTCTGAGAACACCACCCCCAGACCTGGGATTAAAAATGAGCATGAGGCCTCGGATTTCTACCAATGGCGCAATACAGCTCCCTGGAAACGGAAGTGAAGTTTGCGTAACTCTGCTCCTCTTTCGAGAAAACCTTCTTCCTACCCAACCCCTCCGTTGTTATGGAGCTGACCGTCCTCTGACTACAACAGGAACAATTACCAAAGATGAGTAACAACAGGTAGCTATGTTTCCTGTGTTTCTGCATGGCTTTGCCTGACTACTGACTGCAACCTTCAGTTATGAGGAAATTCAGCAGGTGTCAATACAACAGCCACCCACTTATTTCTGGTGAAGATGATGAGAAAATGAGGCACATGATTCCAGTCTTGAACAGGAAACACAAAGGTGCGGTCGAGCATCTGGTGCCCACAGATTCTTACCTGAGAGCACCATTTGTATGAGTTCACAGTCAAATGCCGGTCCTCTGCTGAGCGCCCCACCCACACGCTTGGGTGTGGACTCTCCATGGGTCACTTCTTCTGTTAATCCTGTGCCTAAATCTCCCTTAACATCTCTTCTTGGGCTGTACTAAAAGTGTAGAGCTTTATTTTCTCTTTCTTATTCTTTTACCTAATATGGCATTTAATTTACATAACATTTGCAATCTACTTGTAAGTAATCTAGATTTAGAGGCTCCAGTAAGAAAAATCTAGTTTATATGCAGAGGTCACACCGTTTTACATAAGGGACTCAAATATCTAAGGATTTTGGGTATCCCGGGTATCCCCACAGGGACCAAGGTGCCACTGTCTGTTCAACGGGACCATATGAACAGCCTACAGGTAATGGTGCTGGGAAAGCAAAGGTAGTTTCTATCCTAGTGACACTCACACAAACAACACGAGAAGTTCACTGGGAGTATTTCTAGGATCTGTGGAATTTGTGGCATTCCATAACATTAGCCCTTGAGGTTTCTTTAGAGTCACTTCAAATCATCAGTGGCTTGCCTCAGAGCTCCCCAATAGTAACAGACCCCTAGGATGTGATCTCTCCTGGCTCTCTGACTTCAAACATCACAGACCAGTTTCTTCAGCTGTCTCTGCAAACCAAGACTCACCACCCTTCCATGTTCTCTGAACCTACCAACTGACCCCCCCAACACACACACACACACACAGAGAGAGAGAGAGAGAGAGAGAGAGAGAGAGAGAGAGAGAGAGAGAAAGAGAGAGAGAAGTTCATTGTCAATTTGCTGCTAGAGTGAAAACCAGAACCTCTTATGACTGGAAACAGGATCTGTGTGCTATAGTATATTTGTTAAATGAAATTCTAAACTGCCTTAGGTGTGTGACGACTACAGCATTTCAAGAGAAATGGTTGAGTGATCAGAGCAAGAAAAGGGGAAGGGGAGCTAACATGAGACTGCTAAGGAAAAACACAAAGCTTTCCACCAAAGGACACACAAGAAACTAGTACCCGCTTAAGTATAGGGTGGGGATTGAGAGGGGTACTTTTTCGTATATATTTCCAAATAATGAACTAGCTGCTTTCAAAATATTCCTAAGAGGAGGGAGGAGGAGGAGACGTGACCCAAGAACATCGGAGGACAAGCTGCAACCTCCCTGAAGCTGTCCTGGGAGAGTTCCCGAGAAAACGAGAGGCAAGAGGAGGAAGGGAGGACCTAGCTCCTGTGCCATCCATGCCTGGCTGCCCATCCATTCCAAAGCACAAGAGCATCACCTGTACAGGGAAGATGAAGCCTCCCACATAGTGAAAACCACCACGCTTATGACTTATTAGCACTCTACTCGGCTATACCAGCCTATCCATAAAGCTTTGAGCTTTTCACAATAGAAACTTCTCGTACATGGAGATTTTCCCAGAGAAAATGCTAAAGGCAGAGGGCAGGTTCAGTGGTACCTGTTAAAGCACAATGAAGAAAGCTTCCTCAGGAACATAACCACAGCTACAACCACTGCAAGGCGGGTGTTGAGGCAGGGGAGACTCAACTCCAAATCACAAAGGGCAGTTGGGACTCGTAACCAAGGAGCAAAGGCTAGCCCGTTACTATGTGGAAACATCAGGAGACATAAGGATTTGAGCTAGGTCAACCTAACGGAATCCCGGCTGAAGCCAGGCAGAGTTCACGGTCGTCACTTGGGGCATAGTGGAAGTGACATGGGAGTCCTGATAAACTACCTTAGCAGGACTCTCTGCCACATCTGGGGTGGAAGGAAATGGACAGCTGGACCCAGCAGAAGATCTTGGAGTCTGACTACGGTTTGTCTAAGCAAAGAACCTCCCCGAGCCCAGTGCAGTTTTTAGCTGGGTTCACGTGCTTCTGTTTCTAGATTTCCGGTTGTGGGAGAGCACCTGCGTCCATCGAGCATGGCCTATAGGACACAGGTGTGTGTTCCAAGATTTGGCCATAAACCTGAGAACTAAGGCTCTCCTGCCTTGCTACCAAGACAGAAAGCACACCATCAGGTGGTGTCCCCGACCCGCAGGTTCAGTTATTCGTGGAGTGGCGAGGAGGGTCGTGACCTGTGAATAAAGCAATGGGCGAGAGAGAGACAGGGGCCCAGGGAAACATTGCTTGTCGAGGGCCGTTTATTGTAAGGGGGTATCCAAATTTAAAGTGAGCTTCTGGGAGGGCGGGGGGTAGGAAGGAATGCAGTGGAAAGTTACAAAATCTTCTGGGCCAGGCCCAAGGACAGCAGGTGTGGAGTGGGGTGATTATTCAGAAGTCGCGATACACCAAATGTTCTCTTTCTCAAGGTCAGGCTGGATCTTTTGTGGTTGCCAGGCAGAATAATTATCCCAAGTATGCAGACAGCTGTGGCTTTCAGCCAGCAGGGCCTCTCAGCCACTGGGGCAGGTCAGGCAAGGTCCTATGGCTCCTGACAAGGTGGGTCTTTGTCGAGAGTGTAAATCTGAGCGGACCACAGGAGGGAGGTCTCCTGCACAGCCAGGACAGAGAGTGTTGCCTTCCCTCTGGCTGTGAGTGAGTGGTTCCACAGCCCCATGCCTGCCCCCACTGTGGAGTCCTTCACGGGAATAGTCCTTCCTCCCCCTGGTCCCCACTTAGAACATCCCAAATGTCAGAAGGAGAGCCCCGCCCCTTCCCATGACTACTTACCAGGCCCTCACCACCAGGCCCTACTTACACTTTGACAAGCAAAAATATATTGACCATTTTTGTCACAGATAAACTTCTCATTTATCTGCCTGAAAATCTTTTAACTGAACCTTATATTAATTCCCTTGTCCTTCTGTTTGCTGGTTTGGTTTGGGTTTGTTGTTGTTGTTGTTGTTGCTGAGTTTGGTTTGGGGGGTGTTTTGTTTTGCTTTTGTGGTAGAGGGTGTTTATTGGTGAGCGTGGTGCTGAGGACCAACCAAACCCAGGGCTTTGCACTTGCCAGGATAATATTCTACCACTGAGCTAAGTTCCAACTCACAAACTTTTTGTTCTATGGGAAAGCAATGAAGCATGCTTGTTATCACGGGTATGGGGAGGGGGTGGGGTTAATGTTGCTGTAAGAGAGACAGAAGCAGATCTCGGGACAAGGAAGGCCTTGCAGCACCTTCTCTTTCCTCTTGACCAATCGGTGTCCACATCCTCTGTGTCTATAGGTAGCTTGGGCTATGGTTTTTCTGGTGTTTGTTTCTCTTCTATTTTACCTTATGCTCTTTGGTCATGTCGTTTCAGGTAACAGGTGTGTACACCTGTTCCCAGTGATGGTTTCTAGGTAGGACAGCTTGTCCCCTCTAATTAATTTTCCCTAAATGTTTCATTTCCTTTCAGCATCTCACTTCACATTTAAGGAATATTTTTTTTGCACCCAGATGTAGCCATGACTTTTGTGATTGTGCATGTACTGTTAACAAACACAAAAGAAATGCCTGATACATTGGCAACTCAGTATCCTAGGCTCTTTCCTTGCTTCTAAAATTGCTGGCTCCCAGTGGCACAGGCCTCATTTAGATCTGGGGTGCTTGCCACTAGTTGTTTAAAAAAAAAAAAAAAGGCTTCAGCACCGCCTTTTCTTTTCTCTTGCTTCTGGGGCTTAAACTAGGGGCTTTGCACATGCTACGTAAACTCTTTCACTATACTTCTCAGCCCTGTTTTTTTAAAGCATCTCAATAAACTGTCCGTGATGGCCTTTAAATCCTTCTGTAATCCATGAAGGCCCTGAGAATCTGCTCCCCAACTCTCAGGTACCTGGGCTTATAGGCCCTCACCACTGGCTCACACCCCCAGGCCCGGACCACTAGGCTCTCACCACCAGGCCCTCACCACCAGGCCCTCACCACCAGGCCCTCACCACCAGGCCCTCACCACTAGGCCCTCACCACCAGGCCCTCACCACCAGGCCCTCACCACCAGGGCCTCACCACTAGGGCCACACCACCAGGCCCTCACCACCAGGCCCTCATCACTAGGCCCTCACCACCAGGGCCTCACCACCAGGCCCTCACCACCAGGCCCTCACCACCAGGCGCTCACCACCAGGCCCTCACCACCAGGCCCTTACCACCAGGCCCTCACCACCAGGCCCTCACCACCAGGCCCTCATCACTAGGCCCTCACCACCAGGGCCTCACCACCAGGCCCTCACCACCAGGCCCTTACCACCAGGCCCTCACCACCAGGCCCTCACCACCAGGCCCTCACCACCAGGCCCTCATCACTAGGCCCTCACCACCAGGGCCTCACCACCAGGCCCTCACCACCAGGCCCTCACCACCAGGCCCTCACCACCAGGCCCTCACCACCAGGCCCTCACCACTAGGCCCTCACCACCAGGCCCTCACCACCAGGCCCTCACCACTAGGCCCTCAACACTAAGCCCTCACCACTAATCCCTCACCACCAGGCCCTCACCACCAGGCCCTCACCACCAGGCCCTCACCACCAGGCCCTCACCACTAGGCCCTCACCACCAGGCCCTCACCACCAGGCCCTCACCACCAGGGCCTCACCACTAGGGCCACACCACCAGGCCCTCACCACCAGGCCCTCACCACTAGGCCCTCACCACCAGGCCCTCACCACCAGGCCCTCACCACCAGGCCCTCACCACCAGGCCCTCACCACCAGGCCCTCACCACCAGGCCCTCACCACCAGGCCCTCACCACCAGGCCCTCACCACCAGGCCCTCACCACCAGGCCCTCACCACCAGGCCCTCACCACCAGGCCCTCACCACCAGGCGCTCACCACCAGGCCCTCACCATCAGGCCCTCACCACTAGGCCCTCACCACTAGGCCCTCACCACCAGGCCCTCACCACCAGGCCCTCACTACTAGGCCCTCAACACTAAGCCCTCACCACTAATCCCTCACCACAGGCCCTCACCACCAGGCCCTCACCACCAGGGCCTCACCACCAGGCGCTCACCACCAGGCCCTCACCACCAGGCCCTCACCACCAGGCCCTCACCACCAGGCGCTCACCACCAGGCCCTCACTACTAGGCCCTCACCACCAGGCCTTCACCACTAGGCCCTCACCACCAGGTCCTCACAACCAGGCCCAAACCACCAGGCCTTCACCACCAAGCCCTCACTACTAGGCCCTCACCACCAGGCCCACACCACCAGGCCCTCACCACCAGGCCCTCACCACTAGGCCGTCACCGCTAGGCCCTCACCACTAGGCCCTCACCACCAGGCCCTCACCACCAGGCCCTCACCACCAGGCCCTCACCACCAGGCCGTCACCACCAGGGCCTCACCACTAGGGCCACACCACCAGGCCCTCACCACCAGGCCCTCACCACCAGGCCCTCACCACCAGGCCCTCACCACCAGGCCCTCACTACTAGGCCCTCACCACCAGGCCTTCACCACTAGGCCCTCACCACCAGGTCCTCACAACCAGGCCCAAACCACCAGGCCTTCACCACCAAGTCCTCACTACTAGGCCCTCACCACCAGGCCCACACCACCAGGCCCTCACCACCAGGCCCTCACCACTAGGCCGTCACCGCTAGGCCCTCACCACTAGGCCCTCACCACCAGGCCCTCACCACCAGGCCCTCACCACCAGGCCCTCACCACCAGGCCCTCACCACCAGGCCCTCACCACTAGGCCCTCACCACCAGGCCCTCACCACCAGGCCCTCACCACCAGGCCCTCACCACTAGGCCCTCACCACTAGGCCCTCACCACAAGGCCGCACCACCAGGCCCTCACCACCAGGCCAACACCACCAGGCCCTCACCAGTAGGTCTTTACCAGTAGGCCCTCACCACCAGGCCCGCACCACCAGGCCCTCACCACCAGGCCGTCACCGCTAGGCCCTCACCACTAGGCCCTCACCACCAGGCCCTCACCACCAGGCCCTCACCACCAGGCCCTCACCACTAGGCCCTCACCACTAGGCCCTCACCACAAGGCCGCACCACCAGGCCCTCACCACCAGGCCAACACCACCAGGCCCTCACCACTAGGTCGTCACCAGTAGGCCCTCACCACCAGGCCCGCACCACCAGGCCCTCACCACCAGGCCCTCACCACTAGGCCCACACCACCAGGCCCTCAAGACTAGGCTCTCACCACCAGGTCCTCACCACCAGGCCCTCACCACCAGGCCCTCACCACTAGGCCCACACCACTAGGCCCTCACCACCAGGCCCTCACCACTAGGCCCTCACCACCAGGCCAGAACCACCAGGCCCTCACCACTAGGCCAGAACCACCAGGACCTCACAACAAGGCCCTGACAACTAGGCCCTCACCAGCAGGCCCTCAACACTAGGCCCTCACCACGAGACCGCACCACCAGGCCCTCACCACGAGGCCCTCACCACCAGGCCCTCACCACCAGGCCCTCACCACCAGGCCCTCACAACGAGGCCTTCACCACCAGGCCCTCACCACCAGGCCCTCACCACCAGGTCCTCACAACGAGGCCCACACCACTTGGCCCTCACCACTAGGCCCTCACCACTAGGCCCTCACCACGAGACCGCACCACCAGGCCCTCACCACGAGGCCCTCACCACCAGGCCCTCACCACCAGGCCCCCACCACCAGGCCCTCACCACCAGGCCCTCACCACTAGGCCCTCACCACCAGGTCCTCACAACCAGGCCCTCACCACAAGGCCCTCACCATGAGGCTGCACCACCAGGCCCTCACCACTAGGCCCTCACCACCAGGCCCTCACCAACAGGCCCTCACCACCAGGCCGTCACCACTAGGCCCTCACCACTAGGCCCTCACCAACAGGCCCTCACCACTAGGCCCTCACCACTTGGCCCTCACCACTTGGCCCTCACCACTGGGCCCTCACCACTAGGCCCTCACCACGAGGCCGCACCACCAGGCCCTCACCACCAGGCCAACACCACCAGGCCCTCACCACGAGGCCCTCACCACCAGGCCCTCACCACGAGGCCCTCACCACTAGGCCCTCACCACTTGGCCCGCACCACAAGGCCCGCACCACCAGGCCCTCACCACTTGGCCCTCACCACCAGGCCCTCACCACCAGGCCCGCACCACCAGGCCCGCACCACCAGGCCCTCACCACTTGGCCCTCACCACCAGGCCCTCACCACCAGGCCCTCACCACCAGGCCCTCACCACGAGGCCCTCACCACCAGGCCCTCACCACGAGGCCCTCACCACTAGGCCCTCACCACTTGGCCCTCACAACCAGGCCCCACCACCAGTCCTCACCACCAGGCCCTCACCACCAGGCCCTCACCACCAGGCCCTCACCACCAGGCCCTCACCACCAGGCCCTCACCACTAGGCCCTCACCACCAGGCCCTCACCACCAGGCCCTCAACACCAGGTCTCATCACTTGGCTCTCATCACCAGGCCCTCATCACGAGGCCCCCACCACCAGGCCCTCACCACCAGGCCCTCAACACTAGGCCCTCAGCACCAGGTCCTCACCACCAGGCCCTCACCACCAGGTCTCATCACTTGGCTCTCACCACCAGGCCCTCATCACGAGGCCCTCACCACCAGGCCCTCACCACCAGGCCTTCACCACTAGGCCCTCACCACCAGGCCCTCACCACCAGGCCCTCACCACCAGGCCCTCACCACTAGGCCCTCACCACCAGGCCCTCACCACCAGGCCCTCACCACCAGGCCCTCACCACTAGGCCCCCACCACAAGGCCCTCACCACCAGGCCCTCACCACTAGGCCCTCACCACTAGGCCCTCACCACCAGGCCCTCACCACCAGGCCCTCACCACCAGGCCCTCACCACTAGGCCCCCACCACAAGGCCCTCACCACCAGGCCCTCACCACTAGGCCCTCAGCACCAGGTCCTCACAACCAGGCACACAACACCAGGCCCTCACCACTAGGCCCTCACCACCAGGTCCTCACCACCAGGCCCAAACCACCAGGCCCTCACCACCAAGTCCTCACTACTAGGCCCTCACCACCAGGCCCACACCACCAGGCCCTCACCACTAGGCCCTCACCACCTGGCCCTCACCACCAGGCTCTCACCACTAGGCCCTCACCACTAGGCCCCCACCACAAGGCCCTCACCACCAGGCCCTCACCACTAGGCCCTCAGCACCAGATCCTCACAACCAGGCACACAACACCAGGCCCTCACCACTAGGCCCTCACCACCAGGTCCTCACCACCAGGCCCAAACCACCAGGCCCTCACCACCAAGTCCTCACTACTAGGCCCTTACAACCGGGCCCTCACCACCAGGCCCTCACCACTAGGCCCTCACCACCAGGCTCTCACCACTAGGCCCTCACCACTAGGCCCTCACCACCAGGCCTTCACCACCAGGCCCTCACTACTAGGCCCTCACCACCAGGCCCTCACCACTAGACCCTCACCACCAGGCCCTCACCACTAAGCCCTCACCACCAGGCCCTCATCACTAGGGCCGCACCACCAGGCCCTCACCACTAGACCCTCACCACAAGGCCCTCACCACTAAGCCCTCACCACTAGACCCTCACCACCAGGCCCTCACCACCAGAGCCTCACCACCAGGCCCTCACCATCAGGCCCTTACCACTTGGCCCTCACCACTAGGCCCCACACCACCAGGCCCTCACCACTAGGGCCGCACCACCAGGCCCTCACCACCAGGCGCTCACCACCACGCCCTCACCACCAGGCCCTCACCATCAGGCCCTCACCCCCAGGCCACACCACTAGGCCCTAACCACCAGGCCCTCACGACTAGGCCGGCACCACCAGGCCCTCAACACCAGGCCCTCAACACCAGGTCTCATCACTTGGCTCTCACCACCAGGCCCTCATCACGAGGCCCTCACCACCAGGCCCTCACCACCAGGCCCTCACCACTAGGCCCTCACCACTAGGCCCTCACCACCAGGCCCTCACCACTAAGCCCTCACCACCAGGCCCTCATCACGAGGCCTTCACCACCAGGCCCTCACCACTTGGTCCTCACCACCAGGCCCTCAACACCAGGTCTCATCATTTGGCTCTCACCACTAGGCCCTCACAACCAGGCCCTCACCACTAGGCCCTCACCACCAGGTCTCACCACTTGGCTCTCACCACCAGGCCCTCACCACTAGGCCCTCACCACCAGCGCTCACCACTTGGCTCTCACCACCAGGCCCTCACCACTTGGCTCTCACCACCAGGCGCTCACCACTAGGCCCTCACCACTAGGCCCTCACCACTAGGCCCTCACCACTAGGCCCTCACCACCAGGTCCTCACCACTCGGCCCTCACCACTAGGCCCTCACCACCAGGCCCTCACCACTTGGCTCTCACCACCAGGCGCTCACCACTAGGCCCTCACCACTAGGCCCTCACCACTAGGCCCTCACCACTAGGCCCTCACCACTAGGCCCTCACCACTAGGCCCTCACCACCAGGCCCTCACCACTCGGCCCTCACCACTAGGCCCTCACCACCAGGTCCTCACCAGCAGGCCCAAACCACCAGGCGCTCACCACTAGACCCTCACCACCAGGCCCTCACCACTCGGCCCTCACCACTAGGCCCTCACCACTAGGCCCTCACCACTAGGCCCTCACCACCAGGTCCTCACCAGCAGGCCCAAACCACCAGGCGCTCACCACTAGGCCCTCACCACCAGGTCTCACCACTTGGCTCTCACCACCAGGCCCTCACCACTAGGCCCTCACCACTAGGCCCTCACCACCAGGCCCTCACCACTAGGCCATCACCACCAGGCCCTCACCACTCGGCCCTCACCACTAGGCCCTCACCATTAAGCCCTCACCACTAGGCCCGCACCACCAAGTCCTCACCACCAGGCCCTCACCACCAGGCCCTCACTACTAGGCCCTCATCACTAGGCCCTCACCATTAAGCGCTCACCACTAGGCCCTCGCCACCAGGCCCTCACCACTCGGCCCTCACCACTAGGCCCTCACCACCAGGCCCTCACCACCAGGCCCTGACCACTAGGCCCTCACCACGAGGCCGCACCACCAGGCCCTCACCACCAGGCCCGCACCACCAGGCCCTCACCACCAGGCCCTCACCACTAGGCCCTCACCACCAGGCCCTCACCACTAGGCCCTCACCACCAGGCCCTCACCACCAGGCCCTCACCACTAGGCCCTCATAGCCCACCAGGCCGTCACCACTAGGTCCTCACCCTTTGGCCCTCACCACCAGGTGCTCACCACCAGGCCCTCACCACCAGGCCCTCACCACCAGGCCCTCACCACCAGGCCCTCACCACCAGGCCCTCACCACCAGGCCCTCACCACTAGGCCCTCACCACCAGGTGCTCACCACTAGGCCCTCACCAGTAGGCCCTCACCACCAGGCCCTCACCACTTGGCCCTCACCACTAGGCCCTCACCACCAGGCCCTCACCACTAGGCCCTCACCACCAGGCCTCACCACTTGGCTCTCACCACCAGGCGCTCACCACTAGGCCCTCACCACTAGGCCCTCACCACCAGGTGCTCACCACTAGGCCCTCACCACTAGGTCCTCACCACCAGGTCCTCACCACTAGGCCCTCACCACCAGGCCCTCACCACTAGGCCCACACCACCAGGCCCTCACCACTAGTCCCTCACCATTAGGCCCTCACCACCAGGCCCTGACCACTAGGCCCTCACCACGAGGCCGCACCACCAGGCCCTCACCACTAGGCCCTCACCACCAGGCCCTCACCACTAGGCCCACACCACCAGGCCCTCACCACTAGTCCCTCACCATTAGGCCCTCACCACTAGTCCCTCACCACTAGGCCCTCACCACCAGGCCGCACCACTAGGCCCTCACCAGTAGGCCCTCACCACGAGGCCGCACCACCAGGCCCTCACTACCAGGCCCGCACCACTAAGCCCTCACCAGTAGGCCTTTACCACTAGGCCCTCACCACCAGGCCCTCACCACCAGGCCGCACCACCAGGCCCTCACCACCAGGCCCTGACCACTAGGCCCTCACCACCAGGCCCTCACCACCAGGCCCTCACCACTAGTCCCTCACCAGTAGGCCCTCACCACCAGGCCCTGACCACTAGGCCCTCACCACGAGGCCGCACCACCAGGCCCTCACCACCAGGCCCGCACCACCAGGCCCTCACCACCAGGCCCGCACCACCAGGCCTTCACGACCAGGCCCTCACCACCAGACCCTACCACTAGGCCCTCACCACCAGGCCCTCACCACTAGGCCCTCACCACCAGGCCCTCACCACCAGGCCCTCACCACTTGGCCCTCACCACCAGGCCCTCACCACCAGGCCCTCACCACCAGGCCCTCACCACCAGGCCCTCACCACCAGGCCCTCACCACCAGGCCCTGACCACTAGGCCCTCACCACCAGGCCCTCACCACCAGGCCCTCACCACTAGTCCCTCACCAGTAGGCCCTCACCACCAGGCCCTGACCACTAGGCCCTCACCACGAGGCCGCACCACCAGGCCCTCACCACCAGGCCCTCACCACCAGGCCCTCACCACTAGGCCCTCGCCACAAGGCCCTCACCACCAGGCCCTCTACACCAGGCCCTCATCACTAGGCCCACACCACTTGGCCCTCACCACCAGGCCCTCACCACCAGGCCCTCACCACCAGGCCCTCACCACTAGGCCCTCGCCACAAGGCCCTCACCACCAGGCCCTCTCCACCAGGCCCTCACCACTAGGCCCTCACCACTTGGCCCTCACCACCAGGCCCTCACCACCAGGCCCTCACCACTAGGCCCTCACCACTAGGCCCTCACCACTAGGCCCTCACCACCAGGCCCTCACCACCAGGCCCTCACCACCAGGCCCTCACCACCAGGCCCTCACCACTAGGCCCTCACCACTAGGCCCTCACCACCAGGCCCTCACCACCAGGCCCTCACCACCAGGCCCTCACCACTAGGCCCTCACCACCAGGCCCTCACCACTAGGCCCTCACCACCAGGCCCTCACCACTAGGCCCTCACCACCAGGCCCTCACCACTAGGTCCTTACCACTAGGCCCTCACCACCAGGCCCTCACCACTAGGTCCTCACCACTAGGCCCTCACCACCAGGCCCTCACCACCAGGCCGTCACCACTAGGCCCTCACCACTTGACCCTCACCACTTGGCCCTCACCCCCAGGCCCACACCACCAGGCCCTCACCACTAGGCCCTCACCACCAGGTCCTCACCACTAGGCCCTCACCACTAGGCCCTCACCACTAGGCCCTCACCACTAGGCCCTCACCACCAGGTCCTCACCACTAGGCCCTCACCACTAGGCCCTCACCACTAGGTCCTCACCACCAGGCCCTCACCACCAGGCCCTCACCACCAGGTCCTCACCACCAGGCCCTCACCACTAGGCCCTCACCACCAGGTCCTCACCACTAGGCCCTCACCACTAGGCCCTCACCACTAGGTCCTCACCACTAGGCCCTCACCACCAGGTCCTCACCACCAGGCCCTCACCACTAGGCCCTCACCACTAGGCCCTCACCACTAGGCCCTCACCACCAGGCCCTCACCACTAGGCCCTCACCACCAGGCCCTCACCACCAGGTCCTCACCACTAGGCCCTCACCACTAGGCCCTCACCACCAGGTCCTTACCACCAGGCCCTCACCACTAGGCCCTCACCACTAGGCCCTCACCACCAGGCCCTCACCACTAGGCACTCACCACTAGGCCCTCACCACCAGGTCCTCACCACTAGGCACTCACCACTAGGCCCTCACCACCAGGCCCTCACCACTAGGCCCTCACCACCAGGCCCTCACCACCAGGTCCTCACCACTAGGCCCTCACCACTAGGCCCTCACCACCAGGTCCTTACCACCAGGCCCTCACCACTAGGCCCTCACCACTAGGCCCTCACCACCAGGTCCTCACCACTAGGCCCTCACCACTAGGCCCTCACCACCAGGTCCTCACCACTAGGCCCTCACCACTAGGCCCTCACCACTAGGCCCTCACCACTAGGCCCTCACCACCAGGCCCTCACCACCAGGCCCTCACCACCAGGTCCTCACCACCAGGCCCTCACCACTAGGCCCTCACCACTAGGCACTCACCACTAGGCCCTCACCACTAGGCCCTCACCACTAGGTCCTCACCACCAGGCCCTCACCACCAGGTCCTCACCACCAGGCCCTCACCACCAGGCCCTCACCACCAGGTCCTCACCACCAGGCCCTCACCACTAGGCCCTCACCACTAGGCCCTCACCACTAGGCCCTCACCACTAGGTCCTCACCACTAGGCCCTCACCACCAGGTCCTCACCACCAGGCCCTCACCACTAGGCACTCACCACTAGGCCCTCACCACTAGGCACTCACCACTAGGCCCTCACCACCAGGCCCTCACCACTAGGCCCTCACCACCAGGCCCTCACCACCAGGTCCTCACCACTAGGCCCTCACCACTAGGCCCTCACCACCAGGTCCTTACCACCAGGCCCTCACCACTAGGCCCTCACCACTAGGCCCTCACCACCAGGCCCTCACCACTAGGCCCTCACCACCAGGCCCTCACCACTAGGCCCTCACCACCAGGCCCTCACCACCAGGCCCTCACCACCAGGCCCTCACCACTAGGCCCTCACCACTAGGCCCTCACCACTAGGCCCTCACCACCAGGCCCTCACCACTAGGCCCTCACCACCAGGCCCTCACCACTAGGCCCTCACCACCAGGCCCTCACCACTAGGCCCTCACCACCAGGCCCGCACCACTAGGCCCTCACCACCAGGCCGTCACCACTAGGCCCTCACCACCAGGCCCTCACCACTTGGCCCTCACCACTAGGCCCTCACCACCAGGCCCTCACCACCAGGCCCTCACCACCAGGCCCTCACCACTAGGCCCTCACCACCAGGCCCTCACCACCAGGCCCTCACCACTAGGCCCTCACCACTAGGCCCTCACCACTAGGCCCTCACCACCAGGCCCTCACCACTAGGCCCTCACCACCAGGCCCTCACCACCAGTCCTGCACTGAGAGAGAGAATTTTTAATTAGCATTAAAGCAACCAGAACAGCAGAGCTTTCTAACTCATAACCCCAAATAGTTGAGATGCAGGTCAGCAGGTACGCTAGGCCAGGGCCCCAGATAGATGATAAGTCACAAAGAATGCCATGCTAGGAAGCAAAGAGCTATTGATTGTTCCAGGGACCTGCTGGCCATAAAACATAGGGAGGGTACACAAGGACAAATTCCTGAGAGAAACAGGTACTGGACATGATCGAGTGAATAATGAGCCAAGACCCCTCATCCAATCTTATGGTGTTTGCTTAACCCCCTTTGAGGCCCGCACACAATGTTCCACGTTTGAGTTTAACCAGATGTGTTGTTAGCTCAGATAAACATCTACCCTCGGGTTCCGAGGAAAACAGAAACTGAGGACTGCTCCCGTGTGACTAAGTCCGACCTTACCCCAGATCTGCCTACGCAATTTGCTGATGTTCAAATGTTTGAAACAACCAATCGTGTGTGGCCGTGCCAAAACTTCCCACTCCCCCTAACCTTTGGCCATATAAACCCCAAACCCCTGGGCTTCTGGGTCGACCCCTCTGTCTCCTGCGTGAGATACGTGTCGACCTGGAGCTCACCACTAGGCCCAGGCTCCACACTGCTCTGTACAAGCGTCTGTTTCCTTGCTTTACATACTTAGTCATTCAGGCAAGCAGCTACCAGGCTTCTTGTGCCTCTGGCTTTCCTGTCACAGGGTCTTATTTTCTGTTCTTGCTTTTTAATCCTTGCTAGTGAACCAGTTTTTCTATCTGTATTTTTACTTTAATGTTTCTTTGTTCTGCTTTCACCATTTCCTCCTGGCTTCTTTGACCTCCTTGCTAGCCTGGGCCCCACAGTTGGAATTTTAGCCGTGCATGAAAGGCTGGGCTACTTCAGTTATCCAGCTCCTCCTAGCTCACCTACCCCATAACCTATTGCTCTCTGCCAAACAGAACCACATAGGCAAGGCCCCCTCACTGCAAAGACCCTCTTCCTCCATTCCTTCGTATCCCACCATCCCTTTAAGCTACTGTTCTATTTTGTCCCTTGCTCTGTCAAGTTTCCTACTGACAAATCTGGCTGGGTGTGGTGGGGCACATCTTTAATCCCAGAAAAGGTAAGGCACAGGCAGGCAGATCTCTGTGAATTAAAGGCCTGCCTGCTCTACCTAGGGAGCTCCAGCCCAGGTGCTGCAGCTGTATAACAAGACTTTAGCTCAAAAGCAAAACAAAATCAAACAAACAATTACTAAACTGAACTGGTTTTCGATTCCCCACTTTCCCAACACTACCTTCAGTAAGAAAAAACAAACAAACATGAAGTGATATGTGCAAAAAGGAAAATATTCAAAGATGAAAAAGAAAACATCCCTACTCCATCTGTCTGCTTGGGAAATATATTAATTGACTACTTCGTTTCAGGACTTCAAGTCTCTCTAAAAAAAAAAAAAAAAACATTGATTTTACATATTCTGTGGCTGTGTGTGTGTGTGTGTGTGTGTGTGTGTGTGTGTGTGTGTGTGTGTGCATACTACATATCATACGTGTTTTACACATTCTCAAACCTATAACTGTACATATGCTGTCAGTTGTATTCAGTTGTATTTGTAGGCACGGATACCTGTGAGGTTCATGTGTGGAGGATTGTGGCGTGTTCTCTATCACTCTCCACCATATTCCTTCCAGGCAGGGTCTCTCCTTGAACCACCAGCAAGCGCCAATGATCCTCTGTCTCTACCCACCTCCGTGCTAGGGCTATAGGCACCAGGGGAGAACCATCCATGACTTTTCACGTGAGTGCTAGGGCCTGAACTCTGGTCCTTCTACTCGGACATAAGGTATTTTTAAACATGAAGCCATCTCTCTACCCACCTACATAATTATTTGGTAGACAAATAACTTAAATTTTTATATATTTTTTGTTCGTCTTTGTTGTTGTTGTTTTCGAGACAGGGTCTTCCTGTGTAGTCTTGGCTGTCCTGGACTCACTTTGTAGACCAGGCTGGCCTCGAACTCACAGCGATCCAACTGCCTCTGCCTCCCGAGTGGTGGGATTAAAGGCGTGCGCCACCACACCCGGCTCAAATTTTTATATCTTTAGTACAATTTACTATCTTTAATGTCTTCAAAGTAGCCAGTCACAGATTCGCCCTGATTTGTATAATCAATTCCATATTCATGGATGTTTAGATCAACCTCGTGTTAAGGTTGTTTTAATATTCTTATTAGAAATGAGCCCAACAAGAAGCTGCATTCAACAATTCTAGTGTGCAGGTGACATTTTGTCTCTTTGTGCTCTGAAGCACTTTCGTTTTGTTTTTCTTTTTGTTTGTTTTTGTTTTTATTGAGACAGGGTTTCTCTGTGTAGTCTTAGCTGTCCTGGACTTGCTTTGTAGATCAGGCTGGCCCCGAACTCACATCGATCCACAAAACTCTGCCTCCCAAGTGCTGGGATTAAAGGTATGTGTCACCACACCCAGCTGCATTTTCCTTTTTGTACTGTCTACTCTAGAGCTCATGTGGCACCTATTTGATGACTCGGCCTTAAAAGGGATAAATTTCTCCAAACAAACCTCTGCAGGAGGTCTGAGAAGGAGGCCAAAGTCAGCAGGATGCCAGCTTTCCGGGGCATCCCCATGACTCAGTGCGTAGGTCAGAGACTAGCAGGCAGAGGGCAGAAGACTGCTCAAGGCTGTGTTCCTTCATTGCAACAGTCACCCCATGGAAAACTCATGCTCCCTCTAGGCCATTTTCTCCAGGGCTTCCCACCCCTGGCCAGCAGGCCTAGGGCAGGTATGAGGCCAGCTACCAATGCAGCTGAAAAATGCACTGGAATACCTAGCTCCCCTCTTGTGAGGACTCTTCAATCTTCAGGGATCTTTCTCTCTGAGCCTTTCTTACTGGTCAGGAGGCAAAAGGCATACATTTCAATGCTCTTTACCAGGCTAAGCAGGACAGGAGGGTGAGAAAATGTGCTAATGGTCATAGGGTAAGCAATGTTACATTTTAGTTAGCCATGGGGAAATCTAATCAGTCGACGGTGGTTTTCAATACAAGCTTCAGTATTTACCCTTCCTTGTCCTCAGTTTGGCATCCCAATTCTTCGACAAGAAGCTCCCATTGATATTACAAGTGATTAAAAAAAAATAAGTTGAAAGTTCGTGATGGTTAGGGTTTTGTTTTGTTTTTTAGGTTTTTCAAGACAAGGTTTCTCTATGTAGCCCTCGCTGTCCTGGACTCGCTTTTGTAGACCAGGCTGACCTTGAACTCACAGTGATCCACTTGCCTCTGCCTCCTGAATGCTGGGATTAAAGGGATGCACCACCACTCCCGGCTCTGGTTAGAGTTTTTTGAGACAGGGTCTCGATGTAGCTTTGGCTGACCTTGAGCTCACTATGTACACTAGACTGACCTCGAATTCATAGAAATCTGCCTGTGGCTGCCTCCTGAGCACTGGGACTAAAGGCGTGTGTCACCACGCCTGGCCTTTCCAGTTTTAAAAACAAGACTGCACAGTACTAGATCTTAATCTTTGACAGCTGATGAGGGTCAAAACATTTTTCAAAAAGAAAAAAAATTTCTCTATTAGTATTCTGCCTGCATTTACGTCTGTGAACTACACACAGATCTGATGACAGCAAGGGCGGAAAGGTTGCCTGGATCCCCTGGAGTAGGAGTTACAGATGGTTATAAGCCACCAAGTGGGTGCTGGGAGTTGAGCTCAGAGTTTCTGGAGGAGCAGCCGGTGCTCTTAACCATGGAGCCACTTCCTAAGACATTTTCAAGCACTCCATTGCACCAATTGATTATTACTGACTTTTATTGCCCCTTTGGGGAGCATTTGAGCTGAGCGCTTTTCCATGTTGTGTATGTGAGTGTGTGTGTGTGTTTACAGGGTAATTAGTTAGAACAATCATCAATTCATGAGGTGTATGGAAGACGCGCTGTGTACAGATAGTAAGTAGCAAAAAGGCTGGTCTGGAACCAGATTTTAGTTGTAAATTCATATCATATCATGTTTCCACGTTGTGAGCTTCCGTTAGCTGCATCAAGTTCAACTTAGCTTCAAGGATGGCACTGTTGTCGGGCACGCCAAGAGCTGGTGGGAACATCATGAATGGATTTGAAACAGAAAAGTACTCAGGGATATTTTCAGAAAAGTCTAGGAATGTGGCTCTACTCCCACACCTGCTTGAATCACTTTTTAGGAAATTCCATGCACACCCAAGACTATAATCTTACCTCATGGGATGGTTGTCACAGGACCTGTTTCTTCCTAACTCTAGCTCTGCAATCTTACCAGAATGGGTAAGATGTGCCACTTACTTACAGGGGGTTTGTGCTAAGTGAGGACGCTCAGTTCCTTGGGGAGCACCAGCCTCCCTGAGAGGCAGCCAGCACTCCCTTCACTGAGGTGATCCCCACTGTTCCATGCAGGCCCTGGGAAAGCAGCCAGCAGAGAAATGACAAGGATGCAAGTTCTGCACTTAGGGCTCAGAGTAGGTAATTCTTTGGGGTCCTTGGCCACCTCCAGTGGTTCTCCCTTTGTGACCTTGATACACTCTGTGGACCAATGCAGGGAGCAATTGCTTTGGACTGATACCTGAGATCAAATCCCATGTCTACCACCTCTCGGCTGTGAAGTCTTGATCACCTCCTAACCTCCCAGCCAGCTTTCTTGCTGCAAGTGGCTAAGAGCAGATGCTGCCCCCTCTACCTCAGGCCTTTAGCTTTACTTGCTCAGCAAGCGTCCTATTGGCAATGCACCAACTACTAAGAAGCTATCTATCCTAGGAAAAGGTGTGAATGTTGTTGGTTGCTTCCCCACCCGCATTTTCCCTTTCTCCATCCCTAAGGAATGTCTGTTTGCTTAGGAATCCACTTCTCCCATCTGCCTCTCCTTCCTTAGGGAGAAGTTGAAGCTATTTCCACCCTAAAGGGGCCAAACATTCCTTCCCACCCCACCCCAGTCCCTAGGATTTGGGAAAGGATTTGTGAAGCAAGTTTGTTTTCTCTGCTGTGGCTATTCACAGCTGAGACACCCCAGGAGAAGGGCTGAGCTACCAAATGGTGCAGGCCTTCAACACAGCTATGTCAGATTTGTTGTTGTTGTTGTTGTTTAGGAGTGTTTTTAAGTGTTATTATTTAAGGTAGTTTAACTTAGTTCTTCTGGCCTTTAAAGCCAAAGTCACCTAAGAGGTGAGGAATGATTTGCTATACTCAGAACCCTTTGGTTTTGCTAACATTACCTAGGGATGCACACTGGAGAGCAGCCCGAGCCCTGATGGTGAAGGTGAGGAGAGGACGATACAGTTTCATGATCATCAGCCATCCATCTTTGCCTCTTCTTGATGAGTCAGAAAATTCAGTACTGTTTAGGTAAACAATGGAATGTATACTCCCTCTGTCAGGCCTTCTCGGAGAACTTTCTTTGTGCAGTGGACAGCAATTGATGCAGAAACTAACAACTGGTCAAAATTGCAGGAAATAAGGAAGTGTCGGAGTGTCCAGCCACAAACAGAACACCTTTACCACGCTTCCTTTGCCTGAGACTCGGGTAACGTTGAGGAAGAGGGGCTAGAGGGAATGTGGGAGGACCAGAGTGGAACAGTGCCTTCTGAACATCACAGGACCATCGTGTTCATGACCCACAGCAGCTGGTTGACCTCACAAGGTCAAGCCAGTCAGCACTCCAGTGTGGAGTGGGAGGGACTAAGGAGGCACTATGAACAATGGATGGCATCTGTGGACAGAGGAATCAGTTTCCTTGTACTGTGTGTCCCACACGCTCCAGGTCCACCACACTCCAGCGTGCCCCATACTCATGAGTATACAGGTAGCAGCCACAGGCTATAATCTATTGTGAGGGAGGGAGGGGGGGGTTAGAGGGGGGGAGAGAGAGAGAGGAAGCATGAACTTGGGAGGGGGTGAGGAGCGGGTCTGGGAAGAGTTAGCAGGAGGATTGGGAGTGAGTACGATCAAACTATAAATATATTGTATCCATGTATGAAAATCTCATACATATGATAAAATTATTTGATTGATAAAAATATTATATTAGAAAAGAGGAGGAGGAGGCAGAGGAGGAGGGAATATGCCTTCTCCCTTAACACTTAATTCAGGAGGCTTGAGAGATGGTTCAGCGGTTCTCTGAGTTAGGGTCAGTGTTGCTGTGATGAAACACCATGGCCAACACTTCAGCATTCATCATCACAGGAAGTCAGGACAGGACAGGGTAGAAATCTGGAGGCAGGAGCTGATGCAGAGGCCATGGAGGGGTGATGCCTTCTGGCTTGTTTCTCATTATGTGCTCAGCCTGCTTTCTTTTAGAACCCAAAACCACCAGCCCAGGGATGGCACAATGCCCAAAGAGCTGAGCCCTCCCCCATCAATCACTAATTAACAAAATGCCCCACAGGCTTGCTCACAGCCCAATCTTATAGAGGCATTTTCTCAATGGAAGTTCCCTTCTCTCAGATGACATTAGTTTGTATCAAGTTAAAATAAAACCAGCCAAACCCCAGAGGACTCAGGGTTTTGTTCCTAGCACCAACAACCATTGAAACTCCAGTTCCAGAGGATCCAACAGCTCTCCAAAGGCCTCCAAGGACACCAGCACACACTTCGTGCACATACACATATGCAGGCAAAACACCTATATACGTGAAATAAATCTAAAAACTCATTGTAATAAAAGTGTTAACCCAGTTGGGCAGGTGAGGCACTTGGCCAAGTGACCACCCCTGAGGAAGGGGAGCTCACGTCAGACCATGCTAAACAGGTAGAAGGAATACATGGTTAATGAGATACTGTACTTTTCACGTGCCTGTTTTTCTGAATCGCTGAGAAAAGCTCAGCTTTCCACTCCCTCTATCTGTTTCAGCATGCTTTCCGTCGCACTGAGGGCCTCACTGTCTCTCACTTTCCCCTTCCTACAATGTGGCAGCTTGTGTCATGCGAGGCCGACCCTTATGCGGCTCAGCTTGAATGGTATGGCTTGTTCGCTTCTCTCTGTGCCCTTGTGCAGCTGCCAAGATTTCCAACTTGCTGTCCAGAGGTTTTGTTTAGAACTCAAGTTTCCTTTTGAGTTCCTTTTTAAAAATTTCTTTATCAGTAAAACCAAGAACCCCAAGAGGGGAACTCAAATTTCTCTGGTGACTGTGACCATTCTGGCGGGACTCTCTCATGTTTCTAATACGAGTAGCAGTTTCAGAAAGATGTTCAGGGGTGGCCTGGTGACCCAGTTCCACTCAAGATGTAGAGGAGAACGCTGCTAGGGGAAATTGTGTAGTTGGAAATGCCTGTCTGCTATGTCCCAAGCCCTGATTGAGAGCACTTGGGGAATGAAAAAAAAAAAAAAAAGAACAGACACACATACAGAAAAGCAGAATGTGTTCATTCGCTGATGGAGTGGCACCTACTACCAACACAGCTCAGAGCTGCCATGTGTGCTTATTATGTCTAGTACAGATTCTGCGGTCTCCATAGGTGGTCTCTGTAAGGAAGGAGGCTCAAGTTGTCAATACAGAGATAGAGGAGGAAGCTGTACCTGCTAGTTATTGTACGCACTGGACAGATAAAGGCTTTGCTCTTCTCACATCGACCCTGAGAGTGACTGGCTTTGCCAGTTTCTCATGGGTCTGAGGTGTTGGTTTTTGCCAGGGCTGTGCCCACACCCACAGTACACTCTCACTCTACTCTACTGTCTCTACTCTATACATCTGTCTGTGCCCCTTCTATTGTAGCTAACACACGTGTGTGAATGAAGGACAGATGTGTGGCTCCTGTTGTAATCAGGACCGGTAGACCAAGAGAACCTCAGAGACAGTACCTGTGACCTCTAGGCCTCTGCACTAAGATTTGTCCATAAACTCCTGCAGATAAGAAAAACATACTCCTCAAATCAAAACTGAGTCGGAGTGGACTTAGTGACTTCATACCAGAAATGGCCCAAATAACCCACTTAGTGACGATAGCTACATCAAATCCTTCTTGTTGAGATAGTGTTCTGAGATCTGAGGCTATCTGCTTTGCCTCCAAAACTTGTTAGAAGGAATCTACATCACAGACCAAATGAGTCGTTCACGCTGCAACCCCAGTACACCCATCTCAAAGGCGATGGAGTTGAACCACAGCTTGAAAACCTGGCTCCCTGTTTGACTTCCTTTGACCCTTATTTGTCATAAAAGTGGGGTGAAGTCTGTTTACTCTCATGACTGTGAGTTTGGCTATTAGCAAGAAGGCTTTGGGGGAATCTCAGAAAGCTTTGTGAGGGCAAGGCAATCAGTGATCAGAAGAGCCCGAAGAAATAATAATGCTTGGCCTTGAGTTACAAATATCATCAGTAATTAGGATCAGAAGTACATGACTTGACCACAAACCTTGACCCCTGTTGTGAAGGGGCCCACCAGTCTGTTACCCCTGTCTTATATATAAACCACCCCAATATCAGCCTCTTAAGCAAGATAACCCTTTAGGATAAAAATCTCTTCTACTTTCTGAGCAACTAGCTCACTCTGGGGAAGTTCTTTCTGTTTTGGTAATCTTGCATGCCAACTACCTGGTTTTCATTTCAAGACGGGAAGACTGAGTCACCAAGGTAACCAGATGACATCCTGTGAGATATCCTGCCTCAGCACCAAGAGCTGGTAGAGGAGATAGTAAATAAAATGTGTCTTCTCTATTGGAATCTCTAGGAAAGGAATTCCAATCCAGGCTTTAGTTCCTTTGGCCTGGTATGCCTATGTTTGAACTAGTACTCCCTCTGTGAACTCAATAGCAACAATAAGACAGTGGAAGCACCTACGAAGCCCAGGAGACAGGGTCTTGAACTTACAGGGGAGCAAGAAACCACAGCAGAGCCCAGGGACTCTAGGGTCATGGGTGGTAACTTAAGATTTCATGACCAACCTGAACCTGGATCTTAGAAACTGTGGTAAGAGGAGCTTCCCAAATGTAAGGCAGCCTGTTGGGAAGGAGCTAACTCTTATGACCGTAGTTGAATTGCACGCCCTCCAAGTCAGGCACCCTTCCATTGTTTGGTCAGTTTCGGATCTACCTTCCAAAGTTGCTGTGGAGGTTAAAACTGCTTGTACTACGTCTACTACATGAACAGCACACAATAAGTGGGTGGCTGTCTGTGTTTGCTAATTTCAGCAAACAGGCGAGGAAGTGCCCTGAGGGACTTTGCGACAAAGTTAATGATCCCCCATAGTCAGATTTGTGGAGGGCCACAGAGCATTCCACAGAGGGTGCACAGCCACACACCGAAACCTTCCTACTCTGGTGACATGTTTACTTACCTGAAGCCTCCAACTATACACCTAAGGGCAGTCGTAGCTCGGAAGTAAGCCATGGCACCCCTGCAGACTCTGAGGTGCCCTCAGAACCAGTTCAGCCTGTGAGAGTCCAGAACCATTCCAGAGCGAGCTTGGATAGACGCTGTAAGGTTTTCTTGCCCCAAAGCACTCCTGCCGCTAGCTACTTAAAGCATGTCCTCGATCAAAATGGGCTCATTTCCTGTGTTTCCTGAGAGATGTAGCCAGTCAGTTACACACTTGAATATTCATATGTGGCTCTACTTTGTTAGGGACCCTTTCCCTAACCACTCTCCAGGTGGACTGCTCTCTCTTGGTGCCCTTAGACCTCTTTTGTATCCACCTGTGTAGATGATAATATTTGTGGCCATTTTCCACGACTATAACCCCAACTTCCCTATGAATTCCTAGGGATGGAATTATATATAAGGACCTGTGCAGCTGGTAGCTGATTAGTAAATATTAACTGGATGAGTTCAGTGAGTGACAAGTCCAGAGTGCATTAGCTCTTCTGGGAAGTGCTGCACAGCAGACACCTCTTTCCTACTAGACTTCGTGCCTCCTAGGCGTGCTCACATGATAAGCTGCTCTGGCCTTCATATGTCACTGTTGTTGTTTTTTTTTTATTTAATTTTTTATGTGTTTTGCCTACATGTATATCTGTGCACCATGCACATGCCTGGTGCTCATGGAATCCAAAAATGGGCACTGGAGTTACAGATTGTTATGAGCCACCATGTGGATGTTAGGAATCAAACTTGGGTCTTCCGGAAGAGCAGGCAGTGCTCTTAACCTGTGAGCCATCTCTCCAGCCCAGTGATTGTTCTTTTAATATAATTTTCTGTTGTTTATAAAGTCTCTTAAGAACAGGAAGGAAAACTGCAGTCATCTTGCATTATCAGAGCCCCACAAGTTGGAGTGCCAGCGTGTCTAGGGACTGTCTGGCAGCACCACAGAGCAGGCCGGAAGTCTGGACTAAGGAGATCAAATAAGGCAACAGAGAGCTGGGCTCCAAGAACAGTGCTGCATTCAAGAGCAGCAGTTAGTTGGGTGTTTGGATCTAGCTGAGACCTAGAAGGCAAACCTAGGAGAGCTTGGCTATTCCATGTAAGTAAAAGCAGAGGGCAGTAAAGATACCTTCAATGTTCTGCCCTAGCCACAAGAGGATGGCAGTATTGGGAGGAGGATGTTCAGGTCTAGGAGAAAGCTGTGCAGCTTATGTATTAAGTCAGTGAGGCTGGGATGCTGGAGGGAGTGTCAGGTGGGGCTTCTCAGCATTCCTGAGGTCTGGAAGAGAGGTCCGGATAAGGATATTAGATATTATCGTATATTAGATAATGACTCGGATATTAATCTCAGGCTGAGCTTCAGGACAGATGTAGGAACCAGATCCGACTGGGCTGCCTGCCTGTCTTGCTGTTTCATGTCCTGTTTCTAGCAGCTTCCATGTCTGTGTTTATCTTGGTTAGCTAGTCATGTTTACTGCTCTGAGAGTGAGCCCCTCCCTTCCTCGAGACTTTTCCTCCTGTGTGCAATCACCTCTTGAGGGATTTCACCTGAGTGGAGGATTCCTGTTTGGCTGCCTATAAGAAGGCTCTTTGGAACTCTGGAGGAGAAGGTAAATAATAAACCACTGCGGCGGCTGCTGCTGTGGCTGCTGCTCTCTTAGCACGAAGGACCCGCTGTGTTATTGTGTGTGTGTGTGTGCGTGTGTGTGCATGAGTTAAATCCGCAGTCGCTCGCCCTCGACTCGGTACCGTGGTGGCGCGGGCACCACAGACAGACAGAAGAGTTCCCCTATCTCTAGGTACTATCATTCATAAGACTTGAGGTTAATATGGTAGACTCCAAATCAGACACTGTAAAATTAGAGAATCATGCTGACAGAAAAAGATCCTCATCTGTCTGGAGTTTGGAGTTAGGGATAATGTGTGACTGTACAGCCAGGTCTCTTAGGAGGTTTCCATGGTTCTGCACATGCTAAATTCACACTCACGCTTCTTGGTTAGGCTGGTTCTAGGATGGTTAAGCAACCAGAGGCATTTCAGCAGGAGGAGATAAGGAGGTCAGATTGCAAGGGGTTAGGAAAGAGGAGGTGAGACAAACACGGTTGATTACCATGGTATGGGAGAGAGACCGGACAGTCAGATTGTTAGGAGGAGAAGGTAGCAGGGCGGGAAAGACCAGACAGATGACATTAACAGACAGCCTGCACTATATGCTGGTGCCCCAGGGTCATGGGAACAGTAAGAGCCCTGCAGACAGCTGGGCCTCAAGAGGTCTCCAGGAGGGGCTGGCACCTAGGCTGAGGTAAAGGAAAAGAAGAGCAGGGCCCAGGCTTTATCCCTGAGCTTGTTTAGAAGTGTGGGACGCTACAGGTCGTGAGGGCTCCAGCCCTGCCATGAAGCTGTCACCTCAGCCACACAGCCCTGCTATGCTTCTTGGGTGTTGACAGGGCTTCCTCTGAGCTACTTCTGTGGCCCTGAGTCTGGCCGTTGGATTGTTATTTTGCCATTTGATGTTGGTAACAATGAGAGAGACAAGAAAGTGGCCTCCAGAAGTTAACTCTGTCCCTTCCTCTTTTGTGACAAGATACACCCACCCCCACCATGACATGGCTCTGGGCTTGCCTCCTATAAGATTCTCTGGCTCCAGTGAAACTTGCTGCTTCTTGGAAAAGAGATTTAGCCTGACAGGAGTTTTCTCTTTGCTTTGCTTATTGAACAGACTGGTAGAAACAAGTCAGGCAGGACAAGAGCTGCATTCTGTCTGCAGTTTGAGGTCAGGGGTTATAGGGGAAGTTGTTTCTTAGTGAACAGCTGTTCAAAGGTCACTAGCCCTAAGGCTTTGGGAATGAGACAGGCATAGCTTCCCAGGTAGGTCCTGTGGCAAAGTGCATTCACAAATCTGCCCTCTTAGTATAGCCTGAGCATTGAACACCCTACTTTTCAGAGACCAAAGTTCAAGTCCGAAAAGCTTTGTCAAATCACCATATTTTTATATGCCAAGAAGCAGTTCCCCTAATAACACAGCAAACACCCAGCTTATAGGCAAAGAAAACACCCTGGTCACAACCCACACAGCCCAATCGCCATGCAGACCCCACTTCCTATAAGTGTCAAAGCTTTCCTTAGTGAATGCGGTTAAGTTTTTGAAAACAACCAAAAGAGAAAAAAAAAAGAGAATTTACTCTAAGAAGTCCCGTCTTCCTTCCCAGAAACTGGTCACTGCAGTCTCTGCTACCCTAGAAGGTGACTTAGTTCTGATCCCTGCTATTGGACAGTCATTCCCCAAACACGGAGGACACAAAGAAAGCCTGGCCTATGCTATCACAGATTAAACAGCAAGTGTGTCTTCGTAGGCCTAGTGACTGGTGAGTCATACCAGAATGATTTGACTTTGGGGCTGGCCCTTTAAAACTGAAGCACTCTACTTGTTAACTCCTCCTCCAAGGAGGTTCCTTATTAAATGAGAGCCCGCTGGCTGGGCTGCGGTTCACGGTTCACGCCAGACTAGTGCTTTCAAGTGAACACTGAGGGTCCCTCCTGGGGAAGCCACGCAGCCTGTCAGCATGGCTCAGGAGTTTGTGAATTGCAAGATCAAGCCTGGGAAGGTGGTGGTGTTCATCAAGCCCACCTGTCCTTACTGCAGAAAGACCCAGGAAATCCTCGGCCAGCTGCCTTTCAAACAAGGGGCTCTGGAATTTGTGGATATCACAGCCACCAACGACACCAGTGAGATTCAAGACTATTTACAACAGCTCACCGGGGCGAGAACAGTGAGTGTACTCAAATGCTGAGGAAATGGCTCCTGGGTTGCTGTTTCCGCTCAGAGCTGTGCAGACATCTGTGCCTTTTCTAGGATGCCGCTGCCAGGGCTCTGTCCTTCAAAGCAGGGTATGGGGGAGGGCCCTGAGGGAAGAAGACACTGGTCAAATGAGTAGGCAGCGCTCTGGTGTGTGGTGCCAGGCCAGTGACAGCTGGGCGGGTGGCAGGGAACTATGCATCTGAAGGCTTTGTCTTAAGTACTATTTTGAATTGACAGCGTTCATCTGGCAAGACAGGAGGCAGCCACGCGGCTGGGTGTGATAGAACACACACGCGCGCGCGCACACACACACACACACACACACACTTCCCTCTGTTTTCATGTGTCTCCGTGGGCTTTGCGATCCTTCATTTTCTTATCTCTCGGCTTTCTTTATGCATCACCTAGCTTGCTGGTTCGGATCTAGCTCCACCCACTAGAAGAATAGACCCTATGCTCCATTTCCCCCGCTTCTGCTGCTTTAATTATAGGATTTTTTCAGGCCTGCTGTTGTTCAGATGTGGTTACCACAGTGCTTACTGTGTGATCTCACAGGTTCGTGCCTGGGAAATCCTCGGTGACCCTAGCTGCAGGATTAGAGTGGGCACTTCAGAATCCTGTTCCGAAAATATACTATGCGTCTCTCTAAGAAAGAACCCTTCTTTCTCCCCTCAGTAAAGGCTTCCTTTGTGTCTGGGCTGCTGGGGGAATGCCCAGCCTAACAGTCTCTGGGGCTGGAAGGGTGAGCTTGTCTCACTGTCACTGGCGTTGGTGGAGGACAAATCCTAGGATCTGGCAGCTCCAACAAGCCAAGAACCTTGGCTGCCTGCCTCCAATACCAATTAAAGAGACACATGACACTGAAAAGCAGAGAAAAGACACTTATTCAACGGGGCTTCCCTGGGGAGATAAACAAATAAAGGGGCTCAGAGACTTCCAAGTTCATGAAGTTTAGGGTGCGTGTATGTGTACGTGTTGTGTGTGTGTGTACTCATGGCCACGCGACAGGCCAAGGGGTTAACACTGGGTGACTTCTTCACTCACTCAGTCACTCTCAATCTTATTTTTTGAGACATGGTTCATCACTGAATACTGAACCTGGAGTTCTTGGCCTGGGCTGGATTGTCTGGCAGCCAGGGAGCCCCCTGGGGTCCTCCTATCTCAGCCTCCCCAGCATTGTGACTTACACCCAGCTTTTTCTGTGGGTTCTGAAGGCTAAAACTCAGGTCTTCACTCTGATGTGTAAACACTTTCCTAGCTGAGCCATCTCCCCTCTTAAATAGAAGGCAAGTTTACAGGCCAGGTCCAGGTGAGGGCCCCAGAACTGTGTGAGATCTCTTCCTGTGAGGGTGTCCTCCTCCACTGCCTGGCACCAGGACTTCACAGGCTTTCTGGGGAAATAGTCCTGAGGCCCATTATGTTTACACAGACTGATAGCCAAAGGGAGAGGCACGAAGATCTCCTGACAGGGCAGTCACACAAGCTCACTTAAGTCCCGCTCAGGGGTACCTTATGGCAGCGTTGGCAGAAACACATTTCCTACTTGAGCTTAAATGTGACTTAAAGAATTTCTTCTGGGATCTTGGTATATAAAGCCTTGGAAATTATTTGATTCAAAAATCTGCATAGTGGTGCAGACCAAAAGTATGTTGCTTTGCTGCTATGGGATGAGGTCTCAGAGCAGGGACACAAGCGGGGCGCAGCCCTGAGTGAGTGAAGAGAAGTGTGGAGGTTCCTACAGGCCGCTGGTCTGGCTCCCACCCTCCCTCCCTCCTCCTGGAGAGTGCTTCCCAAAGCTTGCTAGGCAGTGAAATCACCTGGAGAACTTTTCAGATAAGCCCATGTTCAGGGCATATCCCAGACTCATTGCCTCCTAATCAGCACAGCTGGGAGCCAGTCATCAATAGATAGTGTGAAAGGTCTGTAGGTGGCTACAGTTACAACAGAATTAAGAAAAATGTTGTTCTAGCCGGGCATGATGGCACACGCCTTTAATCCCAGCACTCGGGAGGCAGAGGCCAGCCTGGTCTACAAAGTGAGTCCAGGACAGCCAAGACTACACAGAGAAACCCTGTCTCAAAAAAAACAATAAATAGATAAATAAATAAATAAAATAAAATAAAATAAAGAAGAAGAAGAAAAGAAAAGCGCTGTTCTTAGTACCACCTGTTCTGGAGAAAGACAAAAGTAAAACCAACCAACCAGCAAAGTCCAAATTTCTTCATTTAACAAATGCTAGCATTGATTTATAGAGCAACACTATTTTGTAGTGGCCTTTTGACTTTAAAATAGCAAAAGCTGTGTATGCATGTGTACATGTGTATACGTGTGTGTGTGTGTGTGTGTGTGTGTGTGTGTGTGTGTGTACACGCATGTGTAGTGTGTACACATGTACCAGAGGTTGACCTCAGGCTGTTTCTCAATCACTCTCCATCTTAGTTTGTTTGAGACAGGGTCTCTCACTGAACCTGCACCCACTGCTCTGTACTGCCGTGCATGAATTTTGCATGGCTGCTGGGGGAGCGTCTGCACTCATGCCCTCACGCAGTACCCGAGCAGTATCATCTGTATGACATGTATATATATCCCCCACCCAACAACAGATTCTTGGGTCCAAATCCAAATGCACCCCTTTTGAGAGAAGCACAAATGCTTCCAACTCATTGCATCCAGATCTTGGATAAGGCTGTATTCACCTTCGGAGTGAGAACTTGGGAAAGGTTGGCTGTTCCATTGCCCTGTGTGCCCCATGGGCTTTGGTGTACAGTAGGGGCTCAGCAGGACTGGATTATAGAAGTGGACTTCAGTCTAGCTAGACTGAAGAGTCAGAAGAGCTTCCTATAGGTCCCCCCTACCCACGCTGGGGCTTTCTTCTGTTGTTTCTCATAAACTTTTGATACAACTTTTGATGCCTTTTTCAGGGCAACTGTTTTAGTAGCAAATTACCTCCATTTTTTGTCTGAGAAGGCTTATTTTTGCTTCATGTTCATAGGATGACTTTTCTGGATATAACCAATATTTTTCAGCATCTACAATATATCAAGCACATTTCTGCATAGTGGAAGTACAGCCATGAAACAAAGTCTTACTTTCTAAAATATCACTTTTGTTGGGGAGACAATACAATGAATTGTGTGTTTGGGATGTGGCAGTGATATGTTCGCAAAGCAAAGTAACCAGTTGAGGGGGGCAGCAGGTGTAGGAAGCAGGCTCCTGTTTCTCTCACCTCACCAAGGTGAAAGAAAAGGAGACTTGATTTGATGCTTGGAAAGGTCATTCTGGACACTGTAGCTCATCAGTGCAAAAACTCAAAAGAGATTGGCTACTCTAGGCCTTGAGAGAACATTGCCTGAGAAGATGGAACATCTGTGTTCCAACACAGAAGCAGCCTGATAACATTTTATAGTAGCCAGAATAGAGCTAATAAAGCCATTTCTTTTCAGTCTTGAAAGGTTATAGCTAAGCCAGCAGGCCTCAGATGCTGTGTGGTAGCATTCTTATCCTTCTGGCTGGTAGCAGTAGGGTTTTGTTAAGTTACTACATGCAACTGTATTTATCTGTTCATGGGTGTGATGCTGAGGTGGGCAAGGTAGGCTAAAGGTCATCCAAGATTGTGGAGCCAGCCTTGGAACTGCCAGAGCTCACAGGCTTCTGGTCACTGGAGCTCCAGCCAGTGCACCAGCCACTGCATGCACAGCCGCTCTCCAGAAATTTTAAGAGACTGCAGCAGAGGCAGGGTCTGGAAGGAAACTGAGAGGCATTCTGAGGCCACACAGAACTCAAGTGTGAATGGCAGTCAGTAGTTTGAGGCAGAGGAAGGAGAAACTGTTGAAGGAGCTTTGAGTAGCTGCATCTGAGGAGTCCATGAGCTCAAATCCTACCCAATAGTTCTCAAATGTGGAGATGTGGATGCTGGGAGGAGGGCTCAGTGGACAAAGCGTTTACCTCACAGGCATAAAGAGAAGACTAAGCCGCACACAAATGGCAGCCTGCTGGTAATCCCAGCACAGGGGGAGCAGGAGAGCCTGCCTCATTTATTAAGATAGATAGATGATAGATAGATAGATAGATAGATAGATAGATAGATAGATAATAATAATAATGATGATGATGATGATTATAGATAGATAGATAAACACAGGCAGACAAATGTAATCATTGTCAATCTCCTACACACACACATACACACACACACACACACACACACACACACAGAGGAAGAAAATCCTAGAGGGCAGAGAATGCTGAGAAAACCCACCCCACGAACTCAGACCACTGTGACCAAGCTTGGTTAGGGTGGAGATCCTTCCTCCCCTGAACAGTAGCTGACTCAACCTCCTCCCAAGAGAGGTGTGGGACAGAGGTTTGAGGGACACATTGTTTCCTCTTTTTCCTCAGCCTGATTGAAGGCAGCTTTGCTGATGCCCACACTGTAGTGGGGGCCAGTGGGAGGGCAAGGTTCCTTCAGACTTTCAGGCAAACTAGGTTCTTGCCAGACTGTACAAAAATCTCCATCCTGGGGAACAGCTGGATCATGTTTCAAGGTCCATCTCAAGCTCCGAAGAGCTCAGGGAGCATGAGTGGGGAGGTGTGTATGTGGGGAGTCCCAGCCCTCTGTCACCAGGGGAAATTGAGAGCTCTTCTGTATAGACCAGTGGTTAAAAGGTTACCAGGTTACCAGCATTTCATAGAGATTTTTGGCTTCTTGTCTCATCTTTCTGCATTTTTCTCTTGTATCTAAGGAAAGCTATGTTGTATCACTTTCCTTTGCAAAATCTCCTACACAGCCACCTGCACCTCTTGAGTCTGAGGGAATGGACATTTACCAGGCTGACCTGCCAGAAAGGGGCTCTGTGGGTGGTTTTCTAATTCTCAGACAAAGGAGATAGCTTAAGTAATTTGGATCAACCGGGCATGGTGGCTCATGCCTTTAATCCCAGCACTTGGGAGGTGGAGGCAGACGGATCGCTGTGAGTTCGAGGCCAGCTTGGTCTACAAAGTGAGTCCAGGACAGCCAAGGCGACACAGAGAAACCCTGTCTCTAAAAAACAAAACAAAACAAAAAATTGGACTTTGGTTTAGTTGTCAGCTTTCTAGTTTTAAAGCCCAATTCTCCCCGGAGCCCCTGTTCTCTCTCTCTAAAAAATGCTAGTAGAATTTATCCACAGTGATTCAACCTCTTTTCTCACCCTTCTCACACTTTTAGTAATTCACTTTGACGTTCTATACTTTCTGAGGAAAGTACGATGCTCTGAAAACATTCTCTGCCTGCCCTTCCCCCTCCCTGTCTGTCAGCTATGTTCCCTGTGGTCTGAGGGCCTGTCATTTCCTGATCATGCCTTAGCAGAGGCCCTGTCTTCATCCCCACAGCCTTCATGTCACATCTCTGGTTTGGAAATCACTTGGCCAGACTAAGGGCACTTCCTCCTTCCTAGGGAGTCTATAGTCCTCTTCAACTGTCAGTGACAAGTGACTGAAGAGGGTCTTGTGGAGTGGCAGTGACAGAGAGGAGACCATTCTACAAGTACAGTGACTTGTGGCCAGGATGCCAGAACAGATCAAAGTCCTTGGACCCAAACCTAGAACATTTAGGTATTTGACTATGGTCAAGGGATTAAAAGAGACTCGAAGCATCACAGTACTGTCTTTTAGTTGAGGACGACTAACCTGTGTTTTAATAACAGGAAGACACAATGATTAGTAAGCCTGGACCCACACTGAAAAAGAAACATGCTCCCGGTGGCTGGGTTTCAGTATGAGGTCTCAGGTTTGCTTCCAACTCCCGGAAACCAGAACACAGCCTGATGGTCTTGCTGTATCAATAAGAATTTGCTCCCAATACCTGTCTGTAAAGCGAAAAAAATTTGTAAGGTCACACGGTCTGGAAAACATTTTTTTAACCTCATTCTCACCTGGGGCTGAGGATTCAGCACACGCCCAGGAGCTGTGCCCCTGAGCCACAACCCAGCTCTAACAACATTTTCAGTAGAGCATTGTTCCGAAAGACGCTCAGAAGACTGTGAAGTAATTTGTGAAGCTTAGCATGCTGGGCAACATGCGGAGGGGCAATCCAGTCGTGGGGCTCCTTAACCATCCTGACTTGTTTGTTCTGCAGGTTCCTCGGGTCTTCATTGGTAAAGAATGCATAGGTGGGTGCAGTGATCTAACTGCCATGCAACAGAATGGGGAGCTGACGACCCGGCTGAAGCAGATTGGAGCTCTGCAGTAATAAAGGAGGTGCAGGTGAGGCTGGGCCAGGGTGTTGGGGGACAGTGGCGTTCCGCTGCCATTTTCTTTTATGCTGCAGGAGAACATTCTGGGTGATTTGAGGAACTGAGACGACTCTTGTTAATCAATTGTACCGATGGGAGAAATCCTTTCAGTGTACCTTTATTTAACAAATATTTTACTACACATAGCACTAAACATAAATACACACACACACACACACACACACACACACACACACACACACACAAAACATGAAAGTTAGAGTCCAGAGAGGTAGGCATATCACAAGGAAATACATAATTCCTGATGCAAATAGAATAATGTCATGGGATGTGCCAGGAGTGTGTGGGGGAGGCACTTGGCAACCAAGGATGGTAGAAAAGGGTCTTTCTCAAAAGAGATTGGCTGACAAGGACTCAGTTAGCTGAAGATGAAAGAAGGTTATTTTAGGAAGCAAGAAAAGCACTCCCAAGGGATAAATAGAAAGTGAGATTGAAAGAGGGACATGGGAAGGAAGTAAGAAATGTAGGCAGGGCCACAGCAGAAAGGCCAGAGAAGGGGTGCGATTTAAGTGCAATGTGTTTTTCTTGTGTGTATATGGGATCTTATTGACTTCTCAAACACCAAATCGGAAACCAAGAGGAGATATTGGCCCAGCAGAAAACCACAGGGAGATCAATTCCTTAGCGCAC